>NW_012267423.1:1832093-1845171 GCF_000151885.1 Dipodomys ordii | reverse complement strand
GGTTTTCAGGGTGTCTGCTTTGACTCGGAGGTCTTTGATCCATTTGGAGTTGATTCTGGTACAGGATGATATATAAGGATCTAGCTTTAGTTTTCTACAAGTGATTAATCAATTTTGCCAGCACCATTTACTGAAGAGGCTGTCTTTCTTCCATTCTATTTTTTTAGCTCCCTTATCGAAGATTAAATAGGTATAGATCTGTGGGTTCATTTCTGGTTTTCAAATCTATTCTGTTGGTCCTTAGGTCTGTTCTTGTGCCAGTACCAAGCTGTTTTTTATTACTATGTCATTGTAGTAGAGTTTGAAATTTGGTATTGATATTCCTCCAGCACTGTTCTTTCTGTTAAAGATAGTGTCTGCTATTTGGGGATCTTTTATTGTTCCATATGAATTTTTGTATTGTCACTTTTATTTCCTTGAAGAATGAGGTTGGAATATTGATAGGTATTGCATTGAATTTTAGATTGCCATTTTCATGATGTTGATCCTTCCAATCCAGGAACATAGGAGGTTTTTCCACTTTCTAAGTTCTGTGTTGATTTCCTTTTTCAGGTTTTTAAAGTTTTCATCAGAGGTCCTTCACTTCTTTGGTTAAATTAATTCCTAGGTATTTTATTTTTTGTGGGGCTATTGCACATGGAGTTGCTTTCCTGATTTCAGCCACTCTTTTTTCATTGTTGGCATACAGAAAAGCCCTGCTACTTTGCCAAAGTTTTGAATCAGCTTGAGTAATTTGGGAGTGGAGTCTGTGGGATTCTTTAAATACAAGATCATGCCATCTGCAAAGAGGGAGAATTTTACTTCATCTTTCCCTATTTCTATCCCTTTTATGTCTGCATCTTTTCTTATTGCTGTATAGGCATTCTAATACTAAATTGAGAGAAGTGGAGAAAGTGGACATCCTTGTCTCGGTCCTGAGTTTAGAGGAAATGGCTTTAGTTTTTCACCATTAAGTATGATGCTGGCTATAGCTTTGTCATATGCAGCCTTTATTGCATTGAGGAATGTTCCCTGGATTCCTAGATTTTTCAGAACCTTCATTATAAAGGGGTGTTGGATCTTGTCAAATGCTTTTTCTGCATCTATTGAGATAACCATGTGGTTCTTAACCTTGCTCTTGTTGATGTGATGAATTATATTAATTGATTTGCATATGTTGAACCAGCTTTGCATTTCTGAAATGAATCCTGTTTGATTATGGTGTATGATTTTTTGGATGAACTGTTGAAGTCGATTGGCCAAAATTTTGTTGAAAAGTTTTTTTGTTTTTGTTTTTTTTGGGGTCCAGTTGTGGGGCCTGAACTCTGGGCCTGGGTGCTGTCCCTCAGCTCTTCAGCTCATGGCTAGCACTCTACCACTTGAGCCACAGTGCTACTTCCGGTTTTTTTTTTCTTCTGCTTATGTGGTGCTGAGGAATGGAACCCAGGGCCTCGAGCATGCAAGGCAAGTGCTCTACCACTGAGCCACCTTCCCAGCCCACTGTTGAGAAGTTTTGCATCAATGTTCATCTAAGAAATGGGTCTATAGTTCTCTTTCTTTGATGAGTTCCTGCCTGGTTTTGGGATGTGGGTTATGATGGCTGTATAGAATGAGTTCGGTAGTGAACATTCTATTTCAATTTCATTGAAAAGTTGAAGGAGTATTGGTGTGAGCTTTGCTTTGAAGGCCTTGTAGAATTTCACTGTAAATCCATCTGATCCTGGGCTTTTGTTAGATGGTGGTCTCCTTACTGTTTCTATTTCAGTTCTTGATATGGGCCTGTTAAGTTGGCTTAACTCATCTTGGTTTAGTTTTGGCATATTGATATTTGCTAGGAAAAGGTCCATTTCTGCCAGGTTCTCAAACTTATTAATATAAAGTTTTGAGAAGTATTCCCTTATAGTGTTCTGAATCTTGGTTGTTTCTGTGGTGATGTTTCCATTCTCATCTCTGAGTTTGTTTATTTGGGTATGTTCTTTTCTTTTTCTGATAAAATTTGCCAAGAGTCTATCAATTTTGTTAATTTTTTAAAAGAACAAACTTTTTGTTTTGTTCTATGGTTTTTTTGGATTCTAATTCATTTAATTCTGACTTAATTTTAATTATTTCTTTCCATCTACTGGATTGGGGTTTTGCTTGCTGCTCTTTTTCAAGGAGATTCAAATATCTCATTAAATTGTTAGATCTCTCCAGTTTGTTGATGTAAGAACTTGGAGCTATAAACTTGCCTCTGAGTACTGCCTTTGCTGTGCCACAGAGGAGCTGGTAATTTGTGTGTTCATTTTTGTTGTATATCATGAGCATATGAATTTCCTTTCTAATCTCTTCCATGACCCACTGGTGATTCAACAGTGTGTTGTTCAGCCTCCATGTGTTACAGGACTTTTCTTTGGTGGCTTTTGACATTGAGTTCTAATTTTATTCCCTTGTGGTCTGAGAGAATGCAAGGTATAACTTCAATGTTTCTGAATTTGGACAAGTTTGCTTTGTGACCTAAAATGTGGTCTATTTTGGATAATGCTCTGTGTGCTGCTAAGAAAACGTGTATTCTGATGCTGCTGGGTGAAATATTCAGTAGATGTCTGTTAAATCTAGTTGAAGATCACATGTATTCTGACACATGTATTTGTGTCCTTCATTTTGGCCATGAGGACTGATGTTTGACTGGGAGTTAGTTGAAGAGTGTAATGGAGCAACAACTAGTCTTGCCTGTAGTCCTAGCTATTCAGAGGGCTGAGTTCTTAGAGGATTGACTTTCCAAGGGAACCAACCCACAAGTCCTTTCTCATCATTATCATCATACAGCAAGGGGTAGGAGAGTCAAGCAGTAGATGGTAAATCTATTAAGCCCAGCAAGTGCAAAATCCTAAGTTCTAAACACTAAGGAAGGGACATGTTGACTCCATCTCCATCAGCAGTAATAATGAACAATGTTTCTCAAAATAGGAGCTCTAGAGTATAGAAACACAACTCCAAACTCTTGTTCTGTTTTGTGGTTGATTTCCTTTCTTTTGTGCAAGTCCTGGAGCTTGGATTCAGGGCTTGTGTGCTATCCTTGAGCTTGTTTTCTAAAGGTTGGTGCTCTACTGTATGAGAGTCATGGCTCTGTTCCTGGCTTTATTGGTGGTTATTTACAGATAAAAGTCTACCACTAGGCTGGCTCAGAAGCAATATCCTCAGATCTTAGCTTCCTGAGTAGCGAGGATTACAAGTGTGAGTACCAACACCAGTTGTGTTTATCCTTTTCAGAAGGACAAAGTGGCTATTAGGTAGACATGGCTATTCAACTAAGTTTGCCTGGAAGTGTGCAATCCCATGGTAAACTCCAATACCAGGAACAGAGAGCAGCTGCGGTGCAGCTGCAGCACGAATCTGCTCTCCAGCGGCAAGGGGATTGATGATGGAGATGGAGAGAAGGTTGAAGGCACAACTCTATTTATTCCAGCAAAAGTCTCAGCTATATACACTTTCTATATTTGTCACATGCATCACATTGTTCTCAGACCCACTGTGCCAACAAGTGCAGACAGTCCAGCATCCTTCTCCTATTTCAAACAATCTTTGGCTACCATACTCCCTCAAATAAGCCCCAGGCCCAGAAGCTGAGAGGAACACTTCCTCAAGCAAAAGGGCAAGTACCTGCAGCCCTGAGGCTTGGCGTCAATGGCCTGGAGCCTTTGCTCACCATTGCCAGCTCCTGGCACCTCAGGGTCTGCAACAGGGACTAAGAATGCTCACAACTCAGGGGCTCTGCTGAGCTACAGCCTTTCAATTTACCATCTTTCCAGAAGCAGGAACTCAAGAGGGTCTTTAGAGCTCCAGGAAATGGAATATGTCTAGGAACAGACCGATGCTGCTCTCTCACACTTGAAAATCTAGCTACTTGAGAGACACATCTGAGGACTGATTCAAAGGCAAAGCAAGCAGAAAAGTTTGAACATTCCTATCTCCAATTCTTCTGCAAAATGACTGGAATTGGGGATGTGGTTCAAATGATGTGGCATTGAGCAACCAAAGCCAAGAGAAAGCACAAGACCCTAAGTTCATGCCCCACTCCTGGCACAAACAAAAGGAAAATACTATGCCACAGAGCTACTTCTTAGCCCCCTTCTGAGTATTTCAAAACAGGCTCTCAGAAAGTTGGCCAACCAAGACATACGCTTAGAGGATGAAAGAGAAACTCTTCAGAAAATAGAAAAGAAAGGAAGCTTGCAGAGCTTTATGGGAAAGAATGTTAAAAATGCAGATGGAAGCAATTATGTAACAGATACGCTGTGCTATTGTGACCCTAGAGGTAAGCATAGGCAAGGTGGCCTCAGACCTGCAGAGCCTGGTTCTGGCTTAGGCCTGGTGAGCACAGGATACAGTTTGATGATGGGTGATTCTTTCCTGCACCTCAGCTTCTATGATTTAAGGACTTTTCTCTAAGAAGAATAGCATTTGTATCTTTTGTGTATCCCGTTGAATTTGTACATTATCTTTGGGCTTTTCCTAATATTAACTCTGTCAAAGCAGAAATATAGGAGGTATCCACCTTCTAGTGTCATCTTTCATTTCTTCAATTTTTTTTTCTTGTTCTGGTATCAGGACACATGGTCCTAGGGCACAGGACCTGGGTTCTGTCCCTGAGCTTTTTCTGCTCAGGGCTCACTCTAATATCACTTGAACCACAGCTCCACTACCAGCTTCTTTCTGGGGATAAGAATCTCAGAATTTCTTGCCCAGGCCGGCTGGCAAAAACTGGGTTTCTCCAGTCTCAGCCTGGCATTACAAACATGAGCCACTGGTGCCTGTCTCTCCATATTTTTATAACTTTTACGGTCTAAAGCCTTTATCTGTTTAGTGAGTTTTCTTACTAGGTCCCTCATTTCATTGAAATTGACTAGCTTGATGTGGCTCTTTTCACAACATTGTTCCAACAAAGGAGCATGTGATTTCCAGCTAATATGATGAAGGACTTGGAGCCATCAGGGTGCAGCAGAGAGTCTCAATTTGGGTTTCTATTATGGATGCAATCAGCCATCTGTCTACATTTGTGAGACAAGGGATGACATGAGAATCAGCATTTTTCTTGTCCTGGGGCTGAATTTGATATGCCCCATCACCCTTTAAACAGATAGTTAAGGGGCTACAAACATCTATCTCAAGCCTTAAGGAAGTGTAAGATATTGCAGTGCCTTAAAAATCAAGAGGGTGCCGGCCCATGGCTCACGCCTGTAATCCTAGCTTCTCAGGAGGCTGAGATCTGAGGATTGCCATTCAAAGCCAGCGAGGGCAGGAAAGACCGTGAGACTCTTATCTCCAATAAACCACCAGAAAACAAAGTGGCTATGTGGCTCAAGTGGTACAGTGCTTCCCTTGAGCTGAGGAGCTAAGTGATAGCATCCAGGCCCAGAGTTCAAGCCCTATGACTGACCCCAACAACAACAACAACGAAAAGGAAAAAAGAGGGGAATAAATTAAGGAGAGTAAATGGAGTATGTAGCTTCAACTTGGGAAAGGCCTGACATAGCGAAGGGAATTTGATTTTTCAAAAGCCTTTCTACAGCTTCTATATCTCTAAGAGAATAGAGCTGACAATAATTAGGGGATTACTTCGGGGGAGCCCCAAACTGGTAAGCCAGTTAGGGGGCAAGTAAAGTGAAGTTCTGGGTGAAGGGAGAAGGGGACTCAATGGGAAAGAGAGAGACAAGTAAGATCTTGAGATCTGAGTTGGGCTATAGGTTAGAAGGTTGGTATAAAGAGGTGGGGGTCCTTTTAAAGAAAGGAGCAAAAGGAACTTAAAAAGGAGGGAGAATGACAGAAGGAAAGAAGAATCTGATTAAGAGGAACGTTTTGAGGGTTCTTAGTCTGGAGCAGCATCTCAACAGAGCTCATCAGGATTTCCCCCTAGGAGATGCAGAAATGAAGATAAAAACGAGCATTCAACAGGAGCAGTGAGCATCTAAACACATGGACAGAGTCAAGAAGTTTAGAATGTAAGGGATGTCTAACAATTTCCAAGATTCTAACAGTTACATTGCGAAAGCCACACTTAGGCCTTACCTCTTGGTCACCCAGTTTGTGTTCTGGAAAGGCATATTACATTAGGTGGCTTAGGGCTGTCAGTTTACATCAATCAAGCGTAACTTCTAGCTTTGAAGAAACACTCAAGAAGAGTCATTATTGCATGCTGAATGTGTGTTTCTCACAATGACAAAGGATAAGATGGAACAGGACCACCCTTTCATTTCAGATGAGGCATCTCCTCTTAGAGCAACTCAGAAGAATTACATTGGTTTCTGAATTCCAAAAACCACAGAGAAAACTTTGACTCAATGTCTGAGTGGACTGGAGAGAGAGCATGATGTCCCTGCATGACTTACCTAGAGGTAAGCAGCACATACCCTTTTAGGGTCTTAAGCCCTAAGGCCAAGAATGTACCCAGAAATATATTCTCACAAAGATAACTATACAGTAGACTACATTTTGGACATGTTTATCTTAGCAACTGTAGCAGTTAGCAGTGGGTGACTTATGAAGTGTAAAGTCTAGGGGCTTCAGCAGTTACCTTGCTATGAAAGAATTCATGAAGAGTCATGGGGTACAGCAAAGGAAGTAAATGTCTATTCATTTTTCTAAGAGAAGAAAAAAAGAAACCAGAGCACCTTGGGCAACCTGAGCCTGTATAACCATTGCAGAAAGTGTTATCAGCTGTCTTTTAAAGGTGAGTGTTATAGAAGCTAGATGTGGGCTGGAATGGGCAGATGTAGGGTGTATAATTTGATCAGACCTGCGAAGTTGTTTTGACAGGTTCTGAAAAAGATAATCAAGTTAGACAGGAGCCTGCAGGAGTGAAATTCAGGCCCAAAGAGTGGTGCCTTAGGCCTGTTTGTTGGTATCATACAACGCACAGACTTGCACATTTTTAGCTGGCTGTAAGGGAGACATCCTAGGATGTCAGGATCGGCTGTGGGTCAAGAGCCTTGGGAAATCCAAGCTGAGGCAGAGTTGCCATGACTTGAGTTCAAGCCCCATGCTTGGAAAAAAAAATTATAGGACATTATGATATATTAACATACATATTATACCTAAGATGCAGGACTTTCACACATGCAAAAAATATGTAAAAATTGTCTTCTTACTCCAGTTATAAATTTTTGGCAGTGCTGGGATTTGAACTCAGGGCCTAGAATCCCCAGTTCATCAATGGGCCAGTGGTATCACACCAGCCTTCAGCAAATTCAGATGCTGTGCAGTTCCGAGAACCTGAGATCAAGCCCCAGGAGTGGCCAATATATAAATCGGTAGATATGTAGAGTGCTGTATATCCATCTATAGCTATCTCTCTCTCTATATATATAAATGAGAGATGTCTATACAATATTAAATTATATATATTACTACCAGGTATTAAATTATATATATTACTGCAGGTATTAAATTATGCCTCCATTTAATTATCATGGTTTAATACTTAATAAAGTATTAATTAAAAATTAGTCAATGTCCTACAACTAATATGTATAATTGTAAAATATAATCATTAACTACTAATTTAATTACTTTTCTAACATTCCCTTAGTATTCATATATATATAGGAATGAGTTTCTTAGCATCTCCCGCCATTTGTATGTGCCAGCCCTGGGTTTTCAACACTTATAGCCTGCCAGCCTGTAGCAATGAAAGGTCGTGTCCACTTTCCAGGCTGTGTCATTAAGACCCAGGATGGTCACAATGCAAAGAAAAAAAAGTAAAACTGCTGTCTGGAACTTCCCGTTTTTTTGTTCTGTTTTTTTTTCTTGTTTGTTTGTTTTGTTTTTGGCAGCCAGGGGAGTTGAACTCGGGTCCCAGGATACCAGGATCAGCGGTCAACAGGTTGCATACCAGCCTAGTGTAGAGTTGCCATGACCCAAGTTCAAGCCTGGTGCTTGACAAAAAAAACATTAAGGCCCTGGCTTGGAACTTGCACCATTATACTGCCATCCCTGGGATTTGAACTCAGAGGCTGGGTAACTCCATTGTGTTGTGAGTGAAGTGGGAGCTCACCGTCCTTGAACAAAAGAAATTCAGGCCCAGTTCCTATGCCTGAATTCAAGCCTCAGGACTGGAAACAATAATATTTATATACACTTGTGATATATTTACATATATATAATGTATTTAAATGTTATTATATATACATATATATATGTAAATATACCTAAGATCCTGGACTTTCACACAGACACACAAACCATGTAAAAATTGGCTTCTTACTGCACCAATATATATTTGGCAATGCTGGAATTTAAAATCATTATATTGAAAGTAAATTTCCTAGCTTGGTGCTTTTCATCATAGCTCCTCTGAAATGTCACCAATAGAAATACATCCATAGATACACAAAGACATGGACTTACTGTTTTTTTTTGGGAGGGGGAGGGGCAGGTCCTGGGGCTTGAACTCTAGGCCTAGGCCCTGTCCCTGACCATTTTTTGCTCTACCCTTGAGCCACAGCCCCACTTCTGGCTCTTTCTGTGATCCATTAGAAATAAGAGTGTCATAAATGTTCCTGCCCCAGCTGGATTCAAACTGGAATCCTCTTCATATCAGCCTCCTGAGGAGCTAGAATTATAGGCATGAGCTACTGGCACTCTGCTATAATAACTTTTTTTTTTTAAAGAATAGTGCAAGAGTTTGCACTCAGTCTTGTGTTTGCTCAGCTTACTTGTTTGTTTGGGACTCTACCTCTTGAACCAGGGCTCCAGTTGGCATTTTTGTTGCTTATTTTGGAGATGGAGTTTTGTGGACTTTTCTGCTTTAGCTGTCTTTGAACCACAATTCTCTGGACTTCATCTTCCTGAATAGCTAGGATGACAGCTACCCTGTGATTTCTTTCTTTTTTGAATCCCACACTTTGGCAGTAATCTTTAAAAGCAAAATCATCAAGCAGCTGTGTGCCTGTGGCTCACACCTATAATCCTAGTATTCAGGAGACTGAGACCCGAGGATCAAGGTTTGAAGCCAGAGGGGGCAGAAAAGTCCCTGTGAGGCAATGAACCACTCCACATTGGATGTGGTGCTATGGGTCAAAGTGGTGGAGCTCTAGCCTTGAGCAAAAGAGCTCAGAGATGGGACCAAGGCCCTGAGTTCAAGGGCCACGAGTAAAAAGCAAAACAAAAAAATATATGGAGGAAACAAGTTTACATAGGAAGAAGTTATTATTTTTCTTTGGTATATGTTCCACAATATATGTCCACAGCAACTAGAAATTTGAGTCAATATTTCATCTCCTTGTTTGAACTTGGTGCTATTCTTGTCATGTGGGTATTTAATTTGGTTTATTTATTTAATTGGGAATCCTTTAACAGAGAGTTGACACAGACATGGGCCCCTTCTTCTCATTTAATATTATTTTGAACTTTATGGATCTGTATCAGCAACATAGGTAATGACCAAGACATCTTGGATAAAAATCTCCTTGTGTTCTGAAACCTAATATTTTATTTATTTATTTATTCATTGTTGCTGGTCCTTGGGCTTGAACTCAGGGCCTGGGCACTGCCCCTGAGCTTCTTTTGCTGAAGGCTAGTACTCTGCCACTTGAACCACAGTACCACTTCTGGCTTTTTCTGTGTATGTGGTACTGAGGAATCAAACTCAGGGCTTCATGCATGCTAGACAAACATTCTATCACTAAGCCACATTCCAGTCCTGAAACCTATTTTATAAAGTAAGTTATGTGATGTGGATTGTTTTTTGGGGGGGTGGCACTGGTCCTAGGACTTGAACTTGGAGCCTGGGCACTGTCCCTGAGCTACTGAGTGCTCAAGGTGAGCACTCTACTACTTGAGCCATAGTGCCATTTCCAGCTTTTTTGAGTATTTTATTGAAGAGACTCAATGAGTTTCCTTCCCAGTCTGGCTTTGAACTGTGATCCTCAGATGTTAGCTTCCTGAGTAGCTAGGTTGATGGCTGTGAGCCATGGGTACCCAGATGGATTTTTTGTTTATTGGTTATTATGTTCTTTGATGATAGTAGTGTTGAACTTGGGGCTTCATGCTTGCTAGATAAGTGCTCTATGCTTGCTAGATAAGTGCACTATCACTTTATCCACATATCTAGCCTTTTTTACTTTCCTCCCAGCCTGTTTCCTTTCTCTGTTCCCATATCCTTATTAGCTATGGTATTGTGCTTTTTCCCTGAGCTGGCTTCAGTCCATGATCCCAGCTACCCTTCCCATGTCACTTTTAAGAAGTGCATGCTACCGTGCCCAGCTTGGTCTTTGACAGAAGGGTCTCATGAACATATTTTTTTGGGGGGTCCGTTTGTGGGGCCTGAACTCTGGGCCTGGGCGCTGTGCCCCAGCTCTTCAGCTCAAGGCTAGCGCTCTACCACTTGAGCCACAGCACCACTTCCGGCTTTTTTTCTTTATGCTTTTTGCTGAGGAATTGAACCCAGGGCCTCATGCATGCAAGGCAAGTGCTCTACCACTGAGCCACCTTCCCAGCCCCTCAAGAACATATTTCTGCTTGGAATGATATCAAGCCACAATCCTCCTATCATCAGTTCTATGTATTTGTTAATTGAGAATGAAGTAAAAAATGTTTTCTGATTAATGAAGTCCTGACAGCATGTGGGTTTTTGTCATACTTTGTAAACATTTCTTATCAGAGAACACTCTTTCTCTCCAATGTCACTTTTTAATGCTAGAATTTGAAGATATAGTCCTTTGGTCGACCTGTCAAGAGTACTGTTGTGTTCAAAATAGAACCTGGGACTGGGAATGTGGCTTAGTGGTAGAGTGTTTGTCTTGCATGCATGAAACCCTGAATTTGATTCCTCAGTACCACATGAAAAAGAAACCCAGAAGTGGTGCTATGGCTCAAGTGGCAGAGCGCTAGCCTTGCCCTGAAGAGCTCAGGGACAGCGACCAGGCCCAGAGTTCAAGCCCCACGACTGACACCCCCCCCCCAAAAAAAAAGACTTCAGTTGTTCAGTTGTTCAGGGGCAGTGCCCAGGCTCCAAGTTCAGTCCTTCCTCTTGAGAGGAGCCGCCGCTTTGCATCCCGAAGGGGACTATTTCTCTTCTGGGTGTGTGCTGGCAGGCATTAAGGCAGATGTTACTCCGTTCTGTAGGGGATCTGATGACTGTATTAGTTTTACACTGAGGCTCAAAACAATGCAAACATACTATTTTATAGTCTTTGTAGGTCAGAAATCCTACATGAGTTCCCTGGGAAAATATCTAGTCAGGGCTGCATTGCACGTGGCACCACTAGGTAGCTAGTATGTTATTCACTTGTTCCAGTGATAATGTTCAAATAGTGTATTTGGAGGCTGGAGGTGAAATCCAAGCTCAGTCAAGTTGCTTGCTGATTCTGGTTCCCTGTAGGTGAATGGGCAGGGGGCTCACAAAGTTCCTGTTTCCCGGCTGGCTTGCAGTTTAGGCCACCCTTAGTTTCTAAAGGCCTCTCTTGTCCTCACACGTAAGCTCCTATGTTAGGAACCATAAGTAACTTGTCAAAAGATAGAAAACTCTTCTCAGGGCTGAACTTCTCTCCTTCCTCTTCTGCCACATCTGCCACTTCTGACTGACAGCTGTTACCCCTGCTTTGCAGGGCTCAAGTGAGCATATCAGGCCACACTGATCATCTAGGATTTTTTTTTTTGTGGTTGTTGTTGCTGTTGGTTGTGTTGCTTGAACTTGGGGCCTGGGCACTTTCCCTGAGCTTTTTTTTTTTTTTTTTTTTTGCAGTAGTGGGGCTTGAATTCAGGGCCTGAGGCTGTCCCTGAGCCTCTTTGTGCTCCAGGCTAACGCTCTACCACTTGAGCCCCGGTGTCAGCTCTGGCTTTTTCTGAGATAAGTGTCTCATTAAGGTTTCTGCCCAGACTGGCTTCAAACCCTGATCCTCAGATCTCAGCTTCCTCAGTAGCTAGGAGTAAGGGCATCAGCCACTGGCATCGGGGTAGTGTTTTGTTCCTTTCTGATTGCCATGCTTTGGAGTAAAGCACAGCTTGGACTGCAAATGGTTTGCACATAAAATCTTTTCCCTGGCAGGGCAGAATAAAGTCATTATAGGCAGAGACTCTGAACAGTTCAGGAGGGAGATAAACAGCCTGCAACTTCCTTCATGTTACTACTGTTCCAAAACGGGTGACCGTCCAAGCCCTACCCATTGTACTGAACACATGATATAACAATAAGCTTTTCTTTAAGGTGACAAGTTATAGCTGGGTACCTGTGGCTAAGGCCTGTCATCCTAGCTATTCAAGAGCCTGAGATCTGAGGATCATGGTTCAAAGCCAGGCCAGGCAGGAAAGCCTGTGAGACTCTTATGTCCAATTAACTACGAAATGGCTAGAGGTGGGACCTGTGACAGTGGTAGAGCATCAGTCTTGAGCAAAACAGCTCAGGAAAGACATCCAGCCCTGTGTTTAAGCCCCAGGACAACTATAATTTTTTTTAAAAGACCAAGTTATATACGAGTGTACTACATAGTTATGTGTGTTCATTACCTCCCTGAGTGCAAACAGACCATACACAATGCTTTTGGTTTTATTTACTGATTTATTTTCCAGGTATGCTCATTTTTCAGCCTGCATTGTTATCTTCATTTCTGGCCCATCACTTTTCTCTTCCAGTGTCACAGGCCTGTATCCTTATATGATGGTACACTTAAGCTCTAAGCAGCCTTTATTTACATTTTGTTATGAGGCAAAGGCAGGAACTGTCACAAATCAAACATGGGAAAAGAAGTTCAGGGTTAGTAGAAATAACCAGTCATCAGAAACTTAAACTTGGGATATTAAATGCTAGCATACTACTTAAAAACAACCATTAAGAAAAAGATGAGTGGGCTGGAATATGGCTTAGTGGTAGAGTGCTTGCCTAGCATTCATGAAGCCCTGGGTCTGATTCCTTAGTACCACATAAACAGAAAAAGCCAGAATTGGTGCTGTGGCTTAAGTGGTAGAGTGCTACCCTTGAGCAAAAGAATCTTAGAGACAGTGCCCAGGCCCTGAGTTCAATCCCAGGACTGGCAGATAGATAGATAGATAGATAGATAGATAGATAGATAGATAGATAGATAGATAGATAGATAGATAGATAGATAGATAGATAGATAGATAGATA
>NW_012267423.1:1825944-1830313 GCF_000151885.1 Dipodomys ordii | reverse complement strand
TCTGTCTGTCTGTCTGTCTGTCTGTCTGTCTGTCTGTCTGTCTGTCTGTCTGTCTATATCTATCTATAGATAAAGATACATTGAATTCATAAAGTGATTTGCTGAATGTTAATTCCTTTGCACAACTAAAGATAATAAAAATGTAATGTAAAAAAGATAGAGTCCAATGCTAACCATATGCTAATGCATGAAAGAAGGTATGAATCACTGGGCCTGGTTTAGACAAGCACTTCATGGAAAAGCAGGTCTTCAACAGTCTTTAAGGATAAATGGAGAGCCAAGTAGAATGACAAATATGGTTGATCTACAATAGTGAATAAGAGACATGATCTGAGAACTAGATCGAAGCTTGATTGTACCAAGCATCATAAATGGTAGTCTCAGGAATGTCTATACTATGTTTTTGGAAGCAGCATAGAACAAGGGATTGATGTATGCGAGTAGGTTTTATATACACTTGAATTGGCTACTACTGATAAAAACAACTGAATTGCCCCTAGATTGCCAACGTTTAGGAGAGTAGGGCCATATGATCTCCAATAGCACTAAGGGCATGGATATTTCACAGCATCAAGATAAAAGCATGTTCTTTCATCATTTGAGGTAATACCACAGGAGATGGCGGCACACATTAGCTAGTTGAAAATATCTTCACACACAACAAATACAGATTATTCACAGTGCCAAACTGAGTTTATTATGTATAATCCTTAGTATAGACATCTTGATCCAAAGATAGAATTAAGTTTAGCAGAATGTAGACAAATCAAAGGGTCATTTTTTAATCATACATGCTGTAAAGATAATCAACACTAACTGGAAAAACAAAATTTACTTTCCTAACAACAGCCTTCTGAGCTGTAAATAATGGTCCTCACAACTGTCTTCACAGTGTAGAATGCTAATCGATTAGGGCCTATGCTTACCTGGTAAGAATGCAAAAATTCAGAGATTGATACACAGAGCAACATCCAAGGAAATGGCAGACATCAAATGTAGGAATATGTGTGAAAAGAGAATGAATATATTACCTTCTAAGTAATATATCTGTGTATTTTAAAATAAAAGAATGATGATCCCAACATAAAATCTTGGTCAGTTCTGACTAAATATTTATTTGATTATTTTAATGTTGGTTGGTCTTATTTATTTGAGGACTATTAATATTTTGAAACCATTATTCATAATTTGTTGTTACTCTTTTTTAAACATACTTGGTATAAATTTTAAACTGAAAATTTAAGTAAAAAATAAAATCATGAGACTAGCTCATATTATTAAACTAATTTCACAAAATCAAGGGCCAGAAAGTGGGTGTGGTGGCACACACCTCTAATCTCAGCACTAAAGAGGCTGAAGCAGGTAGACTTTGAGTTCAAGGCCTGGGCTACATAGCAAATTCTAAAGCAACCGAGACTACATAATGAGACCCTGTCTCGAAAAACTGATATAAAATAGAAAAGTGAACTTAAAGTTAAAACAATTTTAAGCTGTTTTGCCTTCACATTTGGTAAATATCCAAATGCAATTGCATAGCTATGGATCTAAAAAGGATCTAAAAAGTAGTGTGTTTTAGAAAAAATATTTATGCAAAAATAGATTGACATTTTTATATAGTTAGAATGTTCATCATCAAGATTATACACTAGCACAGATGTACAAAAAAGTAGCCTTAGTACCCTGTTGATGGGAATCTGAACACTGAACATAAAACTACCCTATGATCCAGCAATTTCACTATCATCATTTATTCAAAACATTACAAAGTAGGATATAGTAAAGCCACAAGTATAATCATGTTCACTGTAGAACTAGTCACAATAGCCAAGGCATGGAATCATCCCAGATGCTCTTTAATGGATGAATGCATCAATAAAATGTGATTTTACACACAGACACACAGACACAGACAGACAGACACACACATGCACACAAACACACATACAATGGAATTTTTATTCATGCATTAGAGAGAAAGATATAGCAACATTTGCAAAGAAATGGAAGGACCTGGAAAAACCATGCTAAGTGAAGTCAAGCCTATGGAGACAAAGGTTTGATGTTTTCTCTAATATGTGGACCTAGAATTAATTTATAAATATAAATATATGAGTAAACACTTTAGGATGGTATCCAAGTATACGTAAGTATATCAACCAAATCATGGTAGATTCAGAGGAGAATGCAAACAGTGTTAATTCCTTAAAAAGGCTAACTCACAGTCCAACAAAATAGACACCAGGAAACAGGCACTAAAAAGGGGGGGTGAAATCTAGGGGAGATGACTAAACAGGAAGAAGGAAGAATGCCATCATAAAATTCCATGTATAAAAAGAAAATTGAGGGCAGCAGTAAGGTTGGTAGGGACAGGAAGAACGATGAAAGGATGCCATTGATCAAGATGCACTGTATTCATGAACTAGTTTCCTTAAATTGCATTTTTTGTACAACTACTTAAAGATAATAATAATAATAAAAGAAAACTCAGTTATTATCCAGCCTCAAGGAGTTTGGGGATTGAAATCAGAAGGAATTTTTCAAATGCATCTTCACTGCTTAATGGGTAAGGCCTTCGGTACATCATTTCATCTCTCTAGGCCTCAGTTTCTCAGGCTGGAGAATAGAATAAATAACATTTATTTTCTATAGATCTTATAAGCACCGAAGGAGAGTTTGATCAAAATACATTATATACATGTATGTAAATACCGCAATGAGATCTTGTGCAAAATTAATTGATCCTAATAAAAAGCATAAATAGTTACGGAAGTATTTTTGAAACCTCTAAGTACTATAATAATCCATTTCCAAATTTGTACTTAAAATACATCTATTATATTTCATACTCCTAGTAGTAGCTGATAAACAGAGGAACATTTAAATATGTTTTTATTTCTCATCATAATATTTAAAAAAATTCTTAGATCATAGGTAAACCTTTATTAAGATGTCTAAGGTATATCCCACTATGTAATATGGTAAAACATATTTCAAATATTTCTGCCCTATTTGGGAAGATCAAACTATCTATTAAAACTTTAAAGGGCTTGGAAGGTGGCTCAGTGGTAGAGTGCTTGCCTTGCATGCATGAGGCCCTGGGTTCAATTCCTCAGCACCACATAAGCAAAAAGAAAAAAAGCTGGAAGTGGCACTGTGGCTCAAGTGGTAGAGCGCTAGCCTTGAGCTGAAGAGCTGAGGGGCAGCGCCCAGGGCCAGAGTTCTGGCCCCACGACTGACGCCGCCCCCCCCCAAAAAAAAGCATCAACAGGAAATATCAGTGCAAATTCCTCACTACCTGGCCACAATTCGGGGTAGCGCTCTTCCTTCCTTCCTTCCTTTTTTGCCAGTCATGGGGCCTGAACTCTGGGCCTGGGTTCTGTCCTTCAGTTCTTCAGCTCAAGGCTAGTGCTCTACCACTTGAGCCACAGCACCACTTCTGGCTTTTTCTGCTAATGTGGTGCTGAGGAATCGAACCCAGGGCCTCATGCATGCAAGGCAAGCACTCTACCACTGAGCCACCTTCCCAGCCCCATGGGTAGCGCTTTTTCTAAGGCTTCTCCCTGTACTCTGGTAAAATGCTAATGACTTTAATTTTGTACTGTACAACAGAATCACCTCCACCATTGTTTAATAAGAATTTCATCGAAGTTGAACATTGAGACACCTCTTAGCATTATCTCTATGGGGCCTAATGACCCTGATGATTCTTTCAGGCATCCACAGACTTAAATAAAACTGACGATTTCCTTTTTGTTAGAATAAGTACACTGGGTATTTGGGCCATGCCAGCTTGCAGATGGAAGGAAATCTGCCCGGTATGCCTTCTCCTCCACATGAGCAGAGAGCCAACCATTTCCTCCATTAAGGAGTTGTCACTCAGCCCACCCAGCTGGAAGACTATTTTTGATAGCCAAGCTGGCTGGTGGCAGACAATTCAGATACAAAGTGCATTTTAAAATGAAGCTACAACATCATTTGTAGGGGCTGGAAAGGTGGCTCAGTGGTAGAGTGCTTGCCTTGCATGCATGAGGCCCAGGGTTCCATTCCTCAGCACCACATAAGCAGAAATAGCCGGAAGTAGTGCTGTGGTTAAAGTGGTAGAGTGCTAGCCTTGAGCTGAAGAGCTAAGGGACAGCGCCCAGACCCAGAGTTCAGGCTCCATGACTGGCAAGAAAAAAAAAAAAACATCATTTGTAGGAAAATTGAAAATGCGGGGCTGGGAAGGTGGCTCAGTGATAAAGCGCTTGCCTTGCATACCTGAGGCCCTGAGTTGGATTTCTCAGCACCACATAAGCAAAAAGAAAAAAGCCAGAAGTGGCGCTGTGGCTCAAGTGGTAGAGCGCTAGCCTTGAGCTGAAGAGCTGAGGGA
>NW_012267423.1:1796727-1822554 GCF_000151885.1 Dipodomys ordii | reverse complement strand
GGTGTTTCATGCTTTCAAAGTATGCATTTCATCTGTCAACACAGATGGAAATGAACCAACAAAATGGAGCAGCTGCCTGACCAACACCTCCATGGCAAACGGATCCATCCAGAAATTCTTACTTGTTAAGTACTATTAAACGAGGAGGAAACAGAAAACGCAAATACTGTCTCTTACAGCTGTACCCTAAACATTTGTTTCTTGTTTTTCTCCAAGGTTCTTCACTGTCCTTTACAATGCTTCTCTCTGTTGGTAAGCAATGAAAGAGGCAGCCAAGGTAGATCTGAGATAGCCCTCCAGGAATTTACATTAACACTTTTCTTTAAACTTGAAATTAAGAATCATCTCAAATTGCAAGATGTACGTTGGATAACTTGGTAAGAGATGACTTCAATGAACTTGTCCAGATGTCCAACTAAAACTGAACAGTGAACATTCAATTCTTTATAGACTCCCAATGTTTATCTACTATAGATATGAAAGTGATGGATAATGCCTTTCTCACAGCACTGGCACCATGAGGAATTTATGAACTGTTATCAATGCCACTATGATTATTATCATTATCACTTATAAGCACAGCTATTACAACTGATAGTCTTGCTTTTATCAGTGATTACCCAGTACCCCAGTACACATGAAGTTTTCATTCTACTGCAAGCATCCTTCTTAGGTAAAATGCTGGACTTTGACCCAGTTTGTCTTGAGTGCAGAAGTCAAACACTCAGTTCATTTTATTTAATCTCTGGTGGCAAAACCAAAATCATTCTCACAATTAGTGCACAAGAAGTGGCTTTGAGATTAACCATTCCCCCACATCACATGCGAAGAAAGTGCCATTTAGTGAAAAAAATATGGACTTGGCTGAGCATGATCTTCATATGCTGTAATTAAATGTGTAGTTTCATTACAGATCACACCAAAAGCATGTAGCTGTTTTTTAGCAAGAAATACATGCTACAACTTACTAAGGTTAGTTATATAACACACTGAAAGAACACTGTGTAGATATAGGTAAATATTCTAATATTTATTCTGTCTTGTTTAAAGCCATTTATGTTAATAAGTATATATTTAAAAATCATTTTCATACTCAGGAGCCTGAGATCTGAGGATTGTGGTTCAAAGCCATCCCAGGAAGTAAAGTCTGTGCGACTCTTATCTCCAATAAACTACCAAAAAAGCCAGGAGTCGAGCTATGGCTCATGGTAAAACACTAGCCTTGAGCACAAAAACTCAGGGACAGTGCCTAGGCGCTGAGTTCAAGCCTCAGAACTATCACAAAATAATCATTCTTATAACAACTAAAAATTAGAAAGGAAAACTAAAGTTTCTGTCATAAAATTGACAAGCATGTCAAGCTCATGTTTAACTGAGAACCTATAAATTATGTTTTATCCTTCTACAGAGGGAGACTATTATTATTAAAGTCTACATGTTAGAATAACTTTTCTCAGTTTTAGACATGTGAAGTTCTAGAAGTTTCTCTAATACTAGTAGGCCCAGAGTTCAAGCCCCTTGACTGACCAAAAAAAAAAAAAAAAAAAGGCTTCAAAGAGAATACTATGGAATTTGGTGGATGAATCACACTCAAGCTTTAATGAGTAGACCTAGGCCTTCCTGTGGAGCAAAAATGGTTCTATCATGTCCTCTCTAAGCTTAAGGAAACCATTTCTAGGAATATGGCAGCCATACATGTCACATCACAAACTTCACTGTGCTAGGCGAACTATTGTCCCTGAGGTGAGGGAGGGAGGGAGGACTCTACTCAGAGTTTTAATTACTCAATACTCATAAGTAACACAAGTTGTCTTTTGGGCGGAACTGTCATCTTCCAGTAATTTGCCAAAATGATGAACATAAAAGGAAAGAGGAGAGGTACCTGATGCATGTTCCCTAGGCCCTTCAGAGAACGTGGAGTTGTTCCTTTGGCCACATATATGAGAATCTACATGAAGGGTGATATTATAGACATCAAGGGAGTGAGTATTGTTCAAAAAACGAATTTTACCACAGCAAAACTGGAAGGGTCTACAATGCTACTCAGCATGCTGTTGGCATTATTGTGAACAAGTTAAGGGCAAGATCTTTGCCAAGAGGATTAATGTGCGTATTGAGCATAGTAAGCGCTCTAATGGCCGAGATATTTTCCTAAAATCAGTGAAGGAAAATGACCAGAAAAAGAAGGAAGCCAGAGAAAAAGGTATCTGGGTTCACCTGAAGTGTCAGCCTGCTCCACCCAGAGAAGCATACTTTGTGAGAACCAATGGAAAGGAGCCTGACCTGTTGGAACCTATTCCCTATGATTTGTGCTTAAGAGATGTAAAAAAATAATAGACTGTTGGACTATAAAAATTACCTTCTTGAGTGGAAGTATGGTGTACTCTCCCAAAGAAAAATGTGAAGAAGAAGAAAAAGGAACAGAAACCGGGCACTGGTGGCTCATGCCTGTAATCCTAGCTACTCAGGAGGCTGAGATTTGAGGATCATGGCTCAAAGCCAGCCTGGGCAGGAAAAGTCCATGAACTCTTATCTCCCATAAACAACTAGAAAACCAGTAATGGCACTGTGGCTCAAGCGGTAGAGCGCTCACCTTGAGCTGAAGTGTGCAAGGACAGTGCCCAAGTCCAGAATTCAAGCCCTACGACCAAAAAAAAAAAAAAAAAAAGAAACAGAAGTTATATCATGGAATAAAAAAAATGCAGGCTTTAAATATGTTCCTCTCAGGAACAAAGATTTTTCTGTCGAGACAAATGAATATAGTTCATGTGTCCACATAGTAGAACATGGTGATTGTAGCACAATGACATACCTGTAGAAATATCATAAGTATTGAGGATGTTTTTTACCTGATTGTCATCCCTTGGTAGCAATGTTTATTTGCCAAGGTCTTGGCATGGAGATATTCACTGGAAATCCAGCAATGGCTATGGCAATTGCATCCACATCCAGGAGGTGAAAGAGACTGGTGTCTGGGTTGCCTGGAGGGAGTAGCCTCAAAAGTCAGGCTAACTTTAGCTCAAGTATTGTGACCACTGGGAAAGAAAACAAAGACCAGAGTGAAGCATTTGAGAGGGCCATTTTGTGTAAACGAGATGAAGACTATTTGGACATTTGTTCAGTCTGGCTTGATAAAAAGAAAAAAAAAAAAGAAGGGCCCCATGACACAAAGAGAGAGGGTCTTCCCAGGTCCACACTGCAGAGGGCCAGCGTCTCCAGATGCCGGGTTATTTAAGCAGAGTAATCTCACACCCCATAGCACCAAGTTGGGAGGTGTAAGTAAGATTCAGTAGAGGAAGAGGAGAGGGTCAGCGAAGTGCTCAGATACCACAAGACATCTGAACCAGTCTAGGAGTGGGGAGAGTGTAGGACAGGGTAACTTAGAGGAGAACTCTGTCCTGGTAACATTACTCACTCTTCTCTCTTGCTATTGGAGGTGAGGACTCTGAGTCTGTTATCTCTTCCCATGTCATTGTCCCTTCAATTGCTCTCTACCATGGGAAATGAGCAGTATAAGATAGAATTCCTTGAGTCTCACTTGCAATGTAGAGGAGCCCATAGTGCAACTCTTGGGAGTCTTATCTAGGTGAACCCAGGTTTTCTCCATTTTTATGTCCTAAAGTCACATAATAGGGTTCCCTGGACTATTAGAAAGGAAGAAGCCATAGGGGATGACAGGCACCCAACTGCACCCAACTACTATGCTACACTTTACCCAGCTATTGGACAGTACAGAGTCTTTTCAACATTTTACTTTATATATAGTTTTATGGCCTAGGTTGGCCTTGAATCAAAATGTCCAGGTTATTGCCTCCCAAGCAGGGTAGTATAATAAGCTTAAGCCAATGCTCCAATGTTGATTATTTGGAATCTTTTAAAATTTTTTGTATTTTATTGTAAAAGTGATGTACAGAGAGGTTACAGATATATAACTAAGGCAATGAATATACTATTTTGAACAGTATTACTCCCTCTGTCATTTTCTCCCACTTTTCCCCATCCTGCCAACTTGTGTAGTTCGTTTCCAACCTAGTGTCTAGTAAGTATCACTGCTGAATTGGTTCACCACCCATTTCTGTGATTCCCCTTTCCTTCCTAAATCAGATAAACTTATATATAAGACAAAGGGCACAGAAATCAAAATAGTTACAACTGGGAATAAATCAAAGGTGAAATGCAAGGAAGAAATAACTACAAACAGAACAATTAAAAGAACTCAGGCTGGGGAGGGGCTCAGTGGTAGAGTGCTTGCCTTGCATGCATGAGGCCCTGGGTTCATTTCCTCAGCACCACATAAACGGAAAAGCCGGAAGTGGCACTGTGGCTCAAGTGGTAGAGCACTAGCCTTGAGCTGAAGACCTCAAGGATAGCGCCAGGCCCAGAGTTCAAGCCCCACAACCAACAACAACAACAAAAAAAATGCACAATTAAAAGAACTCTTAGTCAGGTGCCAGTGACTCACGCCTGTAATCCTAGCTACTCAGGAGGCTGAGATCTGAGGATCGTGGTTCAAAGCCAGTAGGGGCAGGAAACTCCACGAGACTCTAATCTCCAATAAACCAGCAGAAAACCGGAAGTGGTGTTGTGGCTCAAATAATAGAACACTAGCCTTGAGTTGAAGAGCTGAGGGAAAGCACCCAGGCCCAGAGTTTGACCCCCCACGACCAACAAAACAAAAAACAAAAAACTCTTATTCTCATTTCTTGGGGTTCATTTCAATAAGCATCATATTATATGCTCATATGCACATGACTATTGAGCCACTGTGATCCTCTCCTAAGAATATCCTCCTTTGTTCTCAGTGTGGAAATGCTTAGAGTGCTATTTAATTGATCATATCCAAGTATAATTTTTTTCCTTTTACTATCCATTGGATTAACTTGTAGATTTATAGGCATATTCTATCTATTACAAATGAGGGAGACCACGCAGCCTATGCTATTTTGGGTCTTCCTTACTTTGCTTAATATAATTTTTATTTGGATTTTTTTTTCATTTTCTTTTGTCAGTACTGGGACTTGAAGTCAGGGGCTCAAGTACTTGCTCAGCTTCTTTGCTGGAGGCTGGCACTCTATCCCTTGAGTCATACCTCCAGTTCTGGCTTTTTGGTGATTTATTGGAGAGAAGAGTCACAGGCATTTATCCTGTTTGGTTTCAAAGTATTGTCCACAGATTTCAGCCTCCTGAGAGCTAGGATTATTGGTGTGAACCACTGGCATTGGGCCTCTAATATCGATTCTTACCAATGCACATCTAACCAAGCACTAAGGCAGCCCTAACAAACCATTTTGTCTTTCCTACTATGTAAAGTAGAAATAGATTTTGTGTAGATATATTAAGATCTCCTTTCAGATGCTTGGTTCTGGTACTGACAGTTTTTAATCTTTAGCAATCAGTAGCACCTTCCTTAAAACATGACTGGGATAGGCCATGCTTATCTTTGGGGTGAGAAGAAAGCAAGGGAAGGCAGAGTGATGTCTGCTGGATTCCAGTCTGGGCAGGGGAAACTGCAAGAAAATAGTGAGGAGAGGCTGACTTGGTGGCGAGATCACAGCAATGACACAGGGCACTCAGGGCTGCTGTTATTCTGACTAGCCTACAGGCCCCTATCTTTACTTTACAAGAACCTCTGGCAATGCCCCTGCAGTGATTCCATGTCCCCTAGGCCCTGCTCATGACTGCTGCTTCCTTTGCTGACCATTACTCATGGTTACTCTGCCCCAGCCAAAGGGACCTGGCTGCCAGGCACACTAGCCCAGGGGCTCTGCACTGGCCACTGTAGAGTCCAGAATTTTCTCCTTCATTGCCTATGTTCTACACTCATTACCATGTCCTCACAGGAAGTTTTTTTTTGACCATTAAAAAGATATATCTTATATTGATATATTCTATATTGACATATATAAATATATGTTTATACCAATTCAGATTTTTCAATAGCATTTATTATCATCTAACTTACTTTGCCTTCTTTCTTCTGCGTTTGCTTCATTGGTTCTTCTTTTTTAGTTCCTTCTTTTTCTTCCTTCTTTCTTCTTTTTTCTGTCTGCGAGAAAGCCTTCAAGACACCACTAGCTTACCTTCAGAGCCATAAAAGAACCCATACTGTCTCCAGGGTAGGTTATCTCTGTAGCAATCAGAATACCCTGAGTTCTAACTCCATTACCATTGGAAAAAGTAAAACCTTTGGACTATATATTGCTAATTTTTACCATAAAAATAATCTTAAAGCATTGGTAGTCCATGGCTAGAATCAACCTTCATGTGAAGCTGAAGTGAGTGGGGTAGTTGAGCCTAACTTGAAGATCAGCAATAACCTGATTCAAACAATAGCTCAATAAGAATAAAAACAGTAAATGAATGAAAAGAAAAAACTATTACCAAAGGGATAATAAAAATAAGAAATGTTTTACTGTAGAGGATATTTCAATATTTCATTTTGAAATTTGCTGATTTCTAGATTCTTGCTATGTGATTTTGTTGCCAGGGTCACCTTGGTTTACAAAAATGAGACGACTACACCACCAAGGTATAATGTTTAGAACAAATGATTTTTAAAAATGGGCTTAACAACATTCAGTGCTTTAATATTTAGAATACATTTCTTTTATACAAAGCTAATTTCTAGGTTAGATTTCTGTCAAATTCCACCACATTTACAGAAACATTAAAATGTCAGAGGATTTCACATGGATTGTCCAGTGTGATTATGCTTTCTTTCAGAAAAGCCCAACGTGCTGGAGGGAAGGAGAAAGCACTGAGAACGACAGGACTTTTGTTATTAATAGGTGTGTGTGAATGGGGAATTCAGTGGAAAAGGCCAGTGTCCCAGCTCTACAGTGCATCTTTTCTATGGATGAAACTTAATTATAACCAGTGGTTTACAAGGATTGAGGTTGGTGAAACTCACAGAAGAGGTGTTTTTTTTAAATTAAATTTTATTGAGAAAGTGAGGTACAGAGGGTTACAGTTACATAAATCAAGTAACGAGTACATTTCTTTTTTTTTTTTTTTTTTGGGTCCGGTCATGGGGCCTGAACTCTGGGCCTGGGCACTGTCCCTCAGCTCTTCAGCTCAAGGCTAGCACTCTACCACTTGAGCCACAACGCCACTTCCGGCTTTTTTCTTTTTACTTATGTGGTGCTGAGGAATCGAACTCAGGACCTCAGGCATGCAAGGCAAGCGCTCTACCAGTGAGCCACCTTCCCAGCCCCTACATTTCTTTTTTTAAACAGTGTCACTCCCTCATTTTCTCCCAATTCTCCTCTCGTGATGTCCTTCCCCTCAAGTTGTAAAGTTCATTTCCCACATAGTGTCTAGTGAGTATGACTGCTAAATTGGTTCACCCTGTGTCCCACTGTTTCTATGCTTCTCCTTCCCCTTGCCAAATAACATAAACTTACATGCAAGACAAAGGGCACAGAAATCAAAACCAGCAATAAAAGGGAATAAATCAAAGGAAAAGGGAAAGAAAAGACCTGAAAACAGTGCAATAAAAAAAACCTCATGTCCATTTCTTGGAGTTCAGTTCAATAAGCATCATTTTATAGGACCAAATGCACACAGCTATTGAGCCCTTGTGATCCTCTCATAAGAATATCCTCTTTTGTTCTCACTGTGTGAATGTTTAGAGTTTTATTTAATCATGTCCAAGTGAAATTATTTGTCTTTTACTATCCACTAGGTTTACTTGTAGATTTATAAGCACATTCTAATGATCACAAATGAGGGAAACCATCTAGCCTCTATTTCTTGGGGTCTGCTTTACTTCTCTTAATATAATTTTTTCAAAGTTTTTCCGCTTCCTTATGAATGGGACAATGACATTCTTTGTGATGGAAGCATAGAACTGAATTGTGTATACAGACCATATTTTCTTGATCCATTTGTCCTCTGAAGGGCATCTCAGTTGATTCCCTATCTTAGCTATTGTAAACGATGCTGCAAAGAATATGGATTTGCTGGTGTCTTTAGTGTCATTTGGATAAATGCCCAGGAGTGGGAATGTTAGGAAATCTCAATGTTTCATCTTCTGAGGAACCTCCATACTACTTTCCAGAGTGGTTGAACAAATTTACACTCCCACCAACAGTGTAGTTGTGATCCTTTTAGGCTACATCTCTGCTAGCATCTGTTCTTGTTAGTTTTCTTGATAATGGCCATTCTAAGTGGGGTAAAGTAGAATCTCAATGTTTTCTTGATTTGCATTTCTTTCTGGCCAGAGATGTTAAACATCTCTTCAATACAGAAGAGTTTTTGAGATACTTTTATTGCACAAAAGGTTTTGAATGAAGAAATAGGCCTTAACTGGGATGGCATCCCTGACATATTTTACTCATTTCCAGGAAGTCTTCTGCAAAAATGAATAATGATTCAAAATGAACAATCACAACAATTCAACACACTCAAGCCAAACTAGGGAGAGAGAGTTGAAGCACAATAAACATGTGTGCTATTATGAGCTTTCCCATGTCCATAATTGATGGGTATGTCCTCAAAACATTTTGCAGAGCTGTTGATATAATTAGAAATAGGTCTGTGATTTGTTATGCACATAATTTGGCAGTCAATAGTGGGCAGTGACCATGGGGGCAGCTCACTACTAAAGGAAATGGCTCTTCCCTGCACAACATGCAGTCACTTCATTTGGGATTTTACAAAATAAAACTATATATAAATGTACACATATATAGATATTTACTTAGAAGCTTTGGCTTACCTCTAAATTCTGTCTTGAATGGGCAAAGAAATGCCAATGTGACAGAAGTGCCACTCCTCCCCTGTGAATCAGTAGAGGGTGGGTCCTCTAGGAATCCTGAATTTTATGAAACATAGAGAACTGGGAACATTGAATATCTAGGGGAGGAGAGGGGAGTGTAGAGAAGAGGAGAGGGAAGGGAAGGAAAGGATCAAGGCCAAATGACAATTGAGCTACCAGAGGGAAGGAAATTGAAATAAAGACTCAGAATAGGTAAAAAGATATGCCACACAAAAACTAAAAGAAATTTTATGAAACTTGATTGCTATTAAACAAAGTAGGTTTAGGGAAAACATAACAATAACTTTACACAATATCAAAGGGGTCAATCTATAAAGAATATATTATAGTCCTAAATGCATCAGTGGCTAAAACAGAGATTTAAAATGTAAAATATAAAACCAAGAAAACTACAGGCAAAAATGAACAAAATCCAAGAAAAGTAAATATCTACGGAATTAATAAAACTGGCAGAGATAAAATTGATGAACCACAGAACCTGAGCAAAGCTATCAATGAATGGACTTTAGCTGATACAGTATTAAACAAATCAATCAGATATATCAAAATACCCATTCCTTGAAAGAAACATTCAATAAGGTAAAATTATTCTGGACCAGGAAACAAATGTCAGACTATGTCTAACTGATTGTACAAAGCTATGGATGTAGGTTAGCATTGAGTCTGTGTATCATACACACACACACACACACACACACACACACACACACACACACAGAGTATATTTCAGTCTAGGAATTTGTAAAAAGAAAAAAAAAAGCTGGGCGCCGATGGCTCACGCCTGTAATCCTAGCTATTCAGGAGGCTGAGATCTGAGGATCATGGTTTAAAGCTAGCCCGAGCACGAAAGTCTGGGAGACTCCTATCTCCAATAAACCATTCAGAAAACCAGAAGTGGCACTGTGGCTCGGGTGGTATACTGAAGAGCTCAGAGACAGCGCTCAGACCCAGAGTTCAAAGCTCCTTGGAAAACTCGTACACTGAAAAGCTAGTAAGTAAATAGCCTGTAGGGCAAAAAAAGCCAAGGAATAAAATTTAAAAAATTATATTTATTAAAGTAAAGACACCACAAAAGGAATTGTGGGACAAAGACGAAGAAATTTGTATTTAAGTATTTTCTATCAGGAAGTAAAATCTCAGAACAATGATCTAAACTTATGCAGGAAACTAATGAACAAATGAATCCTAGTAAGCAGAACAGAGAATATAATTTTTTGATTTTTTTTGAGTTCTAAGTATATTTTAGATATGAGGTCCTTTTTTGTTGTATGGCTAGAGGAGATCTTCTCCCACTCTGTGGACTTTCTATTTATCTTGCTAGCTGTGTCCTTTGAGAATATAAGGGAGAAAACTGACAAAGTTTAAAAAAAATAATGGAGAGGGTCAGTGAAGTCAAACTCTTGTGTTGTAAAAGCTCATTAAAAATGAGAACTTGCTCCACACATTAATAAGGAGAGAAAAGGGGAAGGGGTAAGGAAAGGCCGAAAGATAAAGGAGGGCAGGAGAAAAAATATAATTACCAATACTAGTAATTTCATAACTCAAATTGCAAAGACAAAGGTCTTAAAAAATTCACTCAAGATGAAAGACATAACCCAAATTAGTATACATTTCTTCAATTAAAATTTTAGTTAAAATGTCCTAACAAGAAAAACCATCAGGACCAGAAGTTTCTACTGACAGGTTCTACCTAAAACTCATTTGATGAGGTCAGCACTACCACAATAACAAAGCCAGATGAAAAAATTACAATGGGTAGAAAACTATAGATAAATATTCATCAGAGACAAGTCTTCAATGAAATCTTGACACATTTGATCTGGCAAGATGTGTCTAAAGATTGATATAACATCCAGAGAATTTAAACTGGACATTTGAATCCTTTTTATCAAGAGGAAATCAACCTGTGCAATTTCCTATATAAATGGACATAAAAGAAAAAAAACCATCATTTCAATAGATGCAAGAGAAATCTTTTAATAAAAACAACATATGATTCCCAATATGTTTTGCGTTGTTTTATTTGTATGCCAGTCTTCGGGTTTGAACTCAGGGCTTGTGAACTATTGTTGAGCTTTTGTGGTCAAGGCTAGCTCTCTACTACATGAGCCACAGCTCCACTTCCAGCTATTTTGGTATTTAATCAGAGACAAGAGGTTCAGAGACCTTCTTGCCTAGGCTGGCTTTGAACCAGGATCCTAAGATCTCAGCCTCCTTAGTAGCTAGATTTTAAACACAATCCCCCAGTGAACAGCTAACAATTTTTTGAAAATATTTTTATTTTGTTTAAATAATTGTACAAAGGAGTTGCCATTCTACAAAGTAGTTGATGAATACAATGCATCTTGATCAATGTCTCCCCATTTCAACATTTTCATCCATCCCACACAACCCACCTTTCCCTTCCCTCCCCTTTCCTAAATTTGTAGGACATACATTGAAAAAATAATTTTTTTGTGCCAACCTAGGGCTTGAACTCAGGGCCTAGACACTATCCCTGTGCATTTTTTGCTCAAGGATAACAATCTACTATTTGAAACACAGCTCCACTTCTGGCGCGTGCGTGTGTGCGCACACTCACACAGAATTGAAGTGTCTCATAGACATACCTGCCTGGTGGGTTTTTAACCTTGAACCTCAGGTCTCAGCCTCCTGAATAGCTAGGATTACAGGTGTGAGTGCCTAGTAATGAATTGGTTTTTATTTCATTATATTTGCCTCTCTTCATTACTATAATAATATATTTATAAACTAAAACCAATTAGAATAAAAAGGGAACTTAGTATGACAGAGCCAATTTAAGTTTTCATTTAATTCGCCTGCTGATATTTTACTTACAGCTGACATCCTATTTAATGTCAAAGAACTATATTGACCTCTAGTGTTATGACAAAGTCAGGTTATGCCTGCTTTCATAGCTTCTATTGGGCATCATACTGAAAATATAACAAGTGCAATAGGATTGGAAGAGAAAAGGCATGCAAATCTAAAGAATACCTCGACTTCCAGGAAGTAGAACATGCTATATTGAATAAATGAATTTAGCAATATTATATATACAAGGGCAATATTTAATTTCCTTTTGATACTTTTATAAAAAACAAGTCAAATATTAATAAAAAATTTAATAGAAAAACATTTAAGGTATGTTTTATCAGGCTAAAAACGAATTCTTACATAGAAATTTAACAAAACATAACCAACATCTGCATATTTTGTGAAAACCACTAACTGTGATGGAGGGAATAAATTTCAGTGGATACAGATGTGTTTTGTATATGTAACTTTTCTAAAGTCTGATTCAGGTTCCTTCTGGCTCCACAGCCAGCAGTGAGGCCCCTAGTGCTCAGCCCTGTAGGAGGCACCTGCTTTGTGTTGCAGCTCGGCAGCAGACAGAGGCCTGCTCCATGTTGCAGCTCAGCGAAAGGTAGATCCTGCCAGTGTTGCAGCTGCATTGTGAGTCTCTGACACTGTAGCCTTCTCAGGTCCTTGTCTTGAAAGTTCAGAAACTGAAGTCCAAGACAAAGGAGAATGAGTGCAAAGAAGGAAAAGCATCTCAGTAGAAGACTTCTGATGCTCTGTGTGTCCTCTCTGTGTAGGTGGCTGAGGCTAGGGGATATGGCAACAAGCCATGCCCAATCAAAGCAATACAGGAAACCACCTCTAAGAGCAACAAGGAGGAGGAAAAGACAGCACCTCACCTGCCAAAAGTCCAGAAGCTTCAGGACCCAACTGGAGGGGCACAGAGGAAAATGAGAACAGCAAGCTGCCTCCCATCCCAACAGCAGGAGAAAGATTCTGCAGCACCCCAGTCTAAGATGGAGAGCAGTGCACCTCCTTCCCGGGGTCCAGCAACTGCAGAAACCTCTGTACCATCTGACTGACTCACTCCTTTGACTATAGACCCAACAAATGGCCAAGGCAGGGGCTGTAAGAGGCTCAAGAAAAGGATTTGCTGCTGCTTTAGAAGATTGTTATGGGGGCTGGGAACATGGCTTAGTGGAAGAGTGCTTGCCTAGCATGCACAAAGCCCTGGGTTCGATTCCTCAGTACCACATACACAGAAAAAGCTAGAAGTTGAGCCATAGCTCAAGTGGTAGAGTGCTAGCCTTGAGAAAAAGAAGCTCAGGGACAGCATCCAGACCCCGAGTTCAAGCCCCACAACTGGCAAAAATAGGACAATAGGAGATCCCAGGGTAGGAATTCTGTTAATGGGGAAGAGCACTGAAAGCCAGGAAAAAGTAGGTAATGATGGACAATGCACCCATAAGAGGAAAGAGCTGGTATATTATCAAAAGACAGGTATTAGGATGCAGCTTAAACATATACAAGTGCTTCTCCCCAGAGCCACAAGGACTTTTTGCGTCCTTAATGATTGCTGAGCTGAGCAGATGCATCTATGGCCAAAGTGAGGTGCTACCCCTGGCTCAGAAATATGGAGGCAGCCTCACAAAGGACAAGCTAAACTGTCTTAGAAACACCCAGATTCCAGTATCCTACTGTATCCCAGTATCCCAGTATTCCAGTATCCCAGGGCTGCTACTGGGGGTTGCTGGCAACCCTGTCTGGCAAGCCCTTTAATGCCACCATGGCAATATATCTGATTCTCCAGCGACAGCAGGAGTGCCGTGACCTCATCTGCCTCATGAGGTGTCTGCATCCTGACCCTGTGCTTTGGCCCACGCCTGTACACCCGACCTCCAGCAATGTTCCCCTAAAGACAGTCAGCGCTTCTGTATGCCATCCAGCGCTTCTGTATGCCATCCACAGTTTGCCTTCCGGCTGAGTAGCTCAAGAAGAGTGCACCAGGAAATGCACGACATCTGTCTATGTGCCTTCACAAGGCTGTAGAGACACATGCCTCTGAGTAAGGAGCTCCTGGAAGAATGAGGGCAGCAAGGCTCCCCCTTCTCCAGCAAGAGCAGTAGTAACAGAACTGCCCTTGGGACAACCCAGTGATCTGTCCTGCTGGCACACTGAACAGGAGAAACTGGAGGGTAGCAGGGCCGATTCTCTTCCATGCATCCTCTATTGTACCTGGACAGGAGGCACAATGGAGAAATGGAGACCAGCTCACCTACCCAAGTACCAAAAGTTCAGCCCCAACTAGAGAGACACACCAAAGGGGAGGAGCTCAGCAACACTCCCTCAGGCCCAGCCTTAGTGGGAATCTACTCTACAGACACAGTGCAGGAGCACAGCAAGGTACCCTCAGGTTCAGCAACACAGGAAATCACCTCAAAGGGCACAGAGGAGGAAAAGGAGTGACCCTCACCTGCCCCAGGTCCAGAAGCCACAGAATCTAACTGGAGGGGAACAAAAGAGGAGGAGGAGAGTAGCTAGCTGCCTCTAGTCCCAATGGTAGCAGAAATGTACTGTAAGGACACAGACACTAAGATGGAGGGCAGTGCACCTCCACCTGGGGTACAGCATCTGTAGTAAACTCTATACCATCTGATCACCTCACAGCTTTGAATATAGACCCAATAAATGACCAAGGCAGGGGCTGGAAATAGCTTAACAGGAAGATTGATTGATAAGTGTTTGGGAAGACTCTAATGTTGTTGCATGCCTTTATAAGAGAAGATGTCCCAACAAAGTGGTCCCCTCTCTGTAAGTGGCAAAAAGCATTGGCAGCCTGGAAACAAATAGGTGGTGATTGGCAACATGTCCTTTAAAGTAGGTCAGGTTCTAGGGAATACATTCAAAATAAGGAAATGTATTGCCAGAGCTGCATGGACTTTCACTTACTTAATGACTGCTGACATGAGAAGTTGCATCACTGGGACAAATGAAGAGCTAGCTGTAGCTCAGAAAAATTGAGGCAGATTCACAGAGTACCCGGGAGACGGTCCTGGAATAGCCAGATACTGCCATCCTATACATAAGTGTGCTGCAACCTGGTACTTGACCCAGGGGAAGTGTGAACAGCTCTGTCTCTCAGGCCCTTTAATGCCACCATGGCAACTTATCTGATGCTTCTCCAGCAACAGGACTAGGGACTCAACCTCTCCCCCAACTTGTATGGTAACTCCACACTGGTCCTCCACCATGAACCTGGGCTACACACCCATCCTTCCAAATGCTCCCTAAAGAGAGGGATCCTGCTTGCCACCCTGATGCTTGCCTGCCTGCTAAGCAGCAGAAGCAGGAGGGTGGCAAGCAATGTACCATGTCTGTGTGTCTCCCAGGTCTCCTGTGTAACCCCTGCACAAGAGAGACAGGGGAGACATAGTGCAGTAAGCTTCTACCCGCTCCCAGATCATCAGCAGCAGTAGCAACAGCTACTGTAATCTCCCTTCCTTTGCAACAAAACAATGATCTGACCTATTGCTGCTCTGAGCAGGAGGGGCAGAATTGGAACAGGGCAGATTCTCTCCCTGAAATTCATTGTAACACCTGGTCATGACACACAGAATGGTACAGCTAACCTAACTCAGTTGTAGAACCTTCAGAACCCAACTGAAGAGAGAAGGAGGAGGAGGAGAAGGGAGGAGGAGGAGGAGGAGGAGCAGGAGCAGGAGGAGGAGGGCAGCAAAAGGCTCTTAAGGCCTGGCAATGCAGGAAATCACCTCTAGGGGTACAGTCCTCTCAGTCCCAGAAGCTTCAACCCCCACTAGAGGGGCACAGAGGAGGAGAGTAGCATAAAGCTGCCCTTAGGTCCAGCAACAGTAGAAACCACCACGAGGGGCACATGGGAGCAGAAGGTGAATTAGAACCCAACTGGAAGGGCACAGAGGAGAAAGAGGAGAGCAGCAAGCTGCCTCCAGTCCCAATAACACCAGAAAGATCCACCAGGGCCACAAAGCTGGAGATAGAATGCAGCACCCTTCCTCCCTGGGGTCCACCAGCTGTAGAAACCTCCCTCGTATCTGGGCAACCCATTGGTTTGAATACAGCCCTGACGAACCACCAAGGCAGGACCTGGAAATGGCTGAAGAGGAGGATTGGCAACTGTTTCAGAAGACTGATGCTGTTGCATGCCTAGACAAGAGAAGCCTCTCCCTGTCTACCCCTCCCCCCCAACAAAGTGTTTCCCCCTGTGAATAGGTGGTGATGGGCGACGTTCCCTTTAAAGCAGGTTTTGGCACATTCTGAAAAGACTGGTGCTGGGGGGCAGGGTCCAGTTAAGGAAGTGTTTTACACAGAAATACTAGGCCTACTGGCTTACTTAATGACAGTTCATCCTAAACAGAGACACTTGCTCGGGCAAGTGATGCGTCATCCATGGTTCAGGCAAACGGAGCTGCCTCACAAAGCCCATGGCACAGCTAGACCTCACCATCCTGGACATAATGGGCAGCTACCTGGGATTTGACCCAGGGAGGTGGGGGCACCTCTGTCTGGCAGGATCTTTAATATCACCATGGCAATGTATCAGATTCTCCTGGAGCTGCTGGACCAGGGGTGTGACCTCACTTGCCTTGTGAGACACCACTTCCTGGGACTGAGCCTTGCGCCTTGCCTACATTACTGTTCTCCTGCAATGTTCACATAAAGACAGTCAAAGCTTCTCTATGTCACCCTGTTGCTTGCCTGCCAGCTGAGCCACAGAAAGAGGAAGGTGGGAGGAGATGCACCAAGTCTATGTCTCTCTCCTGGCTCCTCTGGAGCCATCTGCATATGGGGCCACTGGAAGACTGAGGGTAGCAAGACTCCCCCTCCTCTAGCAGTAGCAACAGCAATACAACTGCTCTTGAGCCAACCAAGTGACTGAGCTGCAGGGGAAGTTAGCAGGGTTTTGATTCGTTTATCTGCATCTTCTGTAATACCTGGAGAAGAGGAACAGAGGGGAAGATGGAGAGCAGCTCCCCTGCCTAGATTCCAGAAGTTCAGAGCCCAGTTAAAGGGACATACAAGAGGGGAGGAGATCCGCAAGCTGCCCGCAGGTGATCACTTCTTAGGGCGCAGAGGAGGAGGAGGAGGAGGGTACCGCATTCTGCCCCAGGTCCAAAGCTTCAGAACCCCTGTGGAGGGGCATGGAGAGAAGGAAGAGAGTAGCAAGCGGTCTCAGGTCCCAACAGTAGCTGAAAGGTACCGTAAGGACACAGATGCTAAGATGGAGGACAGTGCACCTCCTTTCTGGGATCCAGCAGCTGCTGAAACCTCCATACCGTCTGATCAGCTCACTGCTTTGACTACAGACCAAATAAATGACTAAGGCAGGGGAGGAAGTAGATTGGCAAGTGTTTGGGAAGACTCTTATGTTGCTGCATGCTTCCACTAAAGGAGATTCTTTCATCCCCCCCCCCCCCCCCCCCACAAAAAGTGGTTTCCTCTCTGTAAGGAGAAGAAAGTATTGACGGCCTGGAAAATAAATAGGTGGAGACTGGCAATGTGCCATTTAAAGCAGGTCAGGTGCTAGGAGTATATTCAAAATAAGGAAATGTGTTCCCCAGAGCTTCACAAACTTTTCCTTACTTACACCTCTGGGGCAAATGATGTCCCACCCCTGGCTCAGGCAAACGAAGCAGCCTCACAAAGCCCCAGCCAGACTGTCCTGGACCACCCAGACCCTGACGTTCTTTACATAATGTGCTACAACCTGGTACTTGACCCAGGGGAAGTACGGGCAGCCCTGTCTCTCAGGCAACTTATCTGATGCTCCTCAGCAACAGGACCAACTTGTGTGATGACTCCACACTGGGCCTGCACCATGCACTTGGGCTGTACACCCATCCTTCCACAATGCTCCCCTAAAGAGCCAGGGATCCTGCTTGCGACCCTGATGCTTTCCTGCCTGCTAAACAGCAGAAGCAGGAGGGTGGTAGGAATTGCAGTAAATCTGTGTGTCTGCCATACCTCCTATGGAACCCCTGCAAGAGAGACAGGGGAGACATAGTGCAGTAAGCTTTTACCTGCTCCCAGAACAGCAGCAGCAACAGCAGCACTCTTACTTCTTTTTGGCCCAACCAAGTGATCAGACCTCCAGCTCCACTGACCAGGAGTGGCCGAATTGGAACAGGGCTGATTCTTTCCCTGAAATTCTCTATGACACCTGGACATGAAGCACAGACAGAGAGATAGAGTGCAGCTCACCTGCTCCAGTTTCAGAACCTTCAGAACCCAACTGAAGAGACACAGAGGAGGCGGAGGAGCCCAGCAAGAGGCTCTTAGGCCTGGCAATACAGGAAATCACCTCTAAGGACACGGAGGAGGAGGAGAAGGAGGAGGAGGAGGAGGGGGAGGAGGAGGGAGGGGGGGAGAGGAGGAGTAATTCACCTGCCTCAGTTCCAGAAGCTTCAGAACCTCACTAGAGGGGCACAGAGGAGAAGAATAGCATAAAGCTGCCCTTAGGTCCAGCAACAGTAGAAACCATCTCGAAGGGCACAGGGGAGCAGGAGGAGAATCAGAATCCAACGGAGGGGCACAGAGGAGATGGAGAACAACAAGCAGCCTCCAGGCCCAGCAGCATCTAAAACATCCTCTAGGGGCACAGAGGGGGAGATGGAGAGAAGCATTCCTCTTCCCTCTGGTGTAAAACCTGCACAAATCTCAAGCCCTCTGGTCAACTCACTGCGTTGATTATAGTGTAAACAAATGAGCAAGGCAGGGTCTGGAAGCACCTAAAGAAGAGAAGTGGCAAGCGTTTGAGAAGGCTCTGATGCCTTTGCATGCCTTCACAAGACAAGATCACCGAACAAGGTCGTTCCTCCTTGTGAGCGGGAAAGAGGACTGACAGCCTGGCTGCAAGTAGGTACCAATGGGTGATGTGCCCTTAAGGGAGAAGACCAGACACATCCTCAGAAGACAGGTGCTAGAGGACAGGGTCAAATAAGGAAATGTTTGTCCCTAGAGCTACTTGGCCTTTTGGCCTGCTTCCTGGCTGCTGATCCTGAGCAGAGACCCTCAATGAGGCAAGTGATATGCTTGACTCAGGAAAAGTGAGGCAGCCTGAGGCAGACTGTCCTGGAAGAGCCAGAGGCTGAAATCCTAGACATAATGGGCTGCTACCTGGGCATGCCTTTCTGGAAGGACCTTTAATACTACCACGACAATTCTCTGATGCTCCTGGAGCAGCAGGACCAGGGGTGAGAACTAACCTGTCTTGTGAGGGTCCTGCCCCCCTGGGTCTCTGCCTTGTCCCTGGCCTACACACTGTCCTCTTGCCATGTTCCCCTAAAGAGAGGCAGTGCTCCTGATTGTCAACCTGCTGCATGCCTGCTGCAGAGCAGCAGAAGCATGAGGGTGGTAGGACATGAACAATGTCTGTGTGTCTTCTTGCTTCCTCTGGAACCCCGTATAAGAGGACCACAGAGAAACTGACTGGAACAAACCTCCACCTGATCTAGAAGCAGCAGGTACAATAGCAGCAATCTTTGTATCCTTGGTCCAAACCAGTGATCAGACCTGCCAGAACAATGAACAGGAGAGGCAGGAGGACAGCAGGGCTGATTCTTTCCCATGCATCCTCGGTACCACCAGGACATGCAGCACTCAGTGGGAGATGGAGAGCAGCCTGCCTGCCTTAATTCCAGAAGTTCATAACCAAACTTGATGGACACAGAGGAGGAGGAGAGAAGCAAGATGCCCCTAGACACAGCTATAGAGGAAAAACACTCTATGGGCACAAAGGAGGAGGAAGAGAGTATCTGGCTTGCCCCCATACCAGGAGCTTAAAACACAACCGGAGGATCAGAGAGGAGAAGAAGGAGAACAGAAAGCTGCCTCCAGACCCAAGAGCAGCATTAAGGTCCACCATTGACAGAGAAGTGGAGATGGAGAGCAGCACGCTTCCTCCTCAGGGTCCAGCAGCTGTAGAAACCTCTGTCCCATCTGATCAACATACTGGTTTGACTACCACCCCAACAAACCCCCAACGCAGGGGCTGGAAGTGTCTGAAGAGGAGGATTGGCAACTGCTTCAGAAAACTGATGCTGTTACATGCCCTTCCCCGCCAAATTGTTCTTCCTTGTGAATGGGGAAGAACATTGACAGCCTGGAAACAAACAGGTGGTGATGGGCGACGTACTCTTTAAAGCAGGTCTTGGTACATTCTGAAGAGACAGGTTCTAGCGGGCTGGGTCAAGATAAGGAAATCTGTTTCTCCAGATCTATGAGACCTTTTGGTCAACCTAATGGCCATGGATCCTGAGTGGAGACCCTCAATGGGATAAGTGATGCAACATCCGTGGATAATGTCCTGTTGCCTGTCCCTGTTGACTCAGGGAAGGCACACGCAGCCCAGTCTGGCAGGATATTTAATAGTAACATGGCAACATACAGGATTCTCCAGGAACATCTGGACCAGGGGCACGACCTGACTTGCCTGGTGAGGCGCCGGCTACCTGGGCCTCCATCTTGTCCCTGGCCTGTAAACCAATTCTGCCAAAATGTGCCCTTCAAAAGAACCAGTGCTCCTGTGTGCCTATCTGCTGCTTGCTGGCTTGATGAACAGCAGGCAGAGGAGGATGGCAGGAAAGGCTCTATGTTTGTGTGCCTCCCCTGCATCCTCTGCAGCCCCTGCATAATCAGCTCAGAGAGGGAGACTGAGGGCAGCAAGCCTCCCCATACTCAGGTAGCAGAAGCAGCAACTACACTTTCCATAGGCCAACCTAGTCAACTGACCTGCCCAGCCCCTGAGCCGGAGAGGCAGGTGGGCAGCAGGGCTCATTCTCTCCCCTACATCATGTGTAATACGTGTGCAGGGGGCACACAAGGGGAAAGGGACATCAGCTTGACTGCTCCAGGTCCAGAAGCATCTAATCTGAACTGGAAGGGCCCAGGGGGGAGACAGAGGAGAGCAGCAAACTTCCCCCAAGGACCACCAGCAGCAGAAATGTCCACTATGGATACAGAGGCAGAGATGGAGGGCAGCGCCCCTTCTCCCCCCAGTCCTGCATCCATCCCAACAAATGAAAGAGGCAGGAACTGGAATCGGCTCAACGAGAATATTCTCAATTTGTTTCCAAAATTTGTGCTGCTGTTTCCGGTCTCTTTAAGAGAACCCCAAAGAAAGTGCATCCTCCTGTGAGTGGAGAACATCACTGACAGCCTGGAAAAAATTATAAGACAGTGAGCTGTGTTCTGTGTTTAGCTATGCTTCAAGGAAATCCTATTAGCTCATCTCCCCTTATCTGTGGTTGTCTGTCTGGGAGATGGGTGGGGAGGTTAAAAGAAAGAGGGGGCAATGGGAGACAGAAAGGTGTATAAAGGGATAGAGTTTCAGAAGGAAGGACCTGTCAGGTGACCTGCCAGGGGTTGTCCTGTGTGATTCAATCCCTGAATTTCCTTTCTTCCTGAAGGAAGAATCCATCACCATGCTATTCTCTTTGAAGACATGCTATGCAGCCTGAATCTGCCTGAGACAAGTGTCCCTCTGCTCCCATCTTGAAAATATTTATGTACTTCTTTTTCTTTTCCACATTGGACATTGTTTCGAATACCATTCCTTTAGTTTCTCACCATATTTTATAAATTATTACTCCTGGGAGATGATCACATGTATTCTGAGTTTGTGTTTTTCATTTTCAACATGACTACTGATGCTTGCCTGTGAGTTAGTTGAAGAGTATAATGGAGCCACTAGCCTTGGCTGTAGTCCTAGCTACTAAGAGAACTGAGACCTTCATTCCAGGAGAAGCAGCACAGAAGTGCTTTTTACCAATATTGCCAGCATTCAGAGGGAAGGAGTAGCTCAAGCAGCAGACGGTGAACCTATTAAGCACAGCAAGTGCAAGGTCCTGAGTTCTAAACATAATTGAAGGAAAGGACAAGAAGAGTCCATCTCCATCAACAGCAAGCAGTTCCTATCTGTTCAGTTCCTTGTGATTCACTTCAAACAATCATGCCTTTCTCCAAATCACAGCGTACTGGAGCATGGATCTGCAGGCAGAGCATTTTTGTTTGAATTCAGAATGGAATCAAGAGATTTACATTTAATCATTACCCAAAACCACTGGGCCAAAGAGGCATATTCTATACATACTTGAATATTCCTTTAGGTTCTGTCCTCACCCAGGCTTTGATACAAGGAGCAAGAAATTGAAAAGGTCTGGAAGAGATCCAATGGAACTGCACAGTCCAATGACAATGAGCTCCTTTTCCATGAGGAAAAAAAAATACAGAAGTTATAGGTTAATCTTTAGAGAAAAGCATCACTGGCCACTTAAGATACATCCTCATCAGTATTAGCTGTCTCTTTATTAGTGTTTCTCATACAAGAATTTATTTAGTATGAGCTCCAGATAAAGATGATGGCACATTTTATAGGGGAGAAAAAACACTAGTGTTGCTAGGTGCCAGTGGCTTACTCCTGTAATCCTAGCTACTCAGGAGGCTGAGATCTGAGGATCATGGTTCAAAGTCAGCCCGGGCAGGAAAGTACATGAAACTCTTATCGCCAATAAACCACCAGAAAACCAGAAGTGGAGCTATGGCTCAAGTAGTAGAGAGCTAGCCTTGAACTGAAGAGCTGAGGAACAGAGCCCAGGCCCAGAGTTCAAACCCCACGACCAACAAAACAAAAACAAAAACAAAAAACCTCACTAGTGTTTATTGTGTTGAAGATAAGAGCTGTGATTCCTACCCAAAACTTAGTCTCCAAATGTATGCTTTCCTACCTGAGTCATGATTTAAAGCAAAAAGAACACAGTAAATGGGAAAAATCATTTTGTTGTTTAAAAGCAAGGTTTTGTTTTATGAGGTCTTTGAACCAAACACATGGCTGTGTCTTCCTGGGACAAGCATGCCATAGGCTGTGTAGAGATTTCTAGTGATCACTGAATTTAACAAAGATGTGGAGCCTTAAATTTCTCCTGAGAAATGTGCTGGACAGTTAAACTGCCAGGACACGATTATAGCTTGTGGTGTTTGGATCAAATATCCACGTTTTATAACAAAAACAAAGTCTTTGAAGAGAATACTGTGGAATTTGGATGATGAATCACATACTCAAGATTTAATGAACGGACCTAGGCCTCCCTGTGGAGAAAAAAATGGATCTGGAGAGATATTTGACTCCCACAATGGGAAGTCTACCATGTCCTATCTAATCTTGAGGAAACCATCTCTCTAGAGTATGGTAAGCCATATACTTCACATCACAAACTTCACCATGCTAGGTGAACTCCTGTTCCTAAGGTAAGAAAGGGAGGGAAGACTCCACTCCTCAGAGTTTAATTATCTGATGTTCTTAAGTAACAGAAGTTATACTTGGAATAAATTTGTGCTCTACATATAGACATCATTCAAACAAAGTTTTTCTATCAAGATAAATAAATGTAGTTCATGTGTCCTCCATAGCAGAATATGGTGATTCTAGAAGAGGGAAAATATGTACACTAACGACACAAGGACAGATGATGTATTTTACCTGGTTGCCATTCTCCTGGTAGCCATGTTTATTTGCCAAGGTCTTGGCATGGAGATGGTCACTGGAAACCCAACGATGGCTATGGCAATTGCATCCACATCCAGGAGGTGAAAGAGACTGGTGTCTGGGTTGCCTGGAGGGAGTAGCCTCAAAAGTCAAGCTAACTTTAGCTCAAGTATTGTGACCACTGGGAAAGAAAACAAAGACCAGAGTGAAGCATTTGAGAGGGCCATTTTGTGTAAACGAGATGAAGACTATTTGGACATTTGTTCAGTCTGGCTTGATAAAAAGAAAAAAAAAAAGAAGGGCCCCATGACACAAAGAGAGAGGGTCTTCCCAGGTCCACACTGCAGAGGGCCAGCGTCTCCAGATGCCGGGTTATTTAAGCAGAGTAATCTCACACCCCATGGCACCAAGTTGGGAGGTGTAAGTAAGACTCAGAAGAGGAAGAGGAGAGGGTCAGTGAAGTGCTCAGATACCACAAGACATCTGAACCAGTCTAGGAGTGGGGAGGGTGTAGGACAGGGTAACTTAGAGGAGAACTCTGTCCTGGTAACATTAGTCACTCTTCTCTCTTGCTATTGGAGGTGAGGACTCTGAGTCTGTTATCTCTTCCCATGTCATTGTCCCTTCAGTTGCTCAATATAAAATGCTTTAATTAATATTGTTAATTGACAAATCGTAACTCCATACATATTCATGTATGTCTGGAGTAATGAAATCAACCCAATTATTATAATCATTACTCACTTTTCTGTCTTGGTCTTTCAGTGGCTCTCAGTGCTAGAACTTTGTTTCTAGCCTTGGAGCAATAGAGACCTCGTCTCCTTCTTGCTCGGTCTCCCAAATACTTTGTCTGTGCCCAAAGCCACTGCATCCACTGACTGATCATGTGTTTCCCCAATGAGCACAGAGCCCATTGATCGGATACCATGGCATACTCCCTTTATACAATTAATATACACTGAAAGTGCCTGGATAACAGAAGATGCTCCATTGGGAAGGAGGCATTAGTGAAGAGGAGCAGGGTTGAATAATAGGAATTATGGTTGAATTGCTTTTTCGGTGTAGATGAAAATAGCTTAATAAACCCTGTTGAAATTGTTTTTCAAAATAGTGAGGGTAGTTGGGTGCTGGTGGCTCAGCCCTTAATTCTTTTCTTGGCAGTTATAGCTAACGATTACTATATGCATATGTATGTGTTATGTGTGTGTGTGTGTGTGTGTGTGTGTGTGTGCATGTGTGTGTGTTCATGCCAGTACTGGGGCTTGCACTCAAGGCCTGGGCACTTTCCCTGAACTTTTTCATTCAAGGCTGTGTGTACCACACTTGAGCCACTGCTCTGTTTCCAGTTTTTAATCTTTAATTAGAAACACGTCTCAAAAAACAAAGGAGGATTGAGGCCCTGGGTTCGATTCCTCAGCACCACATAAACACACAAAAAAAGCCAGAAGTGCCGCTGTGGCTCAAGTGATAGAGCGCTAGCCTTGAGCTGAAGAGCTGAGGGACAGCACCCAAGCCCAGAGTTCAGACCCCATGACTGGAACCCCCCCCCAAAAAAGGAGGAGGCAACAATGCTTGATAAGAAATGTACTCGTTACCTTGATCATGTAACTGTAACCCTTTTGTACAGCATTTTCACAATAAAAAACTTATTAAAAAAAAGAAGTAAGAGTCTCAACAACTTTCCTTGCCCAGGTTGGCCTTGAGCTAGGACCCTCAGATCTTAGCCTCCTAAGTAGCTCTGATTATAGGCATAAGCTACCAGTGCACAGATAGCTCAAGGTTATTTTTTCCAGAGTTTTACAATAACAACATCAAGATGCCAGTATACCAAATGAACAGTTAAGATGATTGGGTATGAAGTATAACCACAAAATTGTATGACAAAGTAAAAACATCTTCATTGGTATTAGCCACAAAGAAATATCAGCCTAGGGACTTTCCTTTTTTGGTCTTTTTTTTTTTTTGCCAGGGATTGAATTACCCTCTCTTATAGTGTCATATCCCTGCTGTCCTCCCCTCTTCCCACCTGTCCCCTTAGCCTGAGCTCATCTCCATTGTGTGAAGATGCTTTTATTGTGGAGATGTTTTTATTGTGGGAAAATGCACTAACAAAATGAACCACTTTAAGTGTACAATTCAGTGGATTCATTTATGTACAATAGTGTGGAACCATAACACCCTCCTTGTCCAGTCCTTCTCCTCATCCTAAACAGAAGCTTCACACCCATTAGACAGGTGCTCCCCATACCCTTCTGCCTAGCCCAGATAACAGCCTATGACCTCTGTGTCCATAAACTGCCGGATCTAGGTACTCCCAGTGTGTTGAGTCATGCAGTAGGGGCCATTTCTTGACATAAACATCCACTGTTCCCTGTGTTGCAGAGTACAGTCACTTTGTTGCAAAATGCTAGAGACCTCAATGTGTGTTCTCTAGGCTTCAGCCTGATGGTTTTGATTTGCACCTAGCCAAACACCAAGGCACAATAGCAAACCACTTGGCATCTGTCCTACTATATAAACTAGAAATAGATTTTGTGCAAATATATTAAGATCTCTTCAGATTGTTGGTTCTGATACTGACAGATTTTACTCTTTAGTACTTAGAAGCACATGCCTTAAAACATGACTGAGACAGGCCATGCTTATCTTTGGGGTGAGAAGAAAGCAAGGGAAGGCAGAGTGATGTCTGCTGGATTCCAGTCTGGGCAGGGGAAACTGCAAGAAAATA
>NW_012267423.1:1778612-1795592 GCF_000151885.1 Dipodomys ordii | reverse complement strand
CTGAACTCTGGGCCTGGGCACTGTCCCTCAGCTCTTCAGCTCAAGGCTAGCACTCTACCACTTGAGCCACAGCACCACTTCTGGCTTTTTTCTTTTTTGCTTATGTGGTGCTAAGGAATTGAGCCAGGGGCCTCATGCATGCAAGGCAAGCGCTCTACCACTGAACCACCTTCCCAGCCCGGAAAGAATAGTTTTGAAATAATAAAACACTATGTGCTCAACAGTACAAAACCACTAGGAATAATGATCAGCAATAAATATAAAATGAATCAAGACCCAGGACTTTCTTTCCTTAAATGATAGCGGGGAGGCAGGAATGGAACTGATTCTGGGGGTCTGCATCAGATCTGGACATCAGGCAAGAACAGCTGCTTTCAGAACCACTGCTGCCAGGAGCTTTCCAGTCCAGAAAAACATTCTCAAACCATAGATGTTATTCTGAATCAAGTAAAGGGCCTGGGATCTGTCAAACTGGATTAGAACAAGTATGTCCAGCTGTGGCCCATGCAGCCACGGCTGCTGCACACACTGTGCATGGAAAACAGGAGGGAACACACAGGAAACACTGGCCACAAGCCCACCTGTACCAGCACAGAGCAGGTAGGATGCAATATTTTGCTGGCATTATAAAAAGCTGAAGAACAAACCAATGGCAGATGTAAAACCAGCAGATAGGACGAAGAAAGGAAATAGATTCACTTCCTTACTTCCCAGGCTTCTCTTTCCCTGGTTCTGGTTCCTCTAATGTTTTTCCTCTTTTTGTCAACTTATGCCTGTCTCTTGTATGATGTGATGGTTACATAATACTGATTATTGTTTTCTAGGTATTGTTGAAAATAGGGTAGGATAAACAAAATCAGGACCATGGATTATACTTTCATAATATATCATTAAATCTAAGAATAATTTTCCAAGTGTGAACATCTACAACATTTACAATGTCATGACAACAGAATTAGGTCCCAAGAAGAGAGTAGAAAAAAATGTGCTCTTTTTTTTCCTTCCAGATTTGGTAACTCAATAGTCTCTGACTACTTGAGAAGGTGTGAGGTTTACTTTTTATCTCATTCTGGACAGGGAAGGTCCTATTTAGGCATGATCAAGGTGGTTGTCTTTATGCCTTGTGGACAACTATAATCTCTATGCATTTCTATGTCCAATGAACCTTTATCAATGCTATTCCAGACTTGACAGCCAACTTCCAAGTTGCCGCTCCAGCACAGGAGAAATCAAAGCTGGTTCATCTCAAAGGATCAGTTAGGCTGGCCCTGATCCAAGTTGAAAGGCCAGACTAAGGAGCACTGCTTCCGGCCTCCCCTCTTATTCATTCCTTCCAAATAATGATGTGTGGGTCAGGCATCTGGAAAAGTGAACTTCTTTCATCCCAGTAAAACCTGTTACCAACTTTGGGGCATGCTTCCTTCCATTTTTCTAGTTCCTGGAGGGACTTTACTTACCCAGATCCACTGAGTAGAACAAGGGGCAGTGGACAATATCCCCAGATAAGAGCTCTAGGACAGTTCAGTGCAATCTTGAGCAGCGGGGCTGAGGGCTGGAGAAGGGAGTGCACAGCACCATCCCCTGGCTGAACAAGGAGACAGCACAGTTAATCCAGCATCACAGGGTTGTCCAATATTTATTTTATCCTTTTTTTTTTTTTGATACTGAGGCTTGACCTTAGGACCTGGGCACTATCCGTAAGCTTTTTCATTCAAGGCTGGCATGCTAACACTCCATTCATCATATCATCACTTCTGATTTTTGCTAACTGGACATAAGCATTTCTTAGGTTTAATTGCCTGGCTGGGTTTGAACCCCAGTCTTCAGATCTCCGCCTTCTGAGCAGCTAGGACGATAGGCATGAGCCACTAGTACTCAGCCCCAAATGTTTCTTCATGCAGTATGCTCAATTCTAATGCCTACCCTCCTTTCCCTTATAAGACACATCTGTTATCCCATTGGTTTACTTGGAATATGGTTCTCACATAACCTAAGAAAAAAATAGCTGAGTACTGGTGGCTCACGCCTGTAATCCTAGCTACTCAGGAGGCTGATATCTGAAGATCATGGTTCAAAGCCAGCCCGGGGAGGAATGTCTGTGAAACTCTTATCTCCAATAAACCATCAGAAAACCAGAAGTGGCACTGTAGCTCAAGTGGTAGAGTGCTAGCCTTGAGCTGAAGAGCTGAGGGACAGCACCCAGGTCCAGAATTCAAGCCCCATGACCGACAAACAAAACAACACAAAAAACATTTCTTAAGGATGAACTGCTAGGATGTGTGGGAGGCAGAGTGAGTTCCAATTTTTAACTCAACCGCTCCCATACTTAGCAATCCATGGCAACAAAATTGAGTCAAAATTTTTTCTCTTGAATGTAACATCATTACCATGAATACCTCAGAAACACTTTTCATGAGAGGAGCTAGAATATCAAAATGAGAAAGACTGACATGTATAGGATAAAAGTTAAAAGTAGTTCAATAAAGCAATGCGAAGCTGAGGACTGGTGACTGCCCTATACTCCTAGCTACTTGGGAGGATCATGGTTTGAAGCTGGCCTGGGCAGAAAAGTTCCTGAGATCACTTCTGGGCAAACAGCTAGAAGCAGTGGCACACTCCTGTTATCCTTATGTGAGAGGCTAAGACTAGGAGGATCATAGTTCTAGGAAAGCCTGGGGAATAAAATGATTGCATCTCAATGGAGGAAAGGTGGATGTGGTGACACATTCTTGTCATCCCAGCAACTATGAAGCCTAAGATAGGAAGATCAAGGTCCAGGTACACACACAGGAAGGAAGTGAAATATCTTAAAATAACAAGTGAAAACCAGGGCTAGAAATGTGGTTCAGAGCTATAGTGTCTGTCCAGCTCATTTGTGGCCTTGGGTTCAAGCACTAGTACTGCCATCATCATCATCATCATCATCATCATCATCATCATCATCATCATCATCAAACTCACACTGACTTGCCTTGAGTCTCTCACAAATAATACAAATATTCCTTCTCATTGGATGGACTCTTCATACCAAAGAGGCCGAGTTATTCCATTTGAATAGAAATTAAATTGTATTCAGTTGACTATTTATCCACAACCATTGCCTCATTTTCATTGGCCCCCTTCTACCTGCTGTTTAGCTCTTTTACTGACTCATTCTAAAACAGAATTCTCACAACGTGGTCACTTGGTATGATCTGAAATTTATGCAACCTTTTCCATAGGTGTATGTTGTTCCTTCCCACATATATCCCCATGCTGGGAATAAAGTCTCAAACATTGCCAGACTGTGGGAAAAAAAGACTTCTCTTCACTGTGTTTCAAAGATGAAGTGAGAGAGATTATGATGATATCCACAGTTAAAGACTGGAAGAAACTGGTCCCTGGACATATACTTGAAAAGGGTTAAAAGAGTTTATGAAATTCAGTCTCTGGTGCAAAAGAATAAACATAGAGTTTGGGGAGCACCAGAGAGTGAAATTCATCTATGCTGACTTTGTCTTCTTTCACTAGCTTGAAGCCAACGGAAAAGAAACTCACTATTTCTTCCACTTTTAATTTCTCTTCTTGGTAGTAACTATTAATGGCAGGAAAAACATACAGTTTTTAAAAAATGTTCTCAATCAATATTTTAACTATTTTAATTAAAAGTTTATTATGTACAGAGGGGTTACAATTACATAAGTAAGGCAATGAGTACATATCTTTTACAATAGTGCTACCCTTTCCCTCATTTTCCCCCACCTCCTTCCCCCGAAGTTGTAAAGTTCATTTCCAACATACTGTCTAGTATCACTATTGAATTGGTTTACCCTTTGCCCCACCATTTCTGTGATTCCCCTTTCCTTTCCCAAATCATATAAGCTTATATACAAAAAAAGGCACAGAAATAAAGAAACAGTGACAACCAGAAATAAACCAAAGTAGAAAAAAGAAAGTAAAAGGAAAGAACTGCAAACAGTATTGTAAAAAACTCCATTTCTTGGAGTTTATTTCAATAAGCATCATTTAATATGATCATATGCACGTAGCTATTGAGCCTTGATGATCCTCTCCCAATAATATCTTCCTTTGTTCTCAGTGGGCAAATGCTTAGAGTGTTGTTTTAATCATGTCCAAGTATAATGAATTGACTTTTACAACCTACTAAATTAACTTGTAGACTTATAGACATATTCTAGTTATTACAAATGAAGGAAAATATGCAGCCTATGTTTCTTTGGGTCTGGTTTACCTCGCTTAATATAATTTTTTCCAAGTCTTTCCATTTCCTTACAAATGGGGTAATGGCATTCTTTCTGATGGAAGCCTAGAATTCCATTTTCTTGATCACTTTATCCACTGAGGGGCATCTGGATTGATTCCATACCTTAGCTATGGTAAACAATGCTGCAATGAACATGGTTGTGCTGGTGGCATTAGTGTAGGCTGGTTTGTGGGTAAATTCGCAGGAGGGGGACTGCCAGTCATAGGGCAGCTGGCCAGAGAAAGCTTGTTAGAAGTGGGACTATGGGGACATGGGGAAGGCTCAGAGAAAAACTACAAAATGCTTAAGGTACCAGGGGGCACACAAGGCATTAAAAATGAGATGTAAACAATTGATTTTGATTTTCAATCGAACAGGTGGTGTGAAACTCTAACTACACTTTACAAATCAGTCCATGTTGTTTCAATTAGAAAAGTCCCCACTCCTTCACTTCTTAGCTAAGTGCTCATACATGGAAAGTACTCAGAGAGTTGGTAGATTGAGTGAATTCATTAATTCATAAATCAATCTATTTGTTAATTCATAACTTAATGCCGAACATGTAACTTGGTATCAATTCACAGTAGTTAAAGAGAGAGAAGGTGGGTAGGGGAGGGAGGGAGAATGCTATATAACAGAACAGAACTGAGTATCAGGTGTTACCTAATAGGCTAAAAAGCATTCCAACAGTATACTTAAGTATCAAACCAGAGCAACCCTACCCCGGAATTCTGTATCCTTGGTTTCTTCCTAATTCAAATTAGTTTGAATTTCTCTTTCAGCATTCCTGTCTTCCAGATACAAAGCGATACTATGTATGATAGAGCAATTTAAATAAGGGATGGGAAAAAAGAGCTCCAGCTTAGGTTGCAGGTTGTAGTAGAGACCTTGCATTGGTAAGTCCCTGGCTTTGATCCCAACATCATTTCCACATTCAGATTTCAAGTTCAAAAATGCTTATATTTTCCTATTGTGTAATTAAAATTCCTATATCCTGCACTTACAACGAAAGTACCCTGTACCTGCAATTTAGATGTAAATTGCTTTGTTTATTGACAAAAAAATCAATACATACCCTAAAAATTAAGAAAAGCCAAGGGAAGGGGTTGGTAGAAAGGTCTGGGTGAGAATATAAAAGGATTACCATTGATCAAGAGGGACTGTATTCATAAATTGCTCTGTTGAGTAACAACTCTATTGTAAATCTACTTCCAGAAAATAAAAAATTTAAAAATTACCCTATTTCCAGGTTTCAGATAAAGGTTAAACCTTACACTCTGCCAAAGTTGTCAATGTATATCTGTTGTCAAGAGAAAGTCTCCATTAAGTTTTGTTGTAGGTTGTAAATACCAAGTTGATACCACCTCATCCACCATGGGCCAGCAGAAGAATCTCCCAGGCAGGGAGGCAGGTAGTCCAAACAAACTGATCCTCATCCACGTCCCCTGTCGCCTCCATAAGTCAGCATGCCTTTAGTACTCAGGCACATCTGCGAGGCATGCATGTCATAAGCAGGATTTGTGGGGCAGGAGACCACAGCCAATTTTAGAACAGAGAGGCTCTTAGCCACTTTGTTAATGAGAAGTGGAAACTGGGGCTGCAAGGAGTGGGGGTGTTGGGTAGAGGGGCCCAGTGTCTCAGCCAAGGGACCATTGTAGGAAAGGGGTACCAACTCCAATTTAGCTGGGGGCAGCAGTGGCCTACAGATAGAGGCTGGAGAAACAACTGAGCGGATTCTGTTTCCTATACAATTTGGATCCAGGGAGGATAGAGAACTCCACGGAACTTTCTAGGACTAGTTTGCCAAAAAGCTTAGGATGCATGGGAACAAGTATGAAAAAATGTAAGCAGCAAATTGTTGGGGTAGAAAGCAAAGAGATGCCAAGAGGCAAATTTCCAGGGCGCAGGTATAGGATGGTAGGGAGGTTAAAGCAGCAGTTAACAGGAGGTTTACAAAGAAAAATGCTGCAGGCAGTAGCCTGCCAGGAATATAGGTGTGCACAGCTGGGCAGATGAAATGTGCACCTAATGGACAGACCCACCAGGACGGGCAAGGACAGCCAGAGCCAGTGGCTTGTGGGTACCTGTAAGGTTACAAGGTTCAAGGACCCCACACCAAGTCCCTAAGGTGTATTCTAAGTAAGGATCCTATCTAAACTAGGAAAACTGTACCCCCTTAGGCTCTACAAGGATCAAAACCACATCCCCCAAACTAGACTCTAGAATCTATTTTTAGTAAAGTCTCTACTTAGGATTTGTGAAATACAGCCAGTCAGAACCCACACAGGACCAAGCCTCTCCCTCCTAGCCAATCCCCGTTCCTAGAGTGTATTCTATCTAAAGATCTTCTCCACATAGGAGAGCTAAAGATTTCCAGCACCCACAAAGACTGAGCCACATCCTCTCACCAGAGCCCTTCTTCCTGTGCTCTCTTCTCTCTTAGTACAGACACTGCATCATAATCACAGTGAAGAGTATCTCAACATGAAGGCAGTTTGTCAGTTAACTGCAGCTGGACTTGATGTGACTAGCAGGAGGGGTTCTTTTCAGTTAACTGACATTCTGAGATCCCATGGCTGATATGACTTGGAGAGACAGAGAAGGATTGAGGAGAGCTGCAGTGATGAGTCTTTGTCCTCAATGTGCTCATCTTACTTTTTTTTTTTTGTTGTTGTTGGTTGTGGGGCTTGAACTCATCCCTGAGCTCTTCTGCTGAAGGCTAGCACTATACTACTTTGAGTCACAGCTCCACTTCTGGTTTGTGAGTGATTAATTGAATAAGTGTCTTAAGGTGATTTTTCTGCTCCAGCTGGTTTTGAATCATGTTAGTCAGATCTCAGTCTCCTGAGTAGCTAGGAGTATAAACCTATGCCACTTATGCCTGGCTTCAATTGCTCATCTTTAAGTGTCAGCTTCCTGGCCTGCCTTTCTGGTAGAGAATGTGGAATCCAGGTTATAAAAGCACCTTTGGTTGAGATCTGGAAAGGGGTTGGTAAGGGACTTAGTCACATTTCAGGCCCTGGGTTTAATCCTTATGACAGCATGCAATCGGTGGTTTAATACAATACTATTAGAGATTTGGTTGCATATGTTGCTTTTTCTCTCTCTCTTTTTAAAAATTTAGTTTCTATATACATATATATAGCTCTTCAGCTCAAGGTGAGCACTCTACCACTTGAGCCACAACGCTACTTCCAGTTTTTCTGGTAGTTAATTGGAGATAGGAGTCTCATAGACTTTTCTGCCTAGGCTGGCTTTGAACTGAGATCCTCAGATCTCAGCCTCCTGAGTAGCTAGGATTACAGGTGTGAGCCACCAGCACCCAGCAGTTTCTGTATATTTTAAAAATTTTATTATGAAGGTCATGTACAGAGGGGTTACACTATCATAAGGTAATGAGTCAATTTCTTTTTGAACAGTGTTACTCCCTCCCTCATTTTCACCTACTCCCTCCAACCCCTACTTCCTTCTCCCCCAAATTTCTAACATAGTGTCTAGTCATTATCACTGTTGCATTGGTTCACTCCCTGTCCCCCCTATAACCCACTTCTCCCCCCACCCCCGTTTGTGATTCCCCAAATCAGATAAACTTATATACAAGACAAAGGGTACCAAAATCAAAAAGTGACAACAGCGAATAAACCAGACGAAATAAACAAAAAAAGAGAAGGAGAAATTATTACAAACAGAATCTGGTATTTCTACCATAAGCCTCATTTTATATGGTCATATGTACACTATGCCCTACTTTTTAAAATGTAAGCAAGACAAAGAGGCCCATTTTGCATAACTGTATCTTTGCCAGAGTTCATCTTTCTTCACCTCTAAGGAAAAGCTCTAAGCAATCTGAAATTCACCATGAAAAAAAAAAACACCTTTTCAGGGCAAGTTGATAGGTAAAAATAAATTCCTCTGTCTTTGTGTCTTTTTATTCATTTCTGAAGGACCTATATGCTGGTCCTCTACTGTTGACAAGATTTGGGGGTTGGTAATTAGTGTGTTTAAGGCTAGATCTATTGAGTGACATCTCTCTCTGGGCTCCCTTGCTTTTTTTTTTTTTTTTGGTAGGTCATGGGTCTTGATCTCAGTGCCAGGCCTCTGTCTAGGAGCAATTTTGCTCAAGGCCAGCAGTCTTCCACTCTGAGCCACAGTGACACTTCTGGTTCTCTGGTGGCAAATTGGACATAAGATTTCCCTGGCTTTTCCTGCCTGGACTGACTGGAACAGCGATTGTCAGCTGGTCAGCCCCCTAACTAGCTAAGATTATAGGCTTGAGCCACAGATGACCAGCTCCGCCCTTGCTTTGATGAAGAAATTAAACTTCCAGGAAATCCTGAAGGACATCTTTGGGTCAGTTAGGTAGATAAATGTTCATAATGAACCTGAATATGTTCTAAATGTCATTATCTAAGTGTCATTATCACACTTGTGTTTGATCTTCATCTGGACTGAATGAAAAGGGTAACGTGTTCAAAGTAGCCCTCATGTGGTCATTCTAACTACCACAACTAGGCTTAGGTCAGTATGCCCTCATTACATGTAGGATGATGTGACCTGAGATACAGAATGGGATAAAATAAAAAAAAAGGAGGGGGCTGGGAAGGTGGCTCAGTGGTAGAGGGTTTGCCTTGCATACCTGAGGCCCTGGGTTCAATTCCTCGGCACCACATAAGCAAAAAAAAAAAAAAAAAAAAGCCGGAAGTGGCGCTGGGCTCAAGTGGTAGAGCGCTAGCCTTGAGCTGAAGAGCTGAGAGACAGCGCCCAGGCCCAGAGTTCAAGCCCCATGACCGGACCAAAAAAAAAGGACCACAATTCTAAGTGGAGACAGTATTCTCATGGCCCAATATATACTTTGGCCCAATGCACTACTGCAAACTTTAATAAAATATCTAATCAAAAGAATGAAATATTGCCATGGTCTATTTGCAGAATTCATCTGACCTGAGAGTATCAAGAAGCTAAGGACAGCAAAGAATAAAACAGGTTACTCAAATTCAGTCCTCATTTGCTTGAAATAATCCCAGGACAGAAAGAAAACCTCCGAAGAAGAGAACATAACACATAATAACATCACCTAGCAATGGACTTCTCTAAAAGGCAAAACTGTACATGGGGTACTGTGAGTTTCTACTTTTCCAGGAGGATTGAGTCCTGTCCCATACAGACTAAAAGAAACAAATGAACAAACACATCAGAAATGACAAAAATGTTTCCTGAAAGAGCCCATTCCCATTTATTTACAAGCAATACGTTTCTGTCTACAATTTAGAGTAAAAGTGGGCCTTAATTCATGAGAGAAGGACCAAGTCCATAAAATTGTGGGAATTAAATAGAAACTTTACAGGCCATAGTAATAGTAATTTACAGAAGTACTACCTACAATGAACCACACACAAGTGCTAGAAATCATCTATATCAACAAACACCATAGACTGGAACAAGGCATTGTCAGCAGTCCTTCTCTACATAGAGTAGGTCCCCAGAAAGTGTGGTTAGATTTAGCCACTACAAAATGGCAAATGGAAAGATCTTTCCCTGACCTTCAAGCCAGGGAAACAAAAACAGTATGTACAAGAAACAATTCAACAACTGATAGGGTTAATTAGACTTTGCCAGAGAACCACGCAGACATCCAGGTACAGAGAACAAAGAAAGGTTTATTGCCAGGAAAGGGCCGGCAAGACCCCTTCTCACAAGGGAGAAGTGAGAAGCAGCACCGGCTGTTGTCTGGGGTGACCTACATAACCTAGGAGGTTTAGGAGTGGCTAGAGGGGCTAGGAGGTGGACACCCTGGTGTGGACATGAGGGCCAGGGGCTTCATCATGGCAGACTAGGATTTATGGCTGCTGCCCAAGTAGTAGATAAGGGGCCCTACAGCTGTCCAGACCTGAAGGTCACTCTAAGGGGCTCCTGTTGCCTTATATGGTGGTAGCTGACCCATTGAAGTGCCATCCAAGGTAGAGTAGGGTTGGAGGCTGATTATTTACTGCCTTTACTAAATGTGCCTAGTGTTGCCTAGAAAGGGAGCGTGCTAAGCTGTGGAGAGGGGAAGGAGTGTGTTAAGCTGTGGGAAGGGAGCTTATTTTGCTAATAATAACTTACCACTGTTCATAAGTACCCATCCCCCAGGCCACTATACTAACTTGGCACATCACCTTCATTGCTCAGAACAAGGGATTCAAAACTTCTGAAAATTGAGGAAACACTTTTTTTAGATCTAAGATAATATGTTTTTTTATTATTGTAAAAATACCATACAGAGGAGTTACAATTACATGGGCAAGATATGAGGAAACACTTTTGTCCAGTGTTTCTGGATCCTCAAAAAACTGGTGAAAGAGAGATGAAAAGAGTGTCATGTGTGGCTCTTGGCCACACACATCTATGAAGTAGCTATTCAAGCCAAGGATGCTGGATTCTAAGAAGAGGTGCCTGACCCAGGCAGCTCCACCCAAACAGTACAAACAGTATACCAGTGTGAGAACCAATCATCAGAACACCAAGGTTTCTTTGGGAAAAGGCAAATGCCAGTCTTCTGTGACTACTAGCTTATTACGTTTTTATATCTCCACCTCAGAATGGAAGGATAACTCACTGGTCCATATTGCTTAAACATTATCTTCTACAATGCAGTAATTAAAATCGCCTAGAATGTTTTTATCTTGTTTTGATAATTATATGGTTTGTTTATAGACTGATTGAGCAAGTGGAATTAGGAGCTATTGCTAATATGTTCTCTTGTATGTGTGTGTGTGTGTTTGTGTGTGTATGTGTATATATATATATATATGTAAATGCATATCTATTTGAGCATGTTCAATAAAAAATGTGGCAAAAGTCATGGAATAGCATTTCCACAATTGGACTGTGGAAAATTGTGGCTTATGTCCTATGAGACAGCTCTATGGACTGTTCTTGTTTTCCTCTTCTTCCCTCTTCCTCCTGCTCTTCCTTCTCCCCCTTTCCTACTACTTTCATTTCCTTCTTCTCTTCCCTTTTCTCCTCTTCATCCTTTCTTTTTCATTTGCTTGTTTGTGGAGAGAAGGTCTTGCTATGAGACTCAACCTAACCTCAAATTGGAGATTAATCATAGTTATTCAGGAGGCTGGCATATTGAGGATCCCAGTTCAAAGCCAGCCTGGGCAAGAAGTCTTTGAGATTTCATCTCCCTGGAAGTGTAGTCCAATTAGTAAAGCATCAGCTAAGCAAGAACGTCAAACTGAGTAAAGCTCTGAGTTCAAAGCCCAGTAACAGTAAATACAAAAAGATATTGTGTTCAAGCCTGGTAACCTATTGATTATTAATATACCTAGGAGCAAAGTAAATGGTGATTGACACCATTCTGTTACAGAAGAGATGGAGCTATGTATGAAGAAGACACAGAGCAGAGAGAGAACAGGTAGGAATGCACAGTGCTGTGGTATGCCAAAGTAATTTATTAAAAGAGTATCTGAGCCTGGCAGAGGTGGCTCAGGCCTGTAATTCTAGCTACATAGGAGAATGTGATCTCAGGACTGTGGTTCAAAGCCAGCACAGGCAAGGAAGCCCCTGAGACTGTCATCTCTAATTACCTACAGAAACAGCAGGAAAGTGGAGCTGTGACTCAAGTGGAAGAGCACTAGCTTTGAGCAAAAGAGCTCAGGGATAATGCCAAGGCGTGGAATCCAAACTCGAGGAAGAGAATACGTGAGATGGGGTGGGTAAGAGGAAGGGAATGGGGGATGGAGAGGGAGGGACAGAGGAAGAGGAAGAGAGAAAAAAGAGCAAAAGAGAAAAAAAGAAGAAAAACATCTCAAAAGATTCATCATCTGAGACAAGAGACAAAAGACAAAAAAGAAATCAGAAATCGGTGTAGGACACATAACTGGAAATGACTTTCACAAAGAGGAGTGAATTGTAATGACCAATGGTATTTAAAGGGTAAAATAAAAATATTAAACATAAAAGGGAGAAACAAAAGTGCAAACTGAGAACAAAACCTGACTGGTTGCAAGAACATTTTTCTGTATTCGGAACTTCACTCACTGCCTACAAAGGTGGTAGGGGATGGATTTTGGAGAAAAACACAAAAGAAAGACCGAGGAAAGAAATCTCAGAAGAAAGCGCACTGCTAGTTCCTAGTTCTCACAATTCTGGCCTTCAGGAATGTGAGATAAATCCTTTTGGTTGTCTAGACATTCTCTAGGTAGTACTTTGTTAAGCACCTCTAGCAGACTAATGAAGAAGCCTGTTGGAGTTAAAATGGTTATAGAAAGCTTGTCTGAAGTGATGATGGTTATCTGTTTGCCTTGCAATAACACTGTTCCAAGCAGAGGAAAGGTCAAATGCATGATACCCAAGATAGAAATTTCAAAGGAGAGAGACAGCTAATCTATCTGTGGTACAACACATGGGGACACATGATAAATACTCATTGGAAGCACAGAAACCTTCTCCCCTGCCTCACAGGAATGGTACAAGTACTCAGCATGGGATGCTGAGGAGCATCCTTGGATAAGAACTTAGGACAATTTTTCCATCATAAAATGACAGAAGGGAGAGGATGTATAAGCAGATACAGGCCAGTCTTACTTAATTCTTTTAAATAATTCTAAGATAATGTCATCAAGTGAGGATAACAGAATGAGAAAAAAATGAAATCTCAAGAATGTTGAAAGGGATGAAACACATCAAAATGCACTGTATTCACAAATAGCTTTGTTGAGTGAAAATTCCTTTGTACAACTACAGACAAATTGAAGCCTCCTGAAACTTGCACGCTAGTAATAAAGTAAGAGGAATGGGTAAAATATGAGGTGCCTTAGAAGATAAAAGCCAAAAGAAATAGGATACTGGGGGCTGGGAAGGTGGCTCAGTGGTAGAGCGCTTGCCTTGCATGCTCGAGGCCCTGGGTTCGATTCCTCAGCACCACATAAGCAAAAAGAAAAAAGCCAGAAGTGGCGCTGTGGCTCAAGTGGTAGAGTGCTAGCCTTGAGCTGAAGAGCTGAGGGACAGCGCCCAGGCCCAGAGTTCAGGCCCCATGACCGGACCCAGAAAAAAAAAAAGAAATAGGAGAAGTAGGCAGAGTATATGTTAAGGCCAGAGGAAAAAGAAGTGGTTCAAATGTTCAGGGTCTGGAGGAGGCCCGATCAACAAACTAATATGAGAGACAGCATCATCAACTTTGGATATTCCTGTAATATTGTGAGGTCCTCAAAATATTTAGATTGTATGTAAGTCAGTTGTCTTTTGTCTAATGATTGGTTTTTTGGTTCTTATCTCAATATCTTTTATCTGCCACTACCATGTGTTTGAATCACAAAGATACCAAACTCTCTGCATTGTCTGGACTAGCACAACAACTTCTTTATATAAACTATGAAGCATAAGTCATTTCTGAGAACAGCAAACCTTTCTGCAGTTTAGAAACCTGTCCTGAGAAAGAAAGTCTAAGGGATAGTTGTACTGTTCTACATTTCATCCTGCTGATGTCCTGCAGGTACCCGTAAGCCCCTTCAGAACATGACAGAAGAGGCAGAAGGTATTTCATGAGGAATAGAACCCAAATTCGGGCGGGGGGAGTGGGAGATGGGAAGAGGAAACAAAGGAGGAGGCAACAATGCTTGATAAGAAACATATTCATTATCTTGCCCATGTAATTGTGGCCCCTCTGTACAGTATGTTACCAATAAAAAAATAAATTAAAAAAGAAATATACTCATTACCTTGCCCATGTAATTGGAGCCCCTCTGTACAGTATTTTTACAATAATAATAATAATAATAAAAGAGCCCAAATTCATTGCATTACTGAGAATCATGTGAATTTTCTAACCCACAGGCCTCTGGGATCCTTTTCAAATGTTAAGAAAACCTTGCCTAAAATTGAGGGCTGGTGCCATATTCCTACTTTTTGTTGTTGTTGTTGTTGTTCCCCTCTTGGGAACCTAGGGAAACTACAGCAAATATCACAGTGACTTCAATTGTTTGTACTGAGAGAGCTACAATAATTGAGTGACTGATATACAGGTTGATTTTAATACAGACTCAGGAGGCTGGAAAGAGCAAGCTAAATGAATATGGATTAAAATTTGAAGACCTAAAACTGTACAACTCTTGATTTATGTGTTTGTGTGTGCACATATTGACAAAAATCATCCTTGAAATTAAGCCTTCTTATGTACATGTGAAATAGTAAGTAGCAGAGCATATACAACAGCACTTTAAAAACTCAGCAAGAAAGTGTTGCCAGAGAAACTTCCTGTTACTTTGATTTCCCATTAGTCAATAGCATCAGATGGATGCTATTTGATGGAAAGCCAGACAAGGAATGAAGTAGTCCTTGAGCAGCAGCACCATTCAACTTCCTCCGAAGACAGCATCCAGTGGTATCTGGTTGGTAGCTACATCTCAGTCACCAAGGGAGTGTTTCCAAAGTGAAAACCAGCAAATGCTGCCAGTAGGGGTCATGGCATTGTTTTGTTTTATAGTGTCCAGTCCCCCACCCCTATTCCTGAATCCAATTATTAATCACTAACCAACACACCACTGAAGAAGAGGATCTGTGGTATGATTCGAAATGAGAGAAGTAATTCCTCATCTCATAAGAACACGAAGAAGGTGTACAGAGATGGATGATACACCTCTAAGGGAACTGAGTGTCACATTCACTTACGTTAGGAACTCTTTATGTAGCTGCTTGAAGGGTTCAAAATTCCAGGATTTTTATGGGATAGACTGATCTCCTAAAGCAGGAAGGACAGCAAAGCAGTTGATTTAGGTAGAATAAGAGAGATTCTAAGCAGTTAATTTCAAAAGAATTGAGACGCCAAAATAGGTGACAGGATTATTTCAAGGTAGTTCATAAAGTCAGGGTAGGTTTTCTATTTAAACTGAAATTTAAAATAGCCTTTAATCCAGAAGGTTAAAAAAAAAGTACATGTGAACTAAAGTTCAGCTTACAGTGTAGTCATATACTACCTGACTCAGTAATAAACCCTTAATGCTTTCACCAATCTAAGAGCAAAACTTCCTTCAGAACTGAAGTTTAACTGAATAAGGTGGAGCAATAGTACAAAGGCACACACAAACCAACCAACACTGCCGCCCTCCCTAAAAATCCCTAAAACCGAGGTCGGTTATAAAATCAGCATGTTTTCAGCTTAGATTGGCACACGTGGACTGAACTCATGCTAAATTCGGATACATTAAATTGGACATCACTCTTTACCAAAACAATTTAGTAAATAGCTTAGAGCAGAAGGCATCTGCTTATTTATTTATCCTCATTTTTACATACCCTACATTTTGTGACAAAACTAAGGAATTTTTCTTATCAACTCGGAAATTTGAAATATTTAATAAAGAGGAAAGTTGACGTATGATACTATGCTTTTCTATAGCTATTTTAATATAGTAGGATGGATAACAATAGGAGGTAGGGATGAATTTTCATAATAAACTGTATTATCTACAAACAGTAGCTACCCCACAGACTATTAGTGTAGGATAATAAAATAATAAAAATATTGACTATAGACTATTAGTGTAGGATAATAATAAAAATATTGAAGTCATTAGAGATAGTCCTATGTAGTTTTTTTGTTTGGATTCTAGTTTTTGCTTCATACCCTACTTGCTTTCATTGTGGCTTTGAAAGGCTGCTTAGCGGAGATCTTTTTCTATTCATATGAATGGGATTGATGACACTATGACCGCCTTAGGAAAGGCTGAGAAGAGGCTGGCTGTTAAGAGAGTATCACAGGTCCTGGCCCAGAATGAACCTTCAGTGTGGGTCAGCACAGCTCTCCTAGTCAGTCTCATCCAACCAAGGACATTGCCTGTAAATGTAATTTTTTTAAAAGTAAAACTTAGTTTTACAATCTGAAACTAAATGTCTTTCTCAAGTGCTTGGAAGCCATCTCTCAAGTGTAAAGATAAAGACCCAGGCTCATATCTGTGGGATCTTAGCCTAGGAACCTGCTTCCATGGTTTAACTATGTACTTTACTTATCATAGAGCTGTCTTATCTTTCTCTAGATAAAGGCAATTAAGTAACATAAATGCCCCAATAGGCAGTGAATTAGAGGCCAGCAATCTATAACATAATGTATTGTCAAGTCCTCTTATTAAAGCCACTTTACCATTTACTTGATTTGCATCTGCCAGGCCTACACAGAGAGGTGAGAATTTTGTTTTGGACACCCATTGCCTGTGATGCTGTAGGCAAAATGGCTTAATACCTGTTCCGTAATAAAATTGTTTGATTCTCTACATTTCTCTACCTTTGCGGAAGGCAGGTTTCTGGTTGGCTGATTTCATTTTTACTTATTTTTCTAAGCTTCCATGACCTGAAACATCCTTCAGAACGCTCAGTAAAATGTCAGAATTGTGAATGTGCCAATCATTTGGTCAGATCTATTGGACTTGTCTGCCGTGAGGGGTGTGTCTCCTGTAGACAATGGTTCCAGTTTCCAGCACCACACACACACACACACACACACACACACACACGCGTGCACACACACACACACACACACACACACACACACACACACACACCCCACACACGCTTGAGAGATGCTGGGCCAAGGAAGAGTTTGGGGCGATCTTTTTCATCCCAGGAGTGGTGCCGGTCGGGGGCTCTGGACCCCACATTCGCACAGGTCCGGGGTCGACCGCTCTCTCCACCCGGCCTCCCTCCCTTCCCCAAGCGCGGCCGCTCATTTCACTGCGAGCAGAAGCCCGGGCTGGCCTCGG
>NW_012267423.1:1766191-1778373 GCF_000151885.1 Dipodomys ordii | reverse complement strand
AGGACCAGGCCCGCCGCCACCCAGCCCGCGTCCCGGGCGCCACCCATGCTGCTGCCAGGCAGGGCGCGGCGGGGACGCCGCGGGAGGCTGGAGGGATCGACGCTGAAGACTCCCGCACGCGAAGGACCAGCCGAGGCAGAATGGAGACCTCACCTAGAGAAAGGAAAGGAGGGGCTGAACTCCAGTCCACGGAAGCCGCCCGGCTCAGATCCTGAGCCCTCCCACTCTTCCCGCCCAGTCCCAGCAGCTTCCTCCAGGGGCGCTGGTTCGGCGGGAAGCTCAGACTGCGCCGTCGCAGGAGGCTCGCCCCGCCCACGGCCCCGCCCCTCACCGCGGAATGCAGTGCAGGTAGTCTCTCCCTCCCGCCCCCAAACACACACGGTTGCCAGGCAACGCCCGGAAGCGGGCGGTCTTCTCGAGGCCGTGCGACTGCTGTCCAGAGGCAAAGTGCAGATGCTCAGTCCGGCCTCTGGCCATGGCTTCGCTACGCACTGCCACCCCCAGGCTCAGGAACTACTTTAAGGACAACTACATTCCTCAGGTCTGCGAGGTACTGGAGTCTCGTGGGTCGAGGGTGGGGAGTGGAAGGGACGGGAGACCGAGAAGGAGAGGAGGGAGGGAAGAGCTCGAGGAAAGGCGGATTCAGATTTGGGTCCCGCGGCGAGTGTGGGTCGAGGATACAGAGCATCACAGACCCAGGAGTGATGGTGGCTGAAGCGGAAGGTCGAGGGTGATAGACCCAGGGGCAGAGCTGCTAGGAACTGTGCCCATTCCTTGCTCATGTAACTGTAACCCCTCTGTACAGCATCTTTACAATTAAAAATGTTAAGAGTACATGTAGGCCAACTTGGAAGGTTTGGACAAGCGGAGGAAGTGCCCGAGTGACAGAGAGGAGAAGGAGGAGAGGGGGTTAGCCAGTACTTCAGGGCTGCCATCTTTTCAGAAGGCTGAAAGCAGATGGGTAGGATTTGAGGTCAGCCCTGGCAGGAAAGTTTGAGAAACTGAACTAGTAAGAAATAAGGTTCCCACGCGTTGAAGCCACAGCCTACCAAGTAGTACCTACGAAACTCAGCCCTGAGTTTAAACCCTGGTATCACACACATACACACCCCAAGTCTTAAGCAGGTGGAGATGGACCCTGATTACCTCAGATAAGGATCTGAAGGGTTTCTGTGAGAAAGAAACATCACAATCAGCATTGCCTTTGAATAAGAGGAGTCTCCAGGTTAAACAAGAGGAGGACAATATGCAGGTGAATTGTAGACCTTGTAGGTTTGGGTGTAGAAAGCAGAGAAGTTTGTGGAAAATAGTTTGAGAAGAACTTGCTAGGTCTGCTCTGGGTTACTTCATGCACAGAACCGCACATTTAGGTCATTCATAGCCTTGATCACCTTCATTTTATAAAGCAATGGGTTTGACACTACCCACTTCAAAGTGACACTGGAAATAGCCTGATACCCAGACATGCTTTTGACAGCTCTGTGCCTTGAATAACTACACTTGGAGTTTGTGCAAGTTCCTAGCTCCTACAGAGATCTTTTTCCTTCCATCTCTATCAGCTCTCTCTGTTTGGGCCTTTAACTCTAAGCATTACCTTAGTGTATTTTATAAAACATAATATGAGTCAAATGTGTAATTAAATTTGGAACAAAAAGAACCTGTTTGGCCAATGGCCTATCAAGTGACATTAGTAGTAATTGGTGAGTGCATGTCAGTGAAATTTATGCAGCTTGTGAATATGGTGTAGTGCAGTAAATTCTGGCACTATGGAAAGAAATCAGTGTTTCTGTCTTTCTATGTTTCTGACACAAGTCACTCACACATGGTGTGTGTGTGTGTGTGTGTGTGTGTGTGTGTGTGTAGTGAAGCTAAGGATACAGAAAGTGAGGGAGAGAGCACACAGATCTGTGCACAGAAAGAGGAGAGCCAAGATGGGGGTATTAACTTTCCTATTCAGTTGAGAGGATGATTTATTACATTCCTTCTACTTTTGGATGGTAATTTAGAAGTATTTACCAAAATGTGTTCCTTGCCCAAGATTTGATCTCACATAGTCCTTCATTCACCTCTGTTTCCATATTAGCAGATAGTTCAAGAAAACAGTTTTTCAGGGTCCCAGTACCCATCTTAAACTCATTATTCACCCCCTCTAAGAGACTATTGAAGTGAATTTCATACTGCTCATTATCTCTTTTATTTATATGACTCAATTTCCAGGACTTAAACTCTTTTTTTTTTTGGGTCTAGTTGTGGGGCCTGAACTCAGGGCCTGGGCGCTGTCCCTTAGCTCTTCAGCTCAAGGCTAGCACTCTACCACTTGAGCCACAGTGCCACTTCCGGCTTTTTTCTTTTTTTGCTTATGTGGTACTGAGGAATCGAACCCAGGGACTGATGCATGTAAGGCAAGCACTGTACCACTGAGCCACCTTCCCAGCCCCGACTTAAACTCTTTCAAAATCTATCCCTTAGGACTGAGGGTATGACTCAAATGATAGGATGCTTATCTAATAGGCCTTGAGTTTAAACTCCAGTACCATCAAACATTAAAAAATAAAGATGAAATAGAAATCCATCTCTTGAAAGTTTTAGAATAAATGAAGTCTTTTATCAGATTTTCTCTTCTGAACTTCACTTAGATTTTTTCACTTACAGTATCATTTCCCTGCAAAGTTCTTCAGTGAAATGTGATTTAAAAGACACTAGGTTTGAGACAGATGCCATTGACTCATGTCTATAATTCTAGCTACTCAGGAGTCTGAGATCTGAGAATTGTAGGTCAAAGCCTATCCAGGCAGGAAAGTCTGTGAGACTCTTATCTACAATAAACTACTTAGAAAAAGCCAGAAGTTGTGATGTGGCTCAAGTGGTGGGGTCCTATCCTTGAGCACAAAGAGGCCTAGGGACAGTGCCCAGGCCCTGAGTTCAAGCCCCAGGAGTGGGAAAACAATAAAACTACCACCACCACCAAGAAAAACAACTAATTTTGCATGGTTTACTAAGCCTACCGAATCTGTTGACTGATTTAGAACTAGTCATTTTCAAATACTGCCTTTTCTTTGTCTCCTTCTGGAAATCATGAATATGCGTTTAAGAAAACAACATCCAAACAAACTTTATTCTGCATACTTCTTTTGTTCTGTTCCTATGGTTTTTTTTTGAGGGGGTATCTTTTTATTGACTGCCCTCAGTTTTACTAATTCTGTTTTATACTATAGTCTGTTAAATAAATCTTAATTTTAGACAATATGTCCTAGAGTGTTCATTGATTATTTTTAAAACACATTACAGTAAATAAAAGGATTCATCTTTTCATCCATCTAGTTACCTTTTTTGTTTTTTTAAAACATGTTAATTATTGTTATTTTAAAGTAATTACCCCATACCTTAAATATGTATATTTTCTTTCTATCTGCTTCTTTTGTTTATTTTTATAATTGATTATTGGTCACTTTTCTTGACCCTGAATAAATCAAGAGTGATTTATTTCATTGCATATTGTATGAAAAGAAGACACTTCTCATGATATATTCCTTCATTCTTTCCCTCCCTTCTTCTTTGCTTTCCTCTTTTACCCCTCCCCTTCCTCACTCCCTCTTCCCCATTCTTTATCCCCTTCCACTGGAATTTGAAATCAGGCCCTTGAACTTGCTTCACTTGCTTACTTGGTTTCTGCTCTGATCACTTGAGCGATGCTTCCAACTCTTTGCTGTTTATTTTGGAAATAGAGTCTCAAGGACTTTTATACCTGGGCTCACTTCAAACTTGGATCCTCTAGATCTCAGCCTACTGAGTAGCTAGGATTACAGAGGTAAAACACTGGCACTTGGATTTTTGTTCTACAGAGTGAAGAGCCAGTGGTCTCTCCAGGCTGAACTGAACTGGGCTGGTGCTACACTGCAGTCATTTAGACTCAGTCCATATCTGGCTTGTCCCATTTCTTGGGCAAAGCTCCTAGTCTCCTCATTCTGAAAGATTGCAAGGGATTCAATTTTACCCTTCACAGATTTTTTTTTCTAATTCTTGAATTGTTATTATAAAGGTGATGTTCAGCCTTCACAGGTTTTTGAGTTTAGCCATTCGGCTTTCTTCCCCAGCTCCAGCTTTAAATTCTATTATAAGTTGAGGGTTAGGTTGTATGTTTGAGACTGTCTCTTCCTGTGTCTGTGACTCACTCTACTTTTTGGGAGTCAGTGCTCAGCTGCCCAGCTTCCTGCCCTTCTTAAACACTTCCAGAATCCAACAGATGTCTTCTAGGAGAAAGTAGCCATATTTTTAGGCCCTCACATTTCTGGTCTCTCAAGTCAGCTCAGTGCACCACCAAAAGCCAGCTCTTCCTCTTTCCACTGGTAGAGTTAGTCTCCCTGGCTACAGTCTAGTCCTCATTCCAGTTCCAGAATTGGAAAATGTGTCCAGGGTTCAGAGATCTGTGGCCTTGCTAGATTTCTGCAGACCATTCTCTCTAGCCTGAAATGCCATAGTTTTCCAATACCAATTTTGAACCTTTAAAGAAACCTTGTTTTTTGTTTTTGTCTTTTTTGTTTTTGTTTTTGTAGTAGGATCTTTGGACCATAGTGATTTTGCAAATTCTTAGAAGTGTAGTCCTGTGGAGATGATTTCACTTCTCAGTTTGTCTCAGATCTAGTGATGAGGTGGGTGTCCTGCTTGTCTTTCTATTACCACTACTTCCAGCTGATGTATCTTTTCCCCTCTTTCTGAAACCTCAGATTTTTTTTGAAGTTTATAACATCAGATTGAGAATGATCATATACCAACCTTTGGTTACACGTGTTTCATTGATAACTCCAGCACCTAGTTTACCACTTTCTTTTTTTCATTGTGTTTTCAATATCCACATAGGAAAGTTCCATTCATGCCCTTGACCTTTCTCCCAGGTATGTTTGCTCTGGCCTTTTATAGTCTTCCATTCTTATGGTCCCATTTGTGTCCATTTTATCCCAATTTGCTGTACCACCTTTAACATCTCATTTCTTCATGTCTGTGTAACCTCCCAGCTCACTCACTTTATAACAGTTACCCTATCACTTCTGGAACTCGACTGGCAAAGAGTACATCCATTTAATTGCTTTTGTAATATCATAACTATGTCCTTAATTTCTCTCTTTATTCACCTTAGATTCCTTGGTTCATCATTGGTTCATCATTAGTGCAACTATGAACTGAATACTAACTATCCGTAACATTTAATGGCTTAAATAAAACCATTTTATTACTACCATTATAGGAATTAACAGGTTGTTTTTGCTCAAGATCTCTCCTGCACTTGGATGTGGTTGGCTAGGGTTCAAGTCATCCCAGAATCTGCTATGGTTTGGAAGTGTCCCCCAAAGTTCATGTGGTGAAACAGCCTCCTAAGTGACAGAGTTGAGAGGTGAAATCTTTGTGATGTGATTGGTTCATGAAGCCTGTGCCCCTGCAAATGGATTCATGCTGTTCTTGCTGGAGTGAATTGGTTGTCTTCAGTGCGGGTTCCTGGTTGTAAGTCAAGTTCAGTCTCAGTCTTTCCTCATGTGTGCTCTTTCACTAAGGGATGCTTCCTGTTATGTTATGCTACGCTACAGCAAGAAGTCCCTTTCCAGATTTTGCCACATGACCTTGAACTTCCCAGGCTCCAGACCTATAAGAAATGAAATGAATATCTCTTCTTTATAAGTTACCCTGTACAAAAAAGATGAAGCTAGCTTTCTTACTTACATGTCCAGCTTTTCTTTTTCTCTTTACCTCCACCCTGGACACATAAGAGCAAATCTGCTTTTATTTGGGTTGCGTTTTGAAGTTCACCTGAAATTTGTATTTAAGATATCAAAAGTGAGTCTGAAACTTATGTAGTCAATCATCATGATTCCGTGAGGGAACATCTCTTTCTTCATGGTCCATGTGCTCAGCTTTGCAGCATGCCATTCTTTCCTGTCATAAGCCATCAGAATTTAACCTCATTCTTGCAATCTAGATCTGTTCTTTACACATAAGATATAAGCATAGAATTATAGGAAAGCCTTTTTTAGATCTTGAAACCAAGTCTATAGATCAAAACCAGGGCTTTGGGCATGCTAGACAGGTGCTCTGCTAGTAAGCTACATTCCCAGCCCTGTTTTTATAAGGTGAGCCCAAGCTGGTTTTGAACTGAGTGCTTTGCTTGGATTATAGGCATGTGCCGTTATTTGCAGTAAGTCCAATACTTTTTACATATTAATTTTATGTTTGAAATAAATGAACTAAATGATTGGAGACTTAGGAATTTGGCAAAATATATTTACTTGGCTTAAAGATATTTTATTCTTTTCTCTTTTTTTTTTGTCGGTTATGGTGCTTGAACTCTGGGCTCCAGTGTTGTCCCTCAACTCTTCAGCTCAAGGCAAGTGCCCTACCACTTGATCCACAGCGCCTCTTCCAGTTTTCTAGTGGTTTATTGGAGATAAGCGTCTCACGGATTTTCCTGCCTTGGCTGGCTTTAAACCATGATCCTCAGATTTCAGCCTCCTGAGTAGCTAGGATTACAGGCGTGAGCCACCGGCACCCGGCTTAAAGATATTTTAGATATTTTAAGTTAAAAAATCCAATGTTTATACTCAAGGTTTACACCTGGAATTGTAGGAAAATTGAGCACCTTTACTGTCTTTTGACATCTCACCTTCATAATATTCAGTATATATTTCTCTCAGAAGTTAGGACAACTCTGTGTTTATATATATATATATATATATATATATATATATATTATAGAGAGAGACACACACACATACATATACAACATACATATATATGTATACAGTAAAGTACAGAATATATATTATATACATATATTACATATATTTATACATTATATATATATATATAATATATATATATATATATATATATCAGGTTGGCTTGAAACATATTGGCTTCAGCTTCTGTCAGGCTAGGCTTATGGACATGTGCTACATAGACCAGCATAAGGTGATTTTTTGCACCACACTGGGAATATCTTAACATTTGTCCATCTTCAGAGATATTTATATATTTATATAGGAAATTATAAATATATAAACACACAAATGCCTTTTAAAAATATCTCTGAAGGGGCTGGGAAGGTGGCTCAGTGGTAGAGCACTTGCCTTGCATGCATGAGGCCTTGGGTTCAATTCCTCAGCACCACATAAGCAGAAAAATCTAGAAGTGGTGCTGTGGCTCAAATGGTAGAGCACCTGCCTTGAGCTGAAGAGCTGAGAGACAGTGCCCAGGCCCAGAGTTCAGACCCCATGACCGACAAAAATAAAAAATTATATATATACATATATAGGTATCTGAAGAGGACAAATGTTAAGATCTTCCCACTGAGGTGTTCACTATTATGGACATAGCATATGTCCTTAATATATACTTAATTTGGGTTCCAGTCCTAGAGCTTTAACTCAAGGCCTGGATTCTCTCCCTAAGCATTTGGTGTTCTAAGCTCTAATGTGCTACCATTTGAGCTACAGTTGTACTTCCCACTTTTTTGGCAGTCAATTGGAGTTAAGAGTCTCACAGACTTTCTTGCCTGGATGGCTTCAGATCTCAGCCTCCTGAGTAGCTAGAATTACAGGCATGAACCACCAGCATCTGGTGGCATTTGTATTTTCAAAAAAGTTATTAAGATATGTAGAATTTTACATAGTAGATCCTAAAATATTTAGAAATATATATTCATTTTCCTCTGTTTTCTACCAGGCAGATGTCAGCACACTATCTGTGCAGACAAATTCTGACCATAGGTACCAAAGATGAGCCACATATGATGAATATAATGTCCACAAAAAATCAACCAGGTGTACCTAGGGAGAAAGAGTGCTCTTCAAAGAAGGAGATCAGGGTGTGATCAAAGTATCATATGCATGTATGATAACATCATACCATACCAATTACTGTGTGTAATTAATATACACTTCTTTTTATCTTGAAATTGCTTATTTTTAAATAATTTTTATTGAGATTAAGTGATTACATAAAGTTCACAATATTGTGGGATAGTGATACTTAGCTAAAGTCACAAACACTTTTTTTTTGGGGGGGGGGCCTTGAACTCTGGGCCTGGACGCTGTCCCTCAGCTCTTCAGCTCAAGGCTAGCACTCTACCACTTGAGCCACAGCACCACTTCTGGCTTTTTTTTTTTTTTTTTTACTTATGTGGTGCTGAGGAATCAAACCCAGGGCCTCATTCATGAAAGGCAAGCACTCTACCACTGAGCCACCTTCCCCTCACAAACACTTTTTAACCTTCACAAGGCAAATTGTCATTATCATAGTCTATAAAGTTTGTGAATTCTATAAGCTTTGATAATACAACTATTTCTTCCACATTGGGTAATATGTACATTTCTTTCCTGTTGTTTAGTGTAAGCTTTTTCACCTTTCTCTCTCATTCCCTCCCTCCTGTCACTACCCTTGAGATGCTTAGTTCATTTTCATCAATGTCCAGTGCAGCTTTATGCCCCTCTGTTGTATATTTTCCCCTGTTTCCCTTTGAATCTGTGCCCTCCTCCTAGCTTCCTTCAGATGTGCACTCTCATGCGCATGCGCACGCGCACACACACACACACACACACACATACACACACACACACACAAAACCACACACACACCACCACACACACACACACCATATATAAGGTAAAAAACATGGAGTCATTTAGAAATGATACAATAAATTAAGTAGAGGTCCTTTGTTTCTTGAATCCTGTTAACTTCGTCATATCTCCTTGCATTTTGAATTTAACATCCACATATCAGGGAGTCCATGTGCCAATTGCCTCTCTGATCTTGGCTTAGCTTGCTCAAATGATTTTTTCTAGTTCCATCCATTTCCCTGAGAATGCCCTTATCTTGTCCTTTCTAATGGCTGCATAATATTCCATTGTGTATAGATACCACGAGTTTTGGATCCATTCATCTGTAGTGGGGCATCTGTTTTTTTTCCATATCTTGGCTATTGTAAACAGTACAACAATGAACATGGAGGTACATGTGTCCCTGTATCCTGGTTCCTGTTGTTCAGGGTAGATACCTAGGAGTGGTATGACTGGGTCATAGGGAAGGTCTATGTTTAGCTTTCTGAGGTACATCCAGACTGCTTTCCAAAATCATATTAGTTTACGTTCTCACCGGCAATGAAATAGAGTTCTTTTTCTTTTTCTTTTCTTTTCTTTTTTGGGTACGGTCGTGGGGCCTGAACTCTGGGCCTGGACGCTGTCCCTCAGCTCTTCAGCTCAAGGCTAACGCTCTACCACTTGAGCCACAGCACCACTTCCTGCTTTTTTCTTTTTGCTTATGTGGTGCTGAGGAATTGAACCCAGGGTCTCAGGCATGCAAGGCAAGCGCTCTACCACTGAACCACCTTCCCAGCCCCGCAATAGGGTTCTTCTTTCTCCACATCCCCTCCAGCATTTTTCATTGGCTGAATTTAGGATATGGGCTATTCTGACTGGGGTAAGGTGGTATCTCAGGGTTGTTTTTATTTGCATTTCCTTTAAGGCCATGGGTCCCTCATGCATTTCTTTGCCATTTTTATCTCTTCTTCTGAGAAATCTCTCTTTAGTTTCCTTGCCCATCTAATGATCTAATTGTTAGATTTGGGAGGGATTAGTTTCTTGAGTCCATGTATATAATGGATATTAGTCCTTTGTCTGTTATATAGCTGGTAAATATTTTTTTCCCAATTGGTTAGCTGTATTTCTAGTTTGGTAGCTATGTGTTTAGCTGTGCAGAAACTTTTTATGTTAAAGTAGTCCCATTTATCTCTCCAATTTGTTCTGACCCTGTGACTCTGTTCAGGAAGTTCCTGCCTGTGCCTCAAGCTCAAGTGTCTCTCCTACTCTATCCTGCAGTAGTTTCAGAGTTTTAAGTTTTAAGTTAAGGTCTTTAATCCATTTTGAGTTGATGTTAGTGCATGGTGACAGGCTGGGGTCCACTTTTAGTTTTCTGCATGTGGCTGCCCAGTTTTTCCAGCACTAATAGTTGAAGAGGCAATGTTTCTTCCACTGTATGTCTTTGACTCCTTTGTCAGATATCAGCTGACTATAGGTATATGATTTTATTTCTTGATCTTCTGATCTGTTCCATTGGTCTTGGAGTCTGTTTTTGTGCTAATACCAGGCTGTCTTTGTTTATAGTAGAGTTTGAAATCTGGTATCTTGATCCCTCCTACATTCCCCCCCCCCCCTAGAATTGCTTTGGCTATTCTAGGTTTTTTGTTGTTCCATAAAATTTTTGTATTGTTTTCTCTATTTCAGTAAAGAATGTCATTGGGATTTTGATGGGAATCACATTGAATTTGTATATCATTTTGGCAGTATGGCCATTTTTATAATATTGATTCTGCCTATCCAAGAACATCGAAGGTCCTTCCATTTTCTGGTGTCCTCTTTGATTTCCTTCTTTAGGCTTTTATAGTTTTTACTAAATAGGTCCTTTACATCTTTTGTTATGTTAATTTCTAGATATTTTATCTTTTGCGGTTACTATGAATGGGATTCTTTCCCTGATTTCCCTTTATGCTTGTACATTGTTGGTATACAGAAAGGCAACTGAGTTTTTGTGGATTAATTTTATATCCTGCTACTTTGCTGAAGTGGTTTATAAGTTCTAGGAGTTTGGGAATAGAATTTTTGGGGTCATTAAGGTATACTATCAGGTCATCTGCAAATAGGAATAGTTTAATTTTTTCCTTCCCTATGTGAATCCCTTTAATGTTCTTTTCTTGCCTTATTACTCTGGCTAAGGATTCCAGAACTATATTGAAGAGAAGTGGAGAGAGTTGGCATCTTTGACTTGTTCCTGATTTTAGGAGAATTGGTTGTAGTTTTTCTCTGTTTAGTATAATATCGGCGATTGGACTGTTGTATATGGCTTTTATTATTTTAAGGAATGTTTCTATTTTCTCCAGAGCTTTTAACATGAATGGGTGTTGTATTTTATCAAAAGCCTTTTCTGCACCAATAGAGATAATAATGTGGTTCTTGACCTTGGATCTGTTGATGTGATGGGTTACATTTATTGATTTATGTATGTTAAACCATACCTGCATCTCTGGGATGAAGCTTACTTGATCATAATGTATGATTTTTTTTGATATGTTTCTGGATTCTGTTGGCCAAGTTTTTATTGAGGAGGTTTGCATCTGAGTTCATCAAAGAGATTGGTCTGTAGTTCTCTCTTTTTTGTTTTTGGATCTTTGCCTGGTTTGGGGATGAATGTGGTATTAGATATTGGATTAGATATTAACGTGTGGTCATAGAAAGAGTCTGGGATTTCTCCCTTTGCTTCTATTTCACGGAAGAACTAAAGTTTTATGGAATTCTATAGTGAGTCCATTGGTCCTGGGCTTTTCCTTATTGGAAGACTTCTGATTGTTTCCTCCATGTCATTGTAAGTTATTGGCTTATTTAGTTGATTTATTTCTTCTTGGTTCAGTTGGGCAACTTTTATTTCTCTAAAAATGCACCTATTTCTGCTAGGTTTTCCTTTCTTAGTGAGTGTAGATTCTGAAATAGCTCTTTATGATTGTTTGTGCTTGAGTTCTATGGACCGCTGTGGCTCTGAGGTCCCAGTCAGCCCCAGGCTGGGCCGCTTTTGCCTAACATACACTTCTTAAAACAAAGCAAGTGTTCTTCAAACTGTAAACTCTCTTGATGTACAAGAGAAAGGAAAAGAATTTACAAACTCCCAGCAGAGGGCAGAATTGTACTACAAATCATGATTTGAAAGTCACTTAAAAACTTCCTCCCCTGATTTTGTGAAAAGGTTTCATATTTTATGTTTTTTTAAAGATTAAATTGTTAATATGTACTTTAAAATTATGTACTTTAGGTTCTGCCTTTTTGTGTGAAAATACCATACAGAGGAGTTACAATTACATGGGCAAAGTAATGAGTGCATTTCTTATCAAGCATTGTTGCCTCCTCCTTTGTTTCCCCTTCCCATTCCTTCCCATCTCTCTTCCCCATCCCCTTCCCTTTGCCCCCCCCAAAGTTGTAAAGTTCTTTTTTTGACATAACGTCTTGTACATCTCATTGTTGCAATGGGTCCACCTGTATCCCTATCTAAACAATTTGTTTTTTCCCTTCCCTCCACAAATTATACCAACATCAAATACAGTGAAAACAGGGGTTATACCGTGGGGGAGGGACATACAAAGCAACAAAGAA
>NW_012267423.1:1763267-1763831 GCF_000151885.1 Dipodomys ordii | reverse complement strand
AATCTCACAGACTTTCCTGCCTAGGCTGGCTTTGAACTGTGATCCTCAGATCTCAGCTCCTAAGTAGCTAGGATTACAGGTGTGAACCACCGGCTGTTTTCCCTTTCCTAATGTCTTAGTGGTTATAAAGACTGGACCGCTCCTGTATGCCATCTTAGGAGATACTAGGGATAAAAACCTCTAGTCATTTGCTTAGATTTTTCACAAGTCCCTGTGTACCTACTTGTCTATGACTGGGGCACATTGGAAAATCATTTTCTTTTGACCACCACTGTCTGTCTCCCTAAGAAGAGATCTTTTGAAGGTCTTAACATCAACACAATGAGGGGTTAGACTCTGTGGATAAAGTGGTTTCCTAGTATAACAAAGCCTTGGGTCCAATCCTTAATACTAGTAAAGAACAAAGCCAAAATAACAACAAAAACAAAGGCAAAAAGAAAACAAACCAGAAAACTTAACATTACACAATAAAGGTTAGGAACTAGTAAATTGTCTAAGTAACACTCAGCATGGTTGTAATAGTAGGAGGTGATACTCTTCAAAATTCCTTTACAGAATGAAAAT
>NW_012267423.1:1753373-1763217 GCF_000151885.1 Dipodomys ordii | reverse complement strand
TGTTAGAAACAATAGCAAGAAAGAAAAACCATTTGAGTGCTTATCTTGGGGTTCATTTCACCTAACATCAATTTATCTGCCTTTTTTGTGTGCATGTAGTACTGAGGTTTAAGCTCAGGGCCTCAAGATTGCTCTTGCAGGTGTTTTACCATTTTAAGCCATGCCTCAGCCCTTTCTGCTTCAGAATGGATTTTGCATTTCCCCCATGCTTCTCTTGGATTATGATCCTTCTATCTATACCTCCCGTGTAGCTGAGATTATAGGCAGAAATCATGGTGTAGATATTTTTCCTTTTAAGGATTAATTGCTGCACCTAAATTTGTTAAAGATACAAAAGCTGGGCCCTATGGTGCATTCCTGTCATCCTATGAGCCAGCCTGGGCAACATTAGGAGACTGATCCTAGTTCAAAAGAAATCTAATTTTCTTATCTTAGACTGGAAATAGAAAGAAACCTGCAATCTCTGCTATTCATTAATCAGATCCCAACTTTCTTAAAATTCCCTGAAGGCAATAGTTGTCAGACTTCTATGTGCATAGGAATCATCTTGGGGGAGCATACTAGAACGCAGATTCCCAGGCTCCATTCTCAGAGACTGAGGTGATTCTGATGTGGATGTCTGCAGGGTGCCAGAATAAGATGCAGAGCAGGACGTGGAGTTGCAATCATAGAAATTCAGTGTCCTAGAGACACGACACAGGAGTGCCAGATAGCAGATGGGCTTTTTATCAGGGTGAAGGATGAAACAGAATACTGTTTGAATAGAAGAGGTCAGCTTCCATGTGGGACCTAACTGGCTGGCTTTTAGGTAATAGACACTTTTTCCAAATCCAGCTTGCAACTGTGGTGAGAACCACTGTGGTTCTGTGCAACTCGGTTTGGGAGGAAAGCAAATCAGTCTGCAGGTGATGGAGCCATCTCTGAGAGCAGCTGGGATGTAAGCTAGGTCAAGAGGTAGAGCTGGGGATCTAATGTCTAAATCTAAGACATTTTGCCATTGTCTTAAGAGGTGGATTCCCAATCTGCAGGCTGCACAATAAGTAAGGGAAGAACTCTTGCAAAGGGTTAAATTGTAGTATGCAGGATTCAATTAGATTTCTCCCCTTCTCGTCCTCCTTCCTCTTCTCTTTCTCCACATTTCTCTTCCTCCTTCCCTTCTTGTGTCTCTCTGCCTCCCTCCCTCCTTCTTTCTTCTCCTTCTCTCCCCTCCCTGTACATCTTTCAAACTCCCTCCTTTCCTTCCTGAAGATACTGTGAAAACTGATGAAGCTCCTGGGCTTAGTCTGCTACACTTGGCCGTGGAAATGGGAAGCATGGCTCTGCTAACTCAAGGGTTGGGAATATTTTGTTCTCAAAGGAGAAGTGCAGGAGAAAACCAGCAGGTATGATTTCTAGGTGGGAAAAGAGCCTAAAAATCCCCTAGGGGGATTTTCAGATGGTTTCTGTAGCTTATGGGCTATAAACCTTTGTCCCTGTCTGAAATGGAGAAATATTCAGTAATTCCTTCCATATGTCTTTGAAGACTGGATAGAAAAAAGCAACACAGCAACAAGTTTCCCTAATTCAAAGATGAAATTTAAATATTAGCTTTGATCCATTAAGTCATTTGTTTGCCACTTAGGTGCACTGAACTGCAATATTCCCAATAAATATACTCTGTGTGTGTTGTGGATGACAACATACAAATACAATTTGTATAATCAAATTATATAAGAACACAAGTCCAGCCCAGGGCTTGTGGCTCACACTTGTAATCCTAGCTACTCAAGAGGATGAAATCTGAGGATCAAGGTTCAAAGCCAGCTTGGGCAGGAAAGTCTGTGAGACTCTTATCTTTAATTAACCACCAAAAAAATCAGAAGTGGAGTTGTGGCTCAAAGTGGTAGAGCACTAGCCTTCAACAAAAGAGCTCAGGTATAGCACCTACACCCTGAGTTCAAGCCCCATGTTCAATCACAACAACAAAAAATAATACAAGTATACTTTGATAAAATTCAGTCATAATAGATTTTTTTCAGTGCTGGGAATTGAATTAAGGGTTCAGATATTTAAATTCAGCATTTTACCACTAAGCTACACCAAAGATCCACAACCACTTTTCTCAACATTTTTTGTGGTTGAGTCTGAGGAACTTTTTAGCTATAAATTTTTCTCATGCTGAAGCAGAAACTACTGATGTAAAGCATCATAACTCTGTCTTCAAATTCATTCCAGGATTTTAGTTTTCATATCATGCAAAATACTGTACAATGACTCTATTTTTGTCATTTCGGTTAGAGTTTTAGAAAGAGCTATGTATACTTGTTTTTATTTGACTTTAGCAAAAATATCTCCAAATATCACCATTGAATAGTTAAAAAGTATGTTTGATTTAAAATTATGACTTATTCATTATATGGCAAAGTTCATTTTTTACAGAAATAGAACATGCAAATTCAGAAACACTGACTGTTTCTTTTTTCTCTAGGCACTGTTATGTGGTATACTTATTACATGTCCTGAGGACCCACTGAGATACTTAGAAGAAATGATCATATTTATCATTGAAAATGGTCTTGAAAGTCTTCTATGGTAAGTATTGTGTTAGCTGATGATAAGGAAACACTTTGAAGTCAAAATACTCTCTGAATACTATCAATAAAATGTCCAATTTCAGATTATTAACAGTTCTTCTGTAGGCTTTTGGGTCCTAAAGACAAATATAAATAACATACATGCTCACTGGTTCTCAACTTGTGAAATACAGTGTACTCTCTTTACCAGTACATGAGACCACAGTTGGATTATTTCAAGTTGAGGAGGAGGAAGAAGGAAGTACAACCTTGAGGGACTCATCAAAGTCTTGGATGCATTGTATATATATGTATATATAGACAGAGGGGGGGAGGTGTGGGAGGGAGGGAGAGAGAGAGAGAGGGAGAGAGAGAAAGAGCACCCTCCTTCCTGCCTGCTTCTCTTAAGGGGACATGTACTTTTTTCCCTCCTTTTTATGCTACTAAGAAGAATGAGCAACTTAACTATCAAACTATTGTGAAATTAATTTTGACATCTTTTTATGATTTTGTTTCAGGGATATGTGCATCGAGCCATCAATGAAACCAAAAATTAGAAGATTATCTGAAACTTACATGGAACAACTTTTTGGACTGGATGATCAGCTGGTAATTATTAGTTACTAAGCATCTAAAATATATATCTTAAGTTCTGGTGAAAATTCTCAAATAGATTTTAGATTGTATGGAAGGTCTGAAGTCAGATTATTTCCAGGAAGCTCATAGGCATTTGTTCCTCTTTATTCTTAATGTTGACCTTTCTCTTTTCTCTGTCTGCTCCTTTCATGAATAAAACTTTAGGAAAACTTTAGGAAAACTCTTAGGAAAACTTTAAGGGAGAATGTTTTCTTTCTAATCTGATTCCCTTTGTGTTTAATCCTCCATTCTCTGCTGGCTGCCCTCACAGATGAGGGAATCAGCTCATAAAGATAGGGGCCAAGCTATTTATGAGACTGAACTTGAAAGCCAGACCTAATTGTTCCTGAAAAGAGCCGTTTTTTGATCCTCTAAACTAGGACAAGGAAGAAGACAAAGACTTTTAGAATAAAGACTGTGAATGTAAAAAGAAGCTAAAATAGTAAAAAGTCCATAGGGAGAAAGAGATCAACACAAATCAGCTATGGGGGACACTATGTGATGTTAGATGATCCAAGACAGGATAGGGCTTGCTGGTCAAGTTGGGCTGTGAAAATTGCAATTAAAGGATGTTCCAATAGGTGCTAAGAGCAAGGAACACTTCAAAGTATCCATTTACAAGGATGGATTGAGTTCTGCTGCTTACTAAGTAATGTTCTGCAACAAAGAAACAAAAAGAGGGATGAGATGATTCTGCCCAGCCTGGGGTGACTTGGAGACACAGCTATTCTGGGAAGAACCCAGAAGGAATTAACTTTACTATGTTGAAAGCGCAAAGGATGAAATAATGGAAATGGATCTGAACTTTAGAAGTGTAGAAAAGAAATGTACCTCACAAGTTAGCAGAAAATAGGAATGAGTTATCAGTTTGAAACCACAATAATGAAAATATGAACCTCCAGGTATGTTTTTGAGTTGCTTAGCTGGAAGGTGTAACCCAGACTGAATCTGGATCAATTCATTTCTCTTTCATTCTCAGAGAGAAAAATGACTTTTTTTCCCCCAGTAATTGGGTTTTGAACTTGTGCTTATTTAGGAGGTATAATACTATGAAGGATTTGTTGTTGTTTTTGTTGATTGTTTTGTTTTAAATAAAGAAATAAGGCACTCAAATCATCAGTATATATGATCAGTCATATATATATATATATACTGATACATATCTAAATTATAATGTAATAAATAAATATTAGCTTTACTTAACAGCTTTAATTCCTAGAACAACTTTTCACATTTTTAAAGGATGGTTCAAGCCGAGCACCAGTAGCTCATGCCTGTAATCCTAGCTACTCAGGAGGCTGAGATCTGAGGATCTCAGTTTGAAGCCAGCCAGGGCAGGAAAGTCCATGATATTCTTATCTCCAGTTAACTACACAGAAAAAGCCAGAAATGGAGCTACGGCTCAAGTGATAGAGTGCTATCCTTTAACACAAAGAAGCTCAGGGACAGAGCCACGGCCCTGAGTTCAAGGATGGTTTGCAGGTTTCACAGTCTTATACTACACAGTCCTACAGAGTGAGGATTACCTATATATGACCATCATAAAGAATAAATATGTATCCTTTTAGAAAAGCAGATAAAGGAAAATATCAGTAAGCCAAATCATTACTTTAAAAAATTAGGAATTACTGTCCTAACTATAGAGACAAAGACAGCTTCATTGTAGGTTCTAACATGGAAGTATAAACCAGTATAAAAAGGAAACTAACTTTAGGCTTGGTTCTCATTTCTTAGGAAATGAAATCTCCTTAGGAATTAAACTTACAAATAACAAATAATGGCCTATAAAACATTAAAAATCTTTTTATTATGGAAAAGTTGAACTATAACACAAAAGTAAGAGAGAAAACCATAATTATCACCTCCCATCTAGCTGGAACAACAATTGATCTTTTGTCCCTACTGTTAATTTATCCCCCCTTTCACTCTTTTCGGCTGAAATATTAGAAAATCCCAGAAATTACATTATTTTACCAATAAATACTTAAGCATGCATCTATGACAGGAAATGATGGTTTTAGGGAGTATAAATTCAGTGTCAAGGGTGGAGCAAGGCGGTGATTGAATAAGAGCCTCTGGGGGTTGTCCCCTAACAGGCCTGCCAAGTGGAACAGCTGTTCACACTTGAAACTATTTTCCCAAAGTTAGGCAAACTGGGGAGATACCATAGGGCCTACTTTTAGAATAGAAAAGTGAAAAAGGCACTGAGAAAGGAAGGAAGAAAGAAGAGCCTGCAAAGCATCCTGCAAGATGCCTCTCAGTTAAGGGAGAGAAGGAGAGAGAGAGAGAGAGAGAGACAGACAGACAGACAGACAGACAGATAGACACAGACAGTCTAAGTTGGCTTTAAGCTTGAATCCAAGTTATTAGCTCTGCCACAGTGAAAGCCATTGTTGTGGGCTCAAGTGTGACAGCTCTGTGTTTTTGGTGGTCACAGGTTTGATATAAGGGCTTGGCCAATGATGATGTATCTGCTCATAGTAGAACAACGTGCCTGGCTAAAGGCTGGCAACAGTGAATGAGGCATCTAGGCCTTTCTTAGCCAAGAAGATTCTTGTAGGGACAAACTACTCTCTCTAGTAACTCCCTTGGTACTTTTTGAACAGCATAGCAACAATGTATTTTGGACTCTATTCCAGGCTTGGTTTGCCCTCTATAATAGCACCAACAGGACTCCTAGTGGATTTAGATCTGAGCACCATTCAGAGATGAAATAATGGAATTGACTGCAGGCAGAAAATAATCAGCCCACCTAGGATTTCTAGAAAGACAGGCAAAACAAAGCAAGACTGGCATAAATGCCTAGCTCTTCAATGCCCAGAGAATGTCACACACCAAAAGACATCAAGAATTCCCATGAAACCATGAATGACCTAGTAAAATTCTGGAAATAGACAAGATAGAAATCAGAATGGAGAACTCTCAGAGGGTTTAAGACAGTTGTTTTAAGAAAACTTAGTGAACAGTTAAAACAATGTTTTAATACTGAGACAGAAAAACATAACCAAAAGTTGGAGGCAGTTTTATAAAACAAAGTCTTAAAATCAGTAATTATTAAAATCTTCATACTAAAGTGATTTAAAGATTTGGTGCAATTCCTATGAATAAACCAATCATACTCCACAGAACAAGAAAAAAAATCGTAAAATAATGGAGCCACAGAAAATCCTAGGTAGCCATTTTGAGCAAAAAAGAACAAAGCAAGAATGATTAGGGTACCTGACTTCAAAACATACTACAAAGCTGTAGTAGTCAAAATATCATGGTATTAATATTAAAACAGATATGTAGAACAATAAAACTAAATTAGAGAGGCTAGAATCTGCAACCAAGTGAATTTCAACAAAAATACTCAGAACATGCACTGGAGAAAGTACTTTCTTTTTCTTCAGTAAATGGTCCTGGAAAATTTTGATATTCACATGCAGAAAAACACAAATTACAAAAGTCAACCAATTATAAAAGTCAACTCAAATGTGAAATCAACTTAAATATGGAGCAATGAAACAACTAACAGGAAACATGGGAAATTCTTTAGAACATTGGGCTAGGGTATTTTTGGACAAAATCCCAGGAAATAAAAGTGAGAATAGACAAGTAAGATTATATTAAACTAAAAAGTTTGTTCATAACAAAGGAAACAATCACGGGAATACAAAGACAATCTACAGAATGGGAGAAGATATTTACAAACTATAATCTGACAAAGCTAGAAGAAAAGATATTGCAGATTGTCATCACCATAAAGAAATGACAAATGAGGAAATACATAGAAGATATGCATATGTAGATAACCACTACTTATATAACACATTAATTAATGTGTAAATTTATATCAAAACATGGTTCTCATTAAGATGTATAATTCATCTTTAGGTATCTTAATTAAAATAAAAATGGTATATTGTTTTACATAATAAATAGCAATGATTTCTGAATATAATCCGGCACTGATTATATTAATATATTCCATATTTATATTTCCCAAGTTGTCTCAAATATGTCTTTTTACATATAACTCTATCCAAATCAGAATGTATAGTCACATATTGTACTTGGTTGTTCTGTATTTAATTCTTTTGTAATTGGCAACTGTTCTCTTTATTTTCCTTTGCATTGTATTCATTGAAAGAAATGGCTGGTATGTCTCATAATTATCCCTTATTCTCATTCTTTTCTCTGGTTTTATTTCTCTTGGGCAGTTAGATCTAGAAGTCCTATTCTTCTTTTCCTCTTTTAGTGCTAGTACTGGGGCTTGAACTCAGGACCTGGGATGATCCCTTAGCTTTTCACTGAAGGCTGGCACTCTACCACTTTCCCCTTAGCTCCACTTCTAGCTTTTTGGTGGCTACTTGGTGATAAAAGTCTCATGAACTTAGCTAATCCAGCTGGCTTTGAGCTATGAACCTAAGATATAAGCCTGCTGAGTAGCTAGAATTACAGGTATGAGCCACCAGCACCTGTTAAAAACATGACATTTGAAAATACATAATATGTCATAGTTGAAGATGAATTATCTCATGACAATCAGCATTTTCTTGTTTTTTTCTAGCAGTGTTATTAAGGTCTACTATATTTTTTAAAAGGTATAGTGAATGTTTTCAATCTTTCTATAGCCAAATCTTCTATCCAGGGGCACTTTTTTGCATATTGTATATATTGCTTAATTGTATATCCCCTACTGGTTGATATTTAAATATTTGATGACACCCATTAAACATTTTTGTTAGTCTTGAGTGATGTATTGATGGCATGTGTAAGGAAGCTGCTTTCTCTAGCACTTACTTGAGACCTGTTATTGTAACTAATTGTATTAGGTAACATTGTGCACATTACATAGTTTAGCATAAATTAGACTTTTAATTTATGGTGTTTTTTTTTATCCTAGTCAAGTACTGGTGCTTCGCACCTGTAATTCTAGCTACTCAGGAGGATGAGATCTGAGAATTACAATTCAAAGACAGACCAGGCAAGAAAGTGTGATATTCTTATCTCAAGCTACCCACCAAAAAGCTGGAAGTTGAGTTGTGGCTCAAGTCGTAGAGCATCAGCCTTGAGTAAAAAAGCTAAGTGAGAGTATGTGAACCTAAGTTTAAGCCCCGGAACTACAACTTCCCCCAAAACATCCTGCTTTGTAAATGAGGCATTCTTTTATTTTTAAAAAGAAAATAGAGCTGGGTGCTCATATCTTATGACTGCAATCCTAGCTACTCAGGAGGCTGAAATCTGAGGGTTGTGATTTGAAGCCAGGCTAGGCAAGAAAATCTGTGAGACTCTTTTTTTTTGCGGGGGGGGGGGTCCGGTCATGAGGCCTGAACTCTGGGCCTGGGCGCTGTCCCTCAGCTCTTCAGCTCAAGGCTAGTGCTCTACCACTTGAGCCATAGCGCCACTTGCGGCTTTTTTCTTTTTGCTTATGTAGTGCTGAGGAATCGAACCCAGGGCCTCAGGCATGCAAGGAAGGCAAGCACTCTACCACTGAGCCACCTTCCCAGCCCATCTGTGAGACTCTTATGTCTAATTAACTACCAAAAAGCTGTGGCTCAAGTGATAGAGCACTAGCCTCAAGCAAAAATGGAGGGACAGTGCACATACCCTGAGTTCAAGCCCCAGGATTGCCCTGGGGTCCTGAGACAGCCCTCCCAAAAAGAAAATAGAAAATAATCTCATTTTATACCTCCAAGAAGCAAATCACTCAATCCTTTTTTTAATTGTGTGTGTGTGTGTGTGTGTGTGTGTGTGTGTGTGTGTGTGTACCAATCCTGGGGATTGAACTCAGGACCTGGACGCTGTCCCTGAGCAACCTTGTGCTTAAGGTTAGCATTCTACCACTTAAGTCACAGGGGGGCACTTCTGGTTTTTTTTCTGAGTAGTTTATTGGAGATAAGAGTCTTACAGACTTTCCTGTCCAGGCTGGCTTTGAACTGCGATCCTCAGATCTCAGTCTCTTGAATAGCTAGGATTATAGGTGTGAGCCACCAGCACCAAGCTTTACTAAATCTTAATAGTGACCAGCAGATCTACAGTTCCGTACTCTTGTTAATGTAGCTAATAATAACAATGCCTCAATGCTTACTTGAAAGTTCTTTAAGGTAAGTCTAATGTAATGGGATGACTTTAAGGTATGACTCTAACTTTTAGAAAGTAGACAATGGCATATGTAATAAAATTCCTAACTATGTAAGCAGCAGATTGTTCTTTCAATCCATTGCCTACTCCCAGGTGCCCAGTTACGCTCCTGGAGGCAATCATTGCTCTCATTCTCTGGTGGATTTGTCATAGGCAAATAGACCCTATTTATTTGCCATAGACCCTATTTATTTCTGATTTCAATTATTTCAGTTGTTTGTTTATTTTAGATGACTCCAGAACTGATGATAAAAGCATGCACTTTCTACACTGGGCATCTAGTAAAGACCCACTTTTGGTAAGAATATGAATTTTATATATTATTTATTTATTTGTGTTTTTATTAATGATATTCTCCCCACTTAGGGCCAATTGTGATTTTATCTTTTAAAGTTTTAAAGTCATTTTATATTAGTTCTTTAATATTTAGTCAGCTTGTATTTATTTAAAACAACGTCTTCTTCTTCTTCTTCTTCTTCTTCTTCTTCTTCTTCTTCTTCTTCTTCTTCTTCTTCTTCTTCTTCTTCTTC
>NW_012267423.1:1741112-1750818 GCF_000151885.1 Dipodomys ordii | reverse complement strand
CTAAGTAACACTCAGCATGGTTGTAATAGTAGGAGGTGATACTCTTCAAAATTCCTTTACAGAATGAAAATTCCTTTCAAGTTCTAGAGAAAAAGCAGTTTAGGTTTTTTTGTTGTTTGTTTTTTCTTTTTTCCCCTCTTTGCACTTCTAGATTGATTTTGCATCTGAACACTCTAGTTTGTCTTGTGATATTCTCTCGGTCCTTCTTTGAGCTCCTCTGTTTTTTTCCCCCTCAAACATTCTCTTACTCTGACTTTTCCTCTCATTCTTTCATCTCTTCTTAATTTTGGTCTCTTCTCTATTTTACCTTTAATCTCCTTTCCCTCCTAATCTACTTCTCATGCTTAGGTTGAACTATGAGGTATTGCTGATGTTCTTTCTACCCTCCCTTCTTTTCTCCTCCCCTAATTCCATTTACTTGTTTCTTTTCTATATTTCTATATTCCTTCTATATCTTACCTTTTACTTCTTCTATCATCTTAACTCACTATTAGATAACATGGGAGCATATTATTTATATTCAGTATATATATGTGTATATATATATATATATATATATATATATACAGCAAGATTTATATTCTAAAACAAGTAATTTCAAAGTTACAGTCCCAAAATTTCCAAAGTGAACATTAACTACTTTCATTCATATCATGGAACTTTATGAATGTTACTCTTCCTCCCTTGCTCTCAGGGCATCTCTCTCCCTCTCTCTCTCTCTCTCTCTCACTCTTTCTCTCTCTCTCTCTCTCTCTCACACACACACATACACACACACATACACACACACACACACACACACACACGCACGCGCGCCCCCACACACACTTTCTTTTCCTCTCTCCCTCCTTTTCTCCATACTCTCTTTCTTCCTCCTTTCCCAACTTCTTTCTTTCTTCCTTTTTCTCCAGTACTGAGGAGTATGCCAGCCACACTATTAGCACAATGTTCTACATAACTCTTGGTCATGAAGTGGTTAAAATTTTTCTTGAGTATTTATTGTTGGAAATTCCAAATAATAACCTTGTTATCATTTTCAAAGTGGTACCATCAAAATGATATAAAATTAATAAAGCATAATGAATATTTAAACATTTATTATACATTGTATAATAGTGTAATAAAGTCTTAAATGTCTAATAAATATTATAAGCTTATTTAGCTTAGAGAATACACAATTGCTGATAGAACAACACAGTAATTATCCCCAGAATGTTTTCTTTTTATACTTGTTATAACTTAAAAGATAAAAACTGAAATAAACTTAAGCACTTTTGGGAAGTTATTTTGTGGGAAACAATTCAAGCAAAAGGCATTTAATCAAAAATGAACAGAAAATATGCTATCTTATTTTTTTATTGAAATGGTGAAGAGCTGGGGGGTTACAGTTAAATAGGTAAGGCAATAAGTACATTGTTTTTAATCATTGTTACCCCATCCCTCTTAAGGAAATAATTTTTAAGCCTCTGTTTTGCATGTCAATACAAAAGTGTTGAAATCTCTAAGATAATTGCCCTGAAAAGACAACTGATTTTGCTTGTTCTTCAGGTGGGAGTGGGACTTACAACTAGGATTGTTCAAATGGAACCCCAAACCCTTAAGCATAAAATGATGGAACAAAAATAGTTCACTTAGATAAATTAAGTGAATGGAGCAGATACAGAATAATACAATCTTATTCATTCTTAATAATGCCACAATACCCAATTTTCTAAATTTCTTTTTTTCTTTTTTTTTATTGGCTGTGGGGCTTGAACTCCGGTCCTGGATGCTGTCTGCCTCCAGTTTTGGAGACAAGAGTATCTGGGAAATTTTCTGCCCAGGCTGGCTTCGAACCATGATCCTCAGATCTCAGCCTCCTGACTAGCTAGGATTACAGGCCTGAGCCATCGGTGCCCAATTGACAGTACCAATTTGAGAAACATTAATTAGTTAAACAACTTGAGATACAGGCTTCTGAAAGGTCATAGATATCAGGAAAAAATAACAAAGTTCAAAGGGACAGTTACCCACAAAGGCAGATTTAGGGAAAGTCAAAGGCTTTTTAAAGTTCCAACTGTGATGTTGGAAACTGACATGCTGACATGCTTTGCTCTATTTGCACAATATTGAACAAATTTTAGAAATTTGTGACAAGTTTAAATGCGGAAAGTACTCACATAAAAACCAGATATCCAAATCCAGTTGAAAAGAAAAGTAAAAAAAAAAAAATCTCCCAAACTCAAAACAACAGTTTTGGTGGGAGCCTGCCCTCTGGTAGCTTATTCCCAAGCCTGTTTCTGTCTTCTTGGTTCCTGTAATTGTGCTTTGGACTCCAGCTAATGTATATAAGGCAATCTTTTTATTTCTAAGGCGTATTAAATTCAAGGACATTAACTTTTTAATATTACCTTGTGACTTTTTTTTTTTACAAATAAGTTTAGAAGTTCTGTTTTTTATAAAGAGTAGACTTGCTTTAAAAAAGCAATTGTATTCTGTTGTATCTTAATTTATAAGGACAAAAATGATGTTTATAGGTTCATAAAGTCTTAGGAGTACTATTGAATACTGATAAACCTACTTAGTTTTGGTGATAATTAAAACAAAAACAACTATTAGAAGCGACCTTGGTTCCATAGTGTAAGCTGTTATGATAGAATATGAAATCATTTAGGATTTTTTGGAAATAGCTTTAACTATATACAGTATTCTAATACGTTCTCTCCAGAGACCCTATCAAACTTGCATCTGATGTTCAGTACATACAGGCAAAAAGTTTTCATAGACCGCTGGCGGGAAGAAGTAAGGCGAAGGAATAAAATTCGAGACGATGAGCTGGTATGGTATATTGGAAACCAATATTTTAAAGAATCATATTAATTTATGGTAATAATATTGTCACTAAAATAGTAGATATTACGTTTTTGGTGGGCTTTTTGCTCTGCTAATAGCATAAGTTTCACTTAGTTATCCCAATTATTTTGTATTTCTGTTTTTTCATTTGAAGTATGAATATCCAGGAAAAAAATATTTATCATTTTATTTTAAAATTTTGGTAAAGACACTGAGAATTTGGCTGAAACAGACATTTAGGTGAATAAATAATGCTAAAGTAAAAGAGAAACTAATGGAACTAAATAGAGACATAAATGATAAAAACTTAATAAATGTGTTCATTTTTATTCCATTGGTCATTCTCTTACAATGATTCTTTTAAATTCTTTGGGATTGTGTACATTGCAGTGTTGTTAAAGTTCATTCTTGTGCAGTTGCTGTTATTTGGAAGAGTCGTGTTGCCTTATTTTTTCATAGACCTTGTGTTTCCTGTGCTGGGATTTATGCATCTAAGGCCAAGTTGTTGTCTTTCAGTTGAAGTGTAGTACTGGCATTTGAACTCAGTTTCCCATGCTTGTTGGGCAGATACTCTAGTACTAGAGCATGCCCTCAGGCCTCAAGTATTCTTATTGTTCAGGCAGGTCTGTAGAGTGTCTGGGTTGGAGTGGAGTTTCTGACCATTGAATTAGGGGGATAGCTCATTAAGCAGCCATTTCCCCATGTGCTCAGTGTACTAGCTTGATCCTCAGCACCACTCAGAGAAAGAGAAAAACTAGTTGTAGTCTCTTTCAGTGTCAAATCTCCTGTGATGTGGGATGAAGGTGGGACTTGTCAAGGGTTAGTTCTCTGCTTCAAAAGCTTCCCCTCTTAGTTTTTTTTTTTTTTTTTTTGTTGTTGTTTTTAAAGCTTCCCCTCTTTGTGGATTGGTACCTGCTACTGGCAGCTCCGAGCTTTGCAGCTTGTGGGCTGGGCAGGTTCCCTCTCGCTCTACAAATTACTATTTTATGTTCTGAGGATCAAAAGATGTCCAAGTCTTGTAGCTTCTCCCAGTTGTGTGGGAGAGTGGTGGGAGTAAGCAGAGCACTGCGTCTGGATAGGAGGGAGGGACTCAGGCGCTCCACCTCCCAGTCTCAGTGCAGGACCTGGGATCATACTCTTTAGCATGCCTGGCAGCAAACACCTGTTGCTGGTGGCAGTCTAGTCAGTCTTAGTGCTGCCAGACACCACCCAGCAGTTAACCACCCTGTGGGAGGGAGGAGGCTGGAGAGGTTGCATGCTCCACAGGATCAGGAGTCAGTCCCTCTTGGAAGCAAACACATGTAGTTGGGAGGCTACTCCCAGAGGGAGAGCCCTCCACCTGTTGCAGCTCTCTCCACTCTGCTTCTGCAGTGATCCTTAGGTGAGGAGACATGTTCCTTGTCAGGGAGGAAGGGGCCATGAACCACAAGCCTTTCATTTCTTTACTTCCCTGCTTCTTAAACTTTTTGGTGGGTCCATGTCAGACCCTATCTCTCTTTCCATAGCCAACTAATATGGCTCTCCCACTCTGGGCCACCTGGTTTACTTCCTTATGGATTCAGTTTCCCCACCCTATTGGAGAGCTAATTGGTTTTGTGTGTGTGTGTGTGTGTGTGTGTGTGTGTGTGTTTGGTTGGTTGGTTGGTCGTGGGGCCTAAACTCTGGGCCTGGGCACTGTACCTCAGCTCTTCAGCTCAAGGATAAAGCTTTACCACTTAAACCACAGCACCACTTCCGGCTTTTTCTGCGCATGTGGTGCTGAGGATCAAACACAGGGCCTCTTGCATGGTCGTGGGGCTTGAACTCTGGACTTGGGCTCTGTCCCTGTGCTCTTCAACTCAAGGTGAGCGCTTTACCGCTTGAGACACAGCGCCACTTCCGATTTTCTCGTGGTTTATTGGAGATAAGAGTCTCACGGACTTTTCTGCCCAGGCTGGCTTTGAACCGGGATCCTCAGATCTCAGCCTCCTGAGTAGGTAGGATTACAAGCCACTGGCAGCCGGCTTTATACTGGTTACTTTTGAGATAGGGTTTTGCTTCCTTCCCAGGCACATACACCTGGACCACAGTGCATCCATTTTAGGCTTTCTGTCATAGCTGGGATGATAGTTATGTGCCACTACATCAGCTGCTTTGTATTGAGATGATGTTTTATTGATTTTTCTGGTTGGCCTAACCTAGGACTATAATGCTCCCAATTGTAGCTTTCCACATAGCTTAGGTTAATAGATACATGCAACTGTTACCCATCTATGGGTTGAAGAGGAGTCTTGCAAACATTTCTTCTCTGAGTGGGCCTTGAACTTTGATTCTCCCATTCTGTATCCCCAGTAGCTAGGGTTATAGGTGTGAGCCACTGGCTTTCTCTGTTGGCTTTCCATTTTTTTTCCTGCTGTCCTGTCACTTCTATTGTGATTCTCAATGGTGCCTCTCTCTCTCTCTCTCTCTCTCTCTCTCTCTCTCTCTCTCTCTCATCTCTTCAGAACATGTCTCTACTTTGTTACCCTGTATCTTCTCATTCAGAGTCATGTAGTTCTACCTCAGATTGTGTTCCTGTAGTCTTCATCATACACTGTGCACAATGTTTTACACACTCTAGTTGAAAAAGATAGTGTATAGTACATACTTGGTAATATACTATTCTTAATATTTACATATATGATTAACTGGATGTTCAGAGAAAAAAATTTCTAGCCATAGAATTAGTTGGCCAATAGTAATTCTGCATTCACTCAGGGAAAGGAATTGGCAGATGCAGGGAACATCTGTGTCTGCTGGTTCTTCCATGTGGCCCTTCCTTAGGTTCTAATGGATGTGTGCATCCCACTGGAATTTTGTGTGGAAGAGTGAAGGGTGAAATACTCATTAACCTTAAAACTTCTGGTTTCTCATACAGTGTTTAGTGGTGTATCAGAGTTAAATGGGAACTTTATGAGAAATCAGGCAAATCTCCAAATAATTTCTTTTGGACCCCCCTTTTTGTTATTACTGTGTTAACCACCTCCCTTCCATGCCTGAAATACCAATGACCACAATTTTCAATTAGTGGGCCTTAGTTTTCCTAAGGCTAGACAAGTTCTTTAAGGGTAGCTGACTGATCTTTTAGGATGGCTAGGAGCAATGATCTATAAAGTCAGGGTGGTTTAGAAAAAAAATATAATTTTTGTGATGATGATGATGATGATGACGAGTAATCTTTATCGTAGTGCTGTCAATATATCAGTTACTGTTCTCCGAATCTGTTGTCTCATCTGTCCCATGGAATTTGTAAATTCCTTTCACTGCAGGCATTGAAACATGACCTTCAATTGAAAGCATGGAGAAGTACCTTAAAATTAAAGAGACGCGAAGGACGAGACTCTACAGACTTAGCTGAACTCGGTGAATACCCAGCATTTGACATCTCATTGTTGCCTGAAAGAGCAATATTACAGGTTTGATTAATTTATTGCACATTACATACTATAATCTTGCAATATATGTATTGTTTGGAGTTAGGATAAATATTTTTTGGCCCTTCCTTCCTTCCTTCTTTCCTTTCTTTCTTTCTTTTTTTTTTTGCCAATTGTGTGGCTTGAACTCTGGGCTTAGGCGCTGTCCCTGTGCTCTTCAGCTCAAGGCCAGCGCGCTACCGCTTGAGCCACAGCACCACTTCCGGTTTTCTGGTGGTTTATTGGAGATAAGGGTCTCATGGACTTTTCTGTCCGGGCTGGCTTTGAACTGGGATCCTCAGATCTCAGCCTCCTGAGTAGCTAGGCTAGGATTACAGGCGTGAGCCACCGGCACCCAGCTCATTATTTCTTTCTTAACAAATGGCTTACTAGGGACTGGGAAGGTGGCTCACTGGTAGAGTGCTTACCTTGCATGCATGAGGCTCTGGGTTTGATTCCTCAACACCACATAAGCAGAAAAAGCCGGAAGTGGTGCTGTGGCTCAAGTGGTAGAGTATTAGCCTTGAGCTGAAGAGCTGAGGGACAGTGCCCAGGCCCAGAGTTCAGGCCCTACAATTGACAAAACAAAAACAAAGACAAATGGCCTAGTAAAGTCTGTTCTTCAATTGTAATTTCTATAATTTCTATATTGGTTTGTACTTGTGTAGTTCATTTTTGGCAATATTAGTCCAATGGCTAGAATATACTTGAATACTTTATTTTGGTTTCATACTTGAGTTTTTCACTTTTTCATATGGGGAATTAATATCAGAAAATTTAAAGTTTTGAGTAATAATATCTAACACTGTTGTTCTAATTGTTTGTCTCTTTTTTGTCAGTCGGGGGCTTGAACTCTGGGCCTGGGCTCTGTTCTCAGCTCTTCAGCTCAAAGCTAGCACTCTACCACTTGAGCCACAGCACCACTTCTGGCTTTTTTCTTTTTGCTTATGTGGTGCTGAGGAATCAAACCCAGGGCCTCAGGCATGCAAGGAAGGCAAGCACTCTACCACTGAGCCACCTTCCCAGCCCATCTGTGAGACTCTTATGTCTAATTAACTACCAAAAAGCTGTGGCTCAAGTGATAGAGCACTAGCCTCAAGCAAAAATGGAGGGACAGTGCACATACCCTGAGTTCAAGCCCCAGGATTGCCCTGGGGTCCTGAGACAGCCCTCCCAAAAAGAAAATAGAAAATAATCTCATTTTATACCTCCAAGAAGCAAATCACTCAATCCTTTTTTTAATTGTGTGTGTGTGTGTGTGTGTGTGTGTGTGTGTGTGTGTGTGTACCAATCCTGGGGATTGAACTCAGGACCTGGACGCTGTCCCTGAGCAACCTTGTGCTTAAGGTTAGCATTCTACCACTTAAGTCACAGGGGGGCACTTCTGGTTTTTTTTCTGAGTAGTTTATTGGAGATAAGAGTCTTACAGACTTTCCTGTCCAGGCTGGCTTTGAACTGCGATCCTCAGATCTCAGTCTCTTGAATAGCTAGGATTATAGGTGTGAGCCACCAGCACCAAGCTTTACTAAATCTTAATAGTGACCAGCAGATCTACAGTTCCGTACTCTTGTTAATGTAGCTAATAATAACAATGCCTCAATGCTTACTTGAAAGTTCTTTAAGGTAAGTCTAATGTAATGGGATGACTTTAAGGTATGACTCTAACTTTTAGAAAGTAGACAATGGCATATGTAATAAAATTCCTAACTATGTAAGCAGCAGATTGTTCTTTCAATCCATTGCCTACTCCCAGGTGCCCAGTTACGCTCCTGGAGGCAATCATTGCTCTCATTCTCTGGTGGATTTGTCATAGGCAAATAGACCCTATTTATTTGCCATAGACCCTATTTATTTCTGATTTCAATTATTTCAGTTGTTTGTTTATTTTAGATGACTCCAGAACTGATGATAAAAGCATGCACTTTCTACACTGGGCATCTAGTAAAGACCCACTTTTGGTAAGAATATGAATTTTATATATTATTTATTTATTTGTGTTTTTATTAATGATATTCTCCCCACTTAGGGCCAATTGTGATTTTATCTTTTAAAGTTTTAAAGTCATTTTATATTAGTTCTTTAATATTTAGTCAGCTTGTATTTATTTAAAACAACGTCTTCTTCTTCTTCTTCTTCTTCTTCTTCTTCTTCTTCTTCTTCTTCTTCTTCTTCTTCTTCTTCTTCTTCTCCTTCCCCTTCCCCTTTCCCTTCCCCTTCCTCCTCCTCCTCCCCCTCCCTCCTCCTCCTCCTCCTCCCTCCCCACTTTGGCTTGAACTCAGGTCCTGGGCACTGTCCTTGAGCATCTTCGTGCTCAAGACTACCACTAGAGCCAGAGCACCATTTCCAGTTTTTTCTGAGTAGTTAATTGGAGATAATAGTTTCATGGACCTTCCTGCCCAAGCTGGCTTTGAACTGAGATCCTTGGATCTCAGCCTCTTGAGTAGTTAAGATTACAGGCATGAGCCACCAGTACCCAGCTCTTCCTGGTATATAACTTTTTTGGTATATAACTTTTCTGAAATCATTGAGGTCCAATATATTTTGGACTTTCTATCTCCTTCCTTTAAAATCAGCATTACAGTGAGTCTTTTGGTAAATTAAAATTTTTATAATGTTATTCCATGATTTATCTTGTCTAAAAAAGAAATATGACTATCATATAATCTCCTGTCCTTGTAGGGTCATCAGAAATTCTTCAGGATATACCTAACTCATGCAAGTTGCTTTTTTTCCCCTTCTATGATTGGCCTTTGAGGGGAGAAAGAAAGCATTATTTCTTATTCCTCCTAATTTATTTATTTATTTTCCTAACATCAAAATATTATTCTTCTGTGTCTCCTCCTGCAGCACTTGGAGAGACGTGACAGCAGCTCACATAAATGGCAGTGTTATCTCAGTGACAAAAATGGAGACAGCAATAGAACATTACCATTTAAAACTTCAAAAATTAGTATTTCATCTCTGGTACTCTTATATAAAAAGACAAAAAGAAAGACTTATAGGTAAATTCTTATATATAACTACTAACTTTTGTATTTATCCATATAATAAACTGTTAAGCATGTATGGGAGTATATAAGCAGAAGGTAAAGAATGTTTGTTTAGGAAAGTAGAGCTACTAATTTAAAATGCTCAATGAGATTTATTTTAATAGATTTTAGTGTACTTGAGATAGGCATACTTAAATCAAATTTTATTTGTATTGTGTATATGTTTGTATAAGCATAAATAGGGATCTACTTGTAGCTTTTTACATAATAGAAAGCCAGTATGTTATGGATGGATACCTAAATTGACTGAAGAGCTCTACTTTTCTTTTTTTTTTTTAAATTGTGAAAATACTGTACAGAGGGGTTACAATTACAAGGGCAAGATAATGAGTACATTTCTTATCAAGCATTGTAGCCTCCTCCTTTGTTTACCCTTCCCATCCCTTCCCATCC
>NW_012267423.1:1676658-1728552 GCF_000151885.1 Dipodomys ordii | reverse complement strand
TATATATATATATATGTATATATATATATTTTTTTTTTTTTGGTCTGATAAAATTTAATAGTGAAACCATGTGGTCCTGGATTTTTTTTTTTCTTTTGAGAGATACCTTACTGTTCATTCAGTCTCATTCAAGACTCATTATTGGTCTATTCAAGTTTTTCTTTTTAAATGCACTGATGGCTCATTTTTGGTAGGTCATATATCTGTTTATAGGTCTATTTCTTCTAGGATTTTTTTTTTGTCAGTCATGGGGCTTGAACTCTGGGCCTGGGCACTGTCCCTCAGCTCTTCAGCTCAAGGCTAGAACTCTACCCTTGAGCCACAGCTCCACTTCCTCTTCTAGGATTTTCAATTCATTAGAGTATAGGTTTTCATAATAATCTCTAATGCTTCTTTGTATTTCCATAGTATTAGTTGCTCTGATTTTATTTATTTGACTTTTTTTCCCTTGGTTTATGTAGCTAAATACTCACTTATTTTACAAAACTTTTCTTTTCTTTCTTTTTTTCTTTTTATGCCAGTCCTGAGGCTTGAACTCAGGGCTTAGCCCCTGTCTCTTAGTTGTTTTTTGGTTTGTTTATTTTTTTTGCTTGATGCTGGTGCTCTACCACTTAACATAGCCTGACTTTCAGCCTTTTGGTGATTAATTGGAGGCAAGAGTTTCATGGATTTAGATTCTAATCATGAGCCTTAAATCTCAACCTCCTAAATAGAATTATAGGTATGAGCCACTGTACCTATATCTTGTATATTTTCAAAAAAAATTTACAAGGTCTTATGAGTCATGACAATGTTCTTTTGTGCCTTATACCAAGAACCCATGTCCTTCTATCCAGGACCTTTTGGAACTCAGATTTAAAGAAATATGCCAGAGTGCTCAAAAAATAGAATGGCCAACTTGGAAAGGAACTAAGAATTTTTTGTAGTAAGCCTTTATCTTTTACACAGGGATAGCTGAGGGTCTGAGAGTTATATGATATCCTTCAAGGCAGACAGCTACAAAATAAGACTGAACCTGGTTTGCCTGACTTTTAGCCAAAGTTAAAGGCTCTGTATCTTTCTTTTTTAAAAAAAAATTCTGTGTCTTTCTTTTATCCCACTTGGAGCATTCTTAACAAATGGGATATATTTAAATATTTTACTGGACAGACACAAAATAATAATTAAGAACCATTATATATTTAATGGTAGGTGTACTACCATTAAAAATAGGATAACCTTTATTTATTCTTTCTTTTTTTGTTGTTGTTAGTACTGGGGCTTGAACTCAGGGTCTGGGCACTGTCTCTAAGCCTCTTTTGCTCAAGGCTAGTACTATACCACTAAGCCACATTCCCAGCCCTTATAACCTTTTTTTAATTACTGCATTTTGACATGACAGTACACATAGTATTGTTTTTAGAGATATCCTTAATATTTTTCCAATCAAGTAAACTACCTGCCAAATGCCATTAAAATGTGTAAGCAATCAGAAAGTAATAGTAATGCAAAAGTGAAAATTAATTGTTCTAACCAGTTAGTATTGATCAGTTGGTAAGTTTATTCATATAATAGAGTCGCAAAGTTAATTTTTAAAATCATATTTTACAAATAATCTTTAATATAATGACTTTTCTTAATCAATTTCAGAGATTTGGAAAGAAAAGGTACAATAAACATAAAAATATAATTTGAGTTGTGTCTGATCTTTATTGCTGGTTTTTGGAAGAATTAGTTTTTAAGCTAAATTAAGAAATATATGTACATTACCTTAACAATAAAATTAAATTAAAAAGAACATATATATATATATACATACATATTACATATATCCTAATGTCCTAAGGGAAAAATTAAAAACAGCACTTTGAATTTACTTGGAAAACACATATAAATTGCAAACTTGTTTTTTAGGTCCAATTACATCAACTATGAAAATGAGTCAGATTCTGTTTTGCAATCATTTGTTTAGTATCATTTGTCCATTAGTTAGCAGATGGTAGGGCTCATTGTACTATTGGTCAAATTGCTGGCTAAACTCAGAGCCAGTGGGAGGGTTGGCAAAGACCATTTCCATGAAAATGAAAGTCCCACCTCCCTTCTGTGTAGTTTGGCATTAACACCGGGAAAGGACTTAATGTTGATGAATTTGGAAATTTTAAACAATGTAGCTGTCTTAAGATGTAAACTTGTTTGATTATTTAATAATGTTAGTGTTGCCTTTCATTTGAAATAACTATGACTTTTTATTTGTTTGTGAAAGATATAAAGCATGTGGTTTTGCAAAAACAGTTACATGATCACCTTTAGGTGTCAATGCTGTTGACTTGTCTTCTCATAGGGAAAAACAAAACCCAGTTAACTATGAAAACTATTACAATGTTGTAGAAAAACCAGACAAGTCAGTTGTTTGATTAAATTACTTGGAATCATAACACAAAAGAGTATATTCAACAGCCTCTTAAGTCCATGTTTTGATAACCTGAGGGGTCAGTGTGACCTTAATTTGCCAAATCAGAATGGTTCCAGGTTTCTTAGCTATGTACCACATGACTTCAGATAGGGGAAGCTTCCAAAAGCACATTGTTCTATCAAGGAACTATGTGTGTTTTGGCTTAATTCATGGTGTAGATGAAAAGCAGAAAAAACATACTCTAAAAATTGCTTTAGGAACAGTTTATTTTTTGATAGAAGTTACTCAACTTGCAGACATTATTTTCATCACCCCAGCCTTAATCAGTAATACTATCTACCTTAAAGAATTTAGAAAAGATTTTAATATAAACTTTTAATGAGTTATACATAACAGAATCTCCCATTAGTTTTATCAGGAACTATCCTTGTGAAAATGATGAAGCATATGTAAGATGGAAAAGTATACTACAGAGAGAGGCAGCTGGATGGAAATTGCAAGGATCACCTTTGGGGTCTGGGGGACCGGTCCTGTCATTTGCTGTGTGGTCCTGGGCCCTTAATCCTTATTTCTAAATTGGCTCGTTTGTAAATGGAGGATGGGAGGGAAGATGTGGTGATGATGATATCTCCTACATTTGTTCTTGAGAGGAGTAACTGAGTTAAGTACTTCAAGCAATGCTTGGCATACAGAAATTTCTCAGAAGTCACTGTTACCAACACTGCTAAGTAACATTAATTGCTGCTATTGAACAAAGAAGGCTTAGTGATGGGTGGGAAGTCAAGAAGACTGGTTCTAAATTCAGCTCTACTGGCTCTGTCAGCTGTCTGACTTCCTACATAGCATCCAACTTCTCTCATCCTTGGAGTAAAGACTTGGAATTCCTTAGCAAAGAGTATGTACTTAAATTTCCTTTCAAACTTGACACTAACTTCTCCCTACCTCATGAGTAACTCATATAGTAATAAATAGTCTCTACTTGGGCTACAAAGGCACAAGTCATAATTGATTTCCAAAATAGAACTCATCTTTTCCCTACTCTTTCTCCTTTCTCTTTACCTTCTCTTTCTCCTGCACTCTCTCCAACTCTCTTTCTGGTAACCTATTTCTAATTGAATGATACCATAATCTACTCAGTTGACTCAGTCAGATTTTAAAATTATCTTTAGCTTCTCTTATTTTTTACCTTCTCTTATTTTTCTACTGTATTTCCATTTTCTTTTTGGTGAGTAATCTGCATTTCTTTGTTTCTTTTTTTTGTCGGTACTAGGGCTTGAAATCAATTCCTTGTGCTCTCACTGGGCTTTCTTGATCAAGGCTAGTACTCTACCATGTGAAACATGTCTCCAGTCTAGCATTTTGCTGGTTAATTGGAGGCAGAGTCTCAAAGGATTTTTATGCCTGGGCTACCTACCACCTCATGAATAGGTAGAATTGCAGGCATATATCTGGAACCCAGATATACTTTTCTCTTCATTCTCTCTAGTACTCATTCTCCGTCAGTATTTGATAGTATCCAAGCTACTTAATTGGTCTTTCAACATCTACCCTTGACTTGGACCTCCCAGTTCATTTTTTATTTTCCCACCAGCCATTCACATTTATCCATGTCACTTCCTTTGGTCAAAGCTTTCCTGAACTCTCCCTTTGCTTTTGCATGCTGCATGAGGCCTTTCATGTTTTAGCTTTCTAGCTCTCAATTGCATTCCCTTCATTTCTCCTCAAGAGCCCTTAGCTCTAGAGTGTTTGAGTTACTCTCTGTTCTACCCAAAGGCTCGGCACCCTCTTTGATTATAGAACTTTGCCCACCATGCCTCTCTGTGTGCAGAAGTCTCTCTTATTCCTTAGCTGGTTCACTCCTGCTTAGACCTAGTGTGGATGTCATCTTTACCGCAAGTGCTGCCATTGATACTCCTTTCTCTTAGTCTTGGGTAGTTGTTTATTCTACATGTTGCCAGAATCCCCAAGACACTTCTTAGTGTCTCATAATGGTTTTTTCCTTGGAAGTTTGTGCCATGAAGACAGGGACAGTGCTTTGAATTCTTTACATGTCATTGCTTATACTCATGTCTTGTCTCCTTTGATTCTGCTTTTTCCCCTGAAATGTTCTTTTTTCAGCCTTGATGGTGACATTTCCTGTTTTTCTTTTTGAAATTATTTCTCTTTTCTCATGACTGGTTTTAGATTGCACCACTGGATGCTAATTTTGGCCTTTTCTCATTGCTGTGTCTCTCACAAGGTTATGGCAGTCACAGCTAGGCTTTCAACTATCACTCTATGATATTGCTAATGATTTAAAACTACAGTGGGAGACATTTCTATCTTCCCTACCATACTTAAATCTTCATAAATATGAGGACTGTGAACCTTCTGATGTGTAGCAATGTTGGGAAAATGAACTGGTTTGGGGATGAGAGAAATTTAATTTTGAAATAATTGAATTTGAAATGCTTATATGGTATTAACGAACTTTACAACTTTAGCCAGGTGTGGGTGGGGGGGGGGGGGGGAGGGGAAGGGGAAACAAAGGAGGAGACAACAATGCTTTGATAAGAAATGTACTCATTACCTTGCCCATGTAATTATAACCCCTCTGTACGGTATTTTCACAATAAAATTTTTTTTAAAAAAATCTTTAAAGTATCTGAAAATTCATAGTCACAGAATCCTACATATAGAAAACTTCAGGGTTGTATGTCTTTTTATTTCATTTAATTGTAAATGCTGTACAGAGGGGTTACAGTTACATGAGTAAGGTAATGACTACATTTCTTGTCAAACAATGTTATCCCCTCCTTTGTTTTTCTCCTACTATCCCTTGCTTCCCCCAACTACCCCCCCCCCGAAATTGTAAAATTCATTTCCAACATAGTGTTGTGTGAGTCTCAGTGTTGCAATGGGTCATCCTGAGTCCTTGTTTCAGCATTTTGTTACTCCCCTTCCCCTCCCCAAATTAGATAAATGAATATACAAGATGCAGGGTCCCAAAAGCAAACACAGTGACAACAGGGGATATACCAAAGGGGGAAGAACATACAAAAGAAAGAAAAAATCATATAGTACATTAAAATAACAACAACAAAGAAAAACCTCTTGTGTCCATATCTTGGGGTTCATTTTATTTAGCATCATCTTATATAGTCATATGTATATAGCTTTTGAGCTTTTCTGTTCATCTGATAAGATTATCCTAGATATATACTAATTATTGCAAATAAGGGAAACCATGGGATCTATATTTCTTTGGGTCTGGCTTACGTCACTAAATAAGATTTTTTTCAAGTCCTTTAATTTCCTAACAAATGGGGATGTGTCATTCTTTCTGATGGAAACATAGAATTCCATTATATATATCATATTATATATATCTTATTTTCTTGATCTCTTCATCTAATGAGGGGCATCTGAGTTGGTTCCATATCTTAGTTATGGTAAAAATGCTGTGATAAGCATAGTTGTGCTGGTAGTTTTAGTGTGGCCTTGTTTGTGATCATTTGGGTAAATGCCCAAAAGTGGGATTGCTCAATATGTAGTCTTTTGAGGAACCTCCATACTGCTTTCCAGAGTGGTTGAACAAGTTTACACTCCCACCAACAGTGCAGCAGGGTTCCCTTTTGGCTGTAACCCCACCAGCATCCTTGTTATTAGAGTTCTTGATTATAGCTATTCTAAATGGAATGAGGTGGAATTTAAATTTTGTTTTGATTTACATTTGTTTTATGGCTAGAGAGGTTGAGCATTTCTTCATGAGTCTATTGGTCATTCTTTTCTCTTCTTCAGAGAAGTTTCTCTTTAAGTCATAAGGTGTGTTCTTTATTACTAAATATTTATGAGGGAATGCCAGACCTGACATTTACTTTCCTCTATCCAGAAGTACAGGATTTCTGTTCTTCAGGTTCTTCTAAAATAATAGAATCTTCAGCTTTGATATTGTTTCTAAGGAATCACGTGATTTTTTTGTTGCTTTGTATGTCCCTCCCCCACAGTATAACCCCTGTTTTCACTGTATTTTTATGTTGGTATAATTTGGGGAGGGGAAGGGAAAAAACAAATTGTTTAAGCAGGGATACACATTCCCAGCCCCTTAAAATTTTAGAGAGTGTGTCATCCTTTAACTCATCTGATTTTGGACCCAACTAAAAAGTAGACAGCCAGAACCAAAATATTATCAGATAGATCTGATAGCAGATGATGACTTAAGATAATTGATCAAGGCAGTATTTTATCTTTTGTTCCTGAATCAAGTAGACTCACCTCTTTGTCCCTGCACAGATGGACAACAGCTGGACTTTATACTGTGAAGAGCAGACCAGGGTTAGGAAGAGCAGTTGCAGACCTGATAATTTTTTTCACCCTCAAACTTACTAATTAGGTCCTTCCTTTTTTGCTGGGGAGGAATACGCTTGGAGAGGGGGAGGGGGAGGGTTGCTGAAGTATTTCCAGATGGAGATAAGAGGCCAAGGGAATGAAGCATCTCCATTAAAAATAATGTTTGCCCAGTGTCAGAGTTAGTGCTTTTATGTTGGACTTAGTTGACTCTAAAATGCATTCTGTGCCATTTGGGGAAGGATTAGATGTTGTTTCTTATATCAAAGCAGAAAAAAATGTTTCCTCATTATGTTTTGTCTCTAGAGCCTTCTGCTATTTCCACAAGGAGTAAAAACCCAAGTTGTCAATTATTTAAGCATAGCTATCATCTTATTTTTTCATTCTTTCTCATTGCTTATTTCCAGTTTACTCTTCTAATAGCTGTGAATGGGTCCAGCTCTGTGAAGGGCAGGTAAAAAGCTCCAGGTAATAGATTGCCTTGGTTACTTCAGATTCATTCTCTCTCTCTTCCCCCCTCCCTCCCTTCTTCCCTTTCTCCCTCTCCTTCCCTCCCCCCATCACTGTATATGCATGTGCGTGCATGCACTGGTCCTGGCTCTTGAATTCAGGGCCTGGGCATTGTCCTTTAGGTTTTTGTTTTTGGTTTTGGTTTCTTCAAGGTTGGCACTCTACCACTTGAGCCACAGCTCCACTTCTAGCTTTTTCTGGATAATTGAAGATAAGAATCTCATGAACTTTCTTTTTTTTTGTTTCTTCCTTTTTTTGTATGTTTTTATTCTAAAAATACAGTACAGAGGGGTTACAGTTACATGAGAAAGGTAATGAGTACATTTCCTATTGAGCATTGTTGCCTCTTCCTTTGTTTTTCCCCTACCATCCCTTCCCTCCCATCTCCACAACTACTCCCCCTTCCCTCCTCACCCACCAAAGTTGTAAAGTTTGTTTTCAATATAGTATCTTGTACATCTCATTGCTACAATGGGTCAATCAGTATCCCTATTTAAGCATTTTGTTTTTTCCCTTCCCCTCCCCAAATTAGAGAAGTGTATATACAAGATATCAAATACAGTGAAAACAGGGGTTATACCGTGGGGGAGAAACATACAAAGAAACAAAACAATCACATGGTACAATTATAAATAGGTTAGAAATAATAGCAATAAAGAAAAAAAATTTGTGTCCCTATCTTGGGGTACATCATCTTCTATGGTCATATGTTCATAGCTTTTGGCCTTTTCTACTTGTCCTACACATGTACTAGTTATTGCAAATAAGGGAAGCCATAAGACCTATGTTTCTTTGGGCCTGGCTTACTTCACTTAATATAATTTTTTCCTGGACTTTGCATTTCCTAACAAATGCGGCGATATCACATTTTCTTTTTTCTTTCTTCTTTCTTTCTTTCTTTTTTTTTTTTTTTTTTGCCTGTCGTGGGGCTTGAACTGTGGGCTTGGGCGCTGTCCTTGCTCTCTTCAGCTCAGGGTGAGTTCTCTACCACTTGAGCTACAACACCACTTCCGGTTTTCTGGTGGTTTTGGTGGTTTATTGGAGATAGGAGATAGGCTTTGAACCGTGATCCTCAGAGCTCAGCCTCATGAGTAGCTAGGATTACATGGGTGAGCCACTGGTGCCCAGCTTGTATTCTTTTTTTTTTTTTTTTGGTCCGGTCATGGGGTCTGAACACTGGGCTTGGGCGCTGTCCCTCAGTTCTTCAGCTCAAGGCTAGTGCTCTACCACTTGAGCCACAGTGCCACTTCCAGCTTTTTTCTTTTTGCTTATGTGGTGCTGAGGAATCGAACCCAGGGCCTCAGGCATTCAAGGCAAGCACTCTACCACTGAGCCACCTTCCCAGCTCCCCCCAGCTACTGAGTTCTCCCCTTTCCTGGTCCTGAAGTTGCAGTGTGAGAGAGAACTACACAGACAATGTAAGTGTATAACCCCATAATTTATTAGTTAGTACTTCAATACCGAATCGAAGTCAGTGAGATCAGAATCAACAGGATAAACACACCCTGGAGTGTCTGGTGGACTCCAGGTTCAAGTCAATCCTTTTGCATGGGGAAGCACCCCCTATTAGGTGGAGATACCCAGATCACATAATTCCCTGCACCAGTTGTGGTTTGCTTCCTAATTAAAGGATTTCCTTATAACACTGTTTGCATCATGAAGAGGTCATTTTCCAGAACCACAGGGAGTGATACATGTACCCTGATTCTTAAGCCCACTGAATTTAATTCCTACTGTATTCCCACTGTGCCTTTGGCTACTGTCACTTTTGTATTCAAAGAATGTATGCCATTTTACATTTTTGTCTTTTCCCTCTTTTTTTTTTCCTTTCTGGTGGTTTGGATGGTGTTTTGCTTTTCTAGACTTTCCCCCCACTTCTTTTCAAACATTATTTGATGACTTTCATTACATTGTGTCCATATATATATGTAATGTCCTCCTATCCTTTCCACCCTTCAGTATCTACTCTTTTTCTCCTCCCTTTCCTTCAGTACTGCCTCTACACAGTTCCCTTGTGACATCTGGGTGCCATTAAACTAAACATTACCATCTACATAATATGAATTACTTTCAATTAAACATTTAAAAATACCATACTTTTAAATATTTTATTTAGGAACTTTTTCTTTAGGGCTTTTATCCTCCAGGAAGACAGTACCATTAACCACTTATTCTAGCTTTCCATGAAATGATTTTTTTTCTGTTTTAAAAGATGTAACATGACTCATAATTAGGTCTTCCTAATTGTCTTGATTCTTTATTCCTCACTTTATGTTCCTATATTAATCTGAGTTCTTCAGAAAAACAGAACATTGTTGTTTGGATATGAAGGGTTCCCCCAAAGACTTATGTATTGAAGGCTTAGTCTCCTGTGCACAGTGCTTAAAGGTAGAGCCTTAAGAAATGATTGCATCATGAGGGCTCTCACCTCATCAATGGATTAATCTATTGGTGAACTCATATCTTCATGAGTTATTCAGAGGTGGACCAATTTTAGAGAAAGCAGATTACTTAGGACATGCCTTTTTTTGTGCCATTTGCTGTCCCTGAGCTTTTGCTCTCAAGGCTAGCACTCTCCCACTTAAGCCACAGTTCCACTTCTGGCTTCTTGTAGGTTAATTAGAGGTAAGAGTCTTATGTAGTTCTTTGTGCCCAGGCTGGCTTTGAACCATGATCCTCAATACTCAACCTCTTGAGTAGCTAGAATTATAGGCATGAGCCACCAACACCTGGCTAGGACATGACTTTTAAGCTTATATTTGTACCTTCCGATTCCTGGTCATAATGAAGTAAGCATCTTTCTTCCATATTACTCTGCTATGATATATTTCCTCATCACAGGAAACAGCAGAGCATATGGAAATATACATAGATGATTCAGATGGAGGTATTTAAAGTGTATCCATAACATAATGTTATGGTTTGGGTGTGAGATACCCCCTAAAAGGCTCACATGTTGAAAGATTTGGTCCACTGAGAGGTTTATGGATTATTAAAACTCTGACCTACTCAATGTATTAATTAATTGACAGCTTCATGATTTAATGGCCTTACTGGTACATGATGGGAACTTTTGGAATCAGGGCCTGGTTAGAGGAAGTAGGCCATTGGAGGTGTGTCTTTGGTGGCTATATAATGTGCAGAAACCCTCCCTGTCTCTTTCTGTACTTCCTGGCCTCCATGAGGTAAACAACTTCACCACACTTTCTTGTCAGGTGAGTTTATTCCTCTTTTCCTAAGAACCTTATTACTTTAGAGAAACCCAGTTCAGTCCAGCAATTACTGAATGCTTCCTATGTACTAGACACCACTTAAAAGAAATCACTTTTTAAAAAAAGTTGCCTTGAAACTTCACAGTAAGTAGATTGTACAGAGTGAACAGTGTGGTACAGAGTTCAGTTCACTCTAAGAATATGGTTTACAATGCAGATTTTTAAAAACATTCTCAGATCATGTTTTTAAGAAGTTTATAAAAAAATCTCAGAATAGTCCTTTAAGTGGTAAGAAATGGTTATAAGGAACTGTGAAAAATGGTGTATTATGCAAATTTTGTATATACAGGTATATTACATACAGGTATATTATAAATGGTTTGGTACAGGGTTCAAACCATTTCAAAGAATACAGAGCACATCTAGTATTTTTAAAGATCACATTATATAAAAGGCAAGTTACACTAAAGTTTACTTATATTCAACTATGTATTTCTTTTCTTTGCACTTAGATTTTCTCATACCTTACTTTCAAAGATATGATAATATGTGGTCAAGTTAACCACTCCTGGATGTCGATGATCCAAATAAACTCCATGTGGACTGCTGTAAGTAGGCATGCACTGAATTATGATGTTGTTCTAGTTCTTTAAAGTGAGTGGATTTATGTGAGGACAGCTGTGGTAGGGACCATCTTTCCTTGTTCCCTGTGGCAAGTGCATTTGTTTTCCTCCGGTTTGAGCACAACTAGAGGAAGAGATTAGAAAAGAAAATATTACCATATGAGATACATTAATGTTTTCAAATTTAAATGGCAACTATAAATTGAAAATTAATTTTAGATTGAAACAAATCTCCATTTTATTGGATAGTTGGTATTATTACTGTGTGCCTGATTCTTTTTCATGAGACGGAACTGTATGTTGAGTCCTTGACTATAAGAAAGAATAGGCCTAGGGCTGGGAAGGTGGCTCAGTGGTAGAGCGCTTGCCTTGCAGGCATGAGGCCCTGGGTTCGATTCCTCAGCACCATATAAACAGGAAAAAAAAGCCGGAAGTGGTGCTGTGGCTCAAGTGGTAGTGCGCTAGCCTTGAGCTGAAGAGCTGAGGGACAGCGCCCAGGTCCAGAGTTCAGGCCCCACGACTGGACCAAAAAAAAAAAAAAAAGAAAGAATAGGCCTAGAGTGTGTCACTTATAGTGACCTTTTATAGCACATAATTTAGAGGCCGATGATACGTAAAACCATCAGGAGCAGTTTATGTGAGCTCTGAGTGACCAAGGCTAATTGATAAGCAGTGTCATTGGCATTGCAGTATTTGTAATATTTTTTAACTGAAAGTTTAAGTTTTTAGCTGAAACATCCAATGTGTGAGCATTCAATTTTTTTGTTTTATTTAATCATTTATCTTTGCTATCTGAATAAAGCTATCATTTGTACTAAGATGCTTGATAAAATTGTGCCAGAATAAAGACAGAAATAAGATGAGGGACAGCATTCAATGCAAAGAGAAATTTACTGAACATAAGGAGATTTAAGTTCGTATTCTAGATTCACTCTTCATAGTCCTGTGCTCATATTCCCAGCATCATTGTCCTGTGAGGCCTCTGGCAGTGCTGGCTTTTCTTCATTCTGCTAGCCATCTAGAGAACCTCATCTTAGTGGTGTACCTATTATTTCTTCTCCAAAGGATATTCATATTTTCTTTCTTGTGGGTTTTCCAAAGGAAAAAGTAATATCCCTAGACATCTGTTACATTAGAAAAAGACTTATTACTTTAAGCCAGTTGTTCTCCAAGTATGGTCCTATGACTAGTAGCAGCAGCAGAATTCAGGAACTTGTTGGAAATGCAAATTCTCAGGCCATATTCCAGACCTACTGGGTCAAACTCTGGAAGTAGCTATCAGAAATCTGTTTTAATAATCCATCTAGCAGTCTCTGATACCAGCTCATTTGAGAATTACTTCCTTACACTAAGAACTTAAGACAGGGTTATCTAGGATGGAATAAATTCTCTTCTTATCATCACAAACAGCATAGAACAGTGCAATATGCCATTGAGGTATAAAAATGTGGAATTGATTTATGGACCTAGCACTCCTCCAACTATTCAATTTCTGTTAGTTTCTATGAGTAAGATAAAATGGTTCCAGGCCACCAAGTCACAGGTCAGTCTGAGCACAGGATGGTGGTGAAATAGGAAGAAAGTGCACTTTAGATAACAGGGATAACACTGGTCACTTCTCATAGACTGATGGCATAAATGATCAGGTTTCTGAGATTACACTGTCATCCAAGAAACAGATGAGAGAGGTCATTAAGGAACATATGTGTTTATTTTTATCAGCTGAATCTTCTCCCCCATTGTATCTTGGAATGAGAAACACAGGCATGTTCCAGGTTACAAAAATAGTACTAGGTCAAGCATAGTACAAAAAATGTTAACTTAGAAGTCCATGCTGGAAAATGCTAGGGTGGATGTGTGTCTGCATGCATACGAATGTACTGACAAGTTGAAACAGGTTCTGGTTTATGTGTTGGATATTTTAATCCTACCCACACTCAATTATTAAATTTTTTTTACTTCATTTTTGGTGCAGTTTGGTTATGTTTTTGAACTAATAATAACAGCTAATATTTATTAAGTCCTACCTATCTCCCAGGTCTACACTAAGCAGTTACTTTGCTTTGTGTTCAATTGTTACTTGTAGCCTCCTGAGTTAGGCACTGTAATTTTTCTCATTATACAGATGAAAAGAAAGTCCCATTTAAGTAATAGCCTGCATTATTCAGTTGGTTTAAAATTCATACTCTACTCTTCTCATTACAAAGTGTGTGCTTTAAAAAAATATTTTTAGTGTAAAGATACTGTACAGAGGGGTTACATGAGCAAGGTAATGAGTCCATTTCCTGTTAGCATTTGTTGTCCTTTGTTTTTCTCCTACCATCCCTTTCCTCCTCACCTCCCAGCTTCTCCCTCCTCCTCTCTCCTCCCACCTCTTCAAAGTTGTAAAATTCGTTTTTCAACATACTGTCTTATACATCTCATTGTTACAATGGCTCATCCTGCATACTTATTTCAGCATTTTGTTATTTCCCTTCCCTTCCCCTCCCCAAATTAGAAAAATGTATATACAAGATGACAAACAGGGGTTGTACCATGGGGGAAGAACACACAAAGAAACCAAAAAAAAATTCACATAGTATATTATAAGTACAGTAAAAAGAACAGCAACAAAGATAAAACCTCTTGGGCTGGGAAGGTAGCTCAGTGGTAGAGCGCTTGCCTTGCATGCCTGAGGCCCTGGGTTCGATTCCTCAGCACCACATAAGCAAAAAGAAAAAAAGGCGGAAGTGGTGCTGTGGCTCAAGTGGTAGAGCACTAGCCTTGAGCTGAAGAGCTGAGCGATAGCACCCAGGCCCAGAGTTCAGGCCCCACGACTGGACCTCCCCCCAAAAAGATAAAACTCTTGTGTCCCTAACTTGGGGTTCATTTTGCTTAACATCAGGTTATATGGTCATATGCACATAGCTTTTGACCTCTTCTGCTTGTCCTAGACATGTATTAGTTATTGCACATAAGGGAAACCATGGGACCTATGTTTCTTTGAGTCTGGATTACTTCACTTAATATAATTTTTTCTAAGTCTTTCCATTTCCTAACAAATGGGGCAATGTCATTCTTTGAGATGGAGGCATAGAATTCATATATATGTATATATATATATCATGTTTTCTTGATCCATTGATCTACTGAGAGGCATCTGGGTTGGTTCCATATCTTAGCTATGGTAAATAATGCTGTGATAAACATAGTTGTGCTGGTAGTTTTAGTGTGGCCTTGTTTGTGATCATTTGGGTAAATACCTAAAAGTGGGATTGCTGGGTCATAGGGGAGCTCTATGTGGAATCTTTTGAGGAACCTCCATACTGCTTTCCAAAGCGGTTGAACAAGTTTACACTCCCACCAACAATGCAGTAAGGTTCCCTTCTGTCCACATCCCCTCAAGCATTCCTTGTTATTAGATTTCTTGATTATAGCCATTCTAACTGGTGAGGTGGTATCTCAATGTTGTTTTGATTTGCATTTCTTTTATGGCTAGAGAGGTTGAGCATTTCTTCACGTGTCTATTGGCCATTCTTATTTCCTCTTCAGAGAAGTCTCTCTTTAAGTCACAAGGTGTATTCTTTATTACTAAATATTTATGAGGGAATGCCAGACCTGACATTTACTTTCCTCTATCCAGAAGTACAAGATTTCTGTTCTTCAGGTTCTTCTAAAATAATAGAATCTTCAGCTTTGATATTGTTTCTAAGGAATCACGTGATTTTTTTGTTGCTTTGTATGTCCCTCCCCCACAGTATAACCCCTGTTTTCACTGTATTTGATGTTGGTATAATTTGGGGAGGGGAAGGGAAAAAACAAATTGTTTAAGCAGGGCTACAGGTTGACCCATGGCAACAATGAGATGTACAAGACGCTATGTGGAAAAATGAACTTTACAATTTAGGGGTGGGGAGGGAGGGGGAGTGTAATTGTGGAGATGGGAGGAAGGGATGGTAGGGAAAAACAAAGGAGGAGACAACAATGCTTGATAAGAAATGTACTCATTAACTTGCTCATGTAACTGTAACCCCTCTGTACAGTATTCTCACAATAAAAAACTTATTAAAAAAAAGAATCTTCGGCTTTGCTAACAAACTCCCAACAAAAGATAGGCAACATCAGAGTATCTTCAGAATATTTATGAAAGATTTCATTTATTAAATTCTCTAGAAACTGGGATTTTGTGTCCCTAAACTGAATTAAATAATCATAGACTTACATAGTTAGACTATTAGTTTAGGTTCTCTCTCTTTTTCTTTTTGGCAAATAGTGGGGTTTAAACTCAGGACCTTGTACTTGTTAGGCCAGCATTCTAATACTTGAGTTGTGCCTTTAGCCCTTTTTGCTTAATTTTTCTGGTAGAGTCTGATGCTATTATCTTGTGTGGCCTGGTCTATAATTTTCCTACTTATTCCTCCTTTATATCTAGGATGACAGGTATGTACAGTCACATTTAGCATTTTTGCTGACATGGCATCTCTCACATTTTTCAGGGCTGTCCTCAAACTACAGTTCTCCCTATTTCTTCCTCTAGAATAAATGGTATGAACTACCTTGCCTAGCTTGGTTTTCTCTCTCTCTCTTTTTGGCTGTTGGGTTTTATTCCCCCTGAATTCTTCTTCAGTCCCATTGTATGGTTTTTGATATGAAGTCTTTATTTAATCATTCTTCAATTATAGGACATTTACATTATTTTCTTCTCTTGGTGGACTTCTGCAATGGCTATCCTAGTCCACATTTATTTTATTTTTTGTTAATTATATTTTATTTGCATTGTAAAGATGATGAACAAGGGGTTATAGTTTTATAAGTAAGGTAATGAATACATTTGTTTTAAATCATGATTACCCCATCCTCTCATTATCTCCCACTTACCACTTTCTATACCCCTCTCCATCCACTCCTCCCCCCACCCGAGTTGTAATGTTCATATCCAACATAGTGTTGAGTGAGTATCAATGTTGCTTTGGTTCATCCTTTGTCCTGCTGTTTCTGTGAGTCCCTTTCTCTTCCACATATTGACTAATCTTATATATACAAGATACAAGGTACAGAAAACTAAGAGAAATGGGAAAAAAGAACAAACTACATATGGGGCCTAAAACGAACTTTAAATTGGGGTTAATATTGATATGCTTCATTATATATGGTCCTATGCACTAAGCAATTGGGTTATTGAGACCCCCCCTGTTAATAATATCATAGATATATTCTAGTTCTTACAAATGAAGGGAATTATAAAACCAACTTTTCTTTGGGTCTGGCTTATTTCACTTAATGAAAGTTTTTTCCTCTTTCCATTTCCTTATGAATGGAGCAGTGTTATTCTTTCTGATGGAAACATAGAACTCCATTGTATATATGTAAGACATCCTCTTGATCCATTCATTTACTGAGGGTCTGGGTTGGTTCCCTATCTTAGCAATGGTAAATAATGCTGCAGTGAACATGGTTGTGGTGGTGGCTTTAGTATGGCCTTGTTTGTGATCATTTGGGTAAATACACAGGAATGGGATTGCTGGATCATGAGGGAACTCTATGTTTAGTCTTTTGAGGAACCTCCATACTGCTTTCCAGAGCTGTTGGACAAGTTTGCATTCCCATCAACAGTGTATTATCATTCCCCTTTGGCCACATTCTGCCAGCATCTGTTGTTGTTAGTTTTCTTGATAATGGCTTTCTAACTGGTATAAGGTGGAATCTCAAAATATTGTTTTGATTTGCATTTTTTATGGCCACAGATGTTGAGCAATTCTTCATGCGTCTATTGGCCATTCATATTTCCTTTTCAGAGGAGTCTCTCTTAAAGTCTTTAGCCCACTTTTTAGTGGGGCGATTGTTTCTTTGGGGGTTTGTTTTTGGGGAATTTAATTTCTTGAACTGTAGGCTCTGTTGTATGACTAGTGAAGATCTTCTCCCAGTCTGTGGGGTTTCGTTATATCTTGCTTACTATGTCCTTTGCGGTGCAGACTCTCTGTAGTTTAATGCAATCCCATTTATCCAGCCTTTGATTTGTTGTGTTGCTGGGTCTTTATTAAGAAAGTTTCAACCTGTGCCAAGAGCGCTAGTGTTTCTCCTATTCCTTCTTGTGGTATTTTTAGGGTGTCTGCTTTTATCTCAAGATCTTTGATCCATTTGGAATTGATTGTGGTGCAGGGTGATATAAGGATATAACTTTAATTTTCTACACATGTTTAGCCAATTCTGCCAGTACCATTTGTTGAAGAGGCTGTCTTTCTTCCATCCTATTTTTTGGCTCCCTTGTCAAAGATTAGGTGGCCACAGGTCCTCAGGTTCATATTTGGGTCTTCAGTTCTATTCCATTGGTCCTCAGGCCTGTTCTTGTGGCAGTACTAAGATGGTTTTTTAAAATTATTATTATTACCATGACTTTGTAATAGAGTTTGAAGTTTGGTATTGATATTCCTCCAGTACTCTTCTTCCTGCTAAGTATTGTTTTTGCTATTCGGGGTCATTTATTGTTCCATATGAATTTTTGCATTACTTCCACTATTTCATTAAAGAAAGAAGTTGGGATATTCATGGGTATTACATTGAATTTGTGTATAGCCTTTTCACAACGTTAATCCTCCCAATCCAGGAGTATGATGGAAAGTGTTTCCACTTCCTTAGATCTGCTTTAATTTCCTTTTTCAGATTTTTGAAAATTTCATTGTAGAGGCCTTCACTTCTTTGGTTAAATTGATTCCTAGGTATTTTTTTGAGGTTATTGCAAATGGAGTTGCTTTCCTAATTTTAGCCTCTGTCTTCTTCCACATTTTAAATATATATACATATATATACACACATATATGTATATATAGATACACGCACATATTATGTGTGTGTCTATATCTATATCTATCTATCTATATATATATATGACTATAACTGCAGGATAAATTCTAAGAGGCAACAAGTTGGATTGGCTTATATGGAATTCCCAAATAGCTTTAACTCTACAATTATCTTAGCTCTCTCTGATTTTTCATGCCTGATAGCTCTTTGTTTCTGTTTTGCATTTTTTTAATTCACAAAGGGGATTGGATGTTATTTCAGATGTCGAGAAGCCATTAGTGGGTTAGGGATGTAGCTCATAAGTAGAATGCTTGCTTAGTATGCTTGAGTCTTTAATCTCTAGTAAAACACATACACAACACATGTGTTACACTTTTTATCTTAATGTAGTATATTTTTATTGGCAAATTCAAATCATTTTTGGAAGTCTATTGTGTATTTCTTATTTATAAAATTTGCATATTCTAATAGTGCACACTAACATTTTAGTCGATTTCTTTTATTTATATATATTTACTTATATATTTGTATATAAAATATATAGAGAGAAGACATATACATATTATATATTATATAAATATAATTAAAATAAATAATATAAACAATATAAATATAAAATATATGTTATATATTATATATATTTACTTATTATCTCTAAGAACTTGTATAAAGTATTTTCAATTTAATATGTCAGTTTGTGAGTACAATCCATCTTAGTCTACATTTCCATTTGGAAATGATCTGGTGAGGAACTTTTAGCATTTGATGCTTTAAAATATTTAACATTTTTACATAAAACAGATCTTTCTTATTTCTAAATGTCTTCTGTTCATGCTTTTTCAGATAGATTTTTCTATATCAGAAACCATTTCAGAGAAATGTGTAGTGTCTACTTTGCAAAAGTGGCGTCTAAATGTGCTACGTTTGAATTTTCATGGTGTTTTTCTCCGAACAAAAACATTGAGAGCTGTCAGTAAGTATGTTCAGTATAGCTATTTGTCTTGATTGCTTGTATGCCAGTTAATGAATATAGAAATTGTAAACAAAAGTTTAAATAACATGAAAACCTCAATGGCACATGAGTCACAAAGAATGTTAGTTGCAGCCATTTTAACAGTGTGTAATATAAGCCAGGCACTGGTAGCTTACACCTGTAATCCTACCTCAGGAGGCTGAGATCTGAGGATTATGGTTCAAAGCCAGCCTGGGTAGGAAAGTCTGTGAGACTCTTATCTCTAATAAACCACTCAGAAAACCAGAAGTGGCACTGTAACTCAAGTGGTAGAATGCTAGCCTTGAGCTGAAGAGCTGAGGGACAGTGCCCAGGCCCAGAGTTCAAGCCACATGACCAAAAAAAAGTGTTTAATATAGTTAGTTCTTACTGGATTGTATGCTCTGGGAGTTCATTTTTTTGTCCATTCTTCTTGATTGCTGTTTTTGTCTAGTATCTGCTTATCTGTATATCATTAATTTGTCTATTAGAAATATAATACAAAGGCATGTTCTTATTTTAAAAAATCCAACAAATAGCAAACTCATCTTTTTCATTTCCTTCAAACCATCCATTAACTTATTAAAAAGTACCTAATGTTATCAGTTTTGCTAAAATATATTTACATATGTATATTCTTTTGTAAATACATATATGAGTTAAAATATATTCACTTTTAACTAGAAAGGGATATATTATTTTACATTTCTTTTAGTTTGGATGTGTCTAAGAGTTTATCAGTTTCAGGTGGATTATCTAATTATTTTAAGTATAATTGTTCATAACATTCTCCTTTTTATTTCTGAAAAATTGCCACTAATATACCTTGCATTTCTGACTTAAGTAATATTAGTTTTCTTTCTAGTCAGTCTAGTTAAACCATTGCCAATTTAGAGTAGTTTTTAAAGTTCTTAGGAAAATTGGGCAGAAGGTACAACGATTTCCCATGTATTCCCTGCCTGCATGCATGCATAGCCCATCACTATCCCGTATCAGAGCCATTCACTTGGTGATCCTATAATGACTCAAAGTCAGTAGTTTATATGAGTTTTAATTCTTGGTGTTTTATATTATATGAATATAACAAATTTATATTTATATAAATCCATCTTTATAGTTTTAAACGCAGTATTTTCTTTATTCCAAAATGCTTCTGGATCTATTCATTCACCCCTTTCTTACTGACAACCCCTAGAAACCACCCTTTTTTTTCCTGAGACTAGGATTTGCACTCAAATTTCGTGTTTTCTGTTTGCTTACCAATTGTTGCTACTACTTGAGCCCCATTTCCAGTTCAGCATTTTGCTGGTTCTTTTTTGGAAATGGAGTCTCAGACTTCTTTCTTGGTTGACCTAGAATCATGATCTTCCAGTTCCAACCTCCAGAGTAGCTTGAATTACAGGTGTGAGCCACTGGTGCCTGTCTTAGCACTGACTTTTTTAATTGCCCATATTCCTTTGCTTTTCTAGCATACCATATGATGGTGATAATATACTAGTAGCTTATTTTTTCTTTTTAAACTCAGAAGCTCAAGCTTGTTAGTCAAGTGCTTTGCCACTTGAGCCTCCTCAGAGAGGCTCTTTTCACTTAGTAACACACAATTAAATTTCTTCTTTGTCCTATCATAGCAGGAGAACTTATTTCCTTTTAACACCTTTTGTCGGAGAATACCATGGTTTATTTATTAGTTCACTACTAGATAACATTTTAGTTTATTTCAAGTTGTGGCAATTATGAAACTGTCCTATGCATCCATTTGTTAGTTTGTTGTTGTTGCTGTTGTGGACATAGGTTGCATGAGCTTTCTGCTGCTATGACAAAACACCTATGATAACTTGAAAGAAGGAAATGGTTACATTGGCTCATGGTGCTAGAGATTTTGATCCATTTTCACTTTATTCTGTTGCTTTTGAGCCTGTGGTGAAACAGTGTATCACTAGAGATGTCATAGAGAAAAGTTGTTCACTTTACAATGACCAGAAAGCAGAGGCATGGAGGAGGGAGTTTCCAATATCCCTTTCAAGGGCATAACACTAATGACTTAACTTCCTACTACTAAGCTATGCCTCCTAAAGGTTTCAGCACTTCCCAGAAGTGCTACATGCTGTCAACCACGCCTGCTATACCTGTTTTGAGAGATATTTAAGACTTATGCATGAGATTTCCATTCTTTTTAGGTACCAAGAAGCACTATTGGTAGATTGTAGGGCAAGAGAATATTTGGTTTTGTAAGAAAGTAGGAATCTCTTCCAGAGAGGCTGTACCAACTTGCAATCTATCAGCAGCAAATGAGAGTTCTTGCTGTTCCACATTTCCTCCAGCATTTATTTAATGTTGCCAGTGTTCTGGATTTGGACCATTTTAGTCAGTGTGTAGAGATATCTCATTGCTGTTTTAACATTTCCTTGTTGATACATGATGTGTGGATTTGGACCATGTTTTTTTTCAAGTCAAGCAGGAAGAAACTAGTTTATTAACACAGAGCAGCCCTTTTTAAAGCAAAAAAGAGTGGGTGGCATGGCAGGGGAGGAAGAGGAGCCAATCACTGTCAAGGTCATACCCTATCATGCACCAAAGCTTCCACGGACTGGTTACGCACTGAACGTAAGGCAAATTGGGCTCTGCCCACTCGGATTTGGACCATTTTAATCACTGTGTAGAGATAGCTCATTGCTGTTTTAACATTTCCCTGTTGACATATGATGTGGAGCAACTCATAGTCTTTGATATGTTGTCTCCTTATTGTTCAGTTTTAAGGATGTTTTGCAATTTTGGATAACAGGTATGTGGTAACAAAATATCCTTCCAGTCTATAGTTATCTTTTCATGCTCTTGATATATCTTTTTTTTCTTTTTGTGTCAGCCTTGGGGATTGAACAGCCTAGGTGCTGTCCATTAGCTTCTTGGCTCAAGGCTAGCACTAGAGCCACAGCTTCACTTCTGACTTTTTGTAGTTAATTGGAGATAATAGTCTTTTAGGCTTTCCTGCCAGGGCTGGCTTTGAGCTGTGATGCTTAGATCTCAACTTTCTGAGAATGTGTGAGCCACTGGTGCCCAGCTGGTTTGCCATTTTTAAAATGTTATGTTTATTATTTATCTAGACATGTAATCTTAGTACAGTTACACTTGCAATCCTGAATAGACTTTTTTTTAAAGGAAGTAAATGTTATGTTGACCTCATCTTTGTGATATTTTTAATTTGCCACTGATAATTTAATAAAACCAGTTTTATTTCTGGCAGTATAGTAAAAGATATAAATCATTTTTAAAGATGTTTTTGTTGTTCTATCCTATAACTCTCAGCTCATCTATCAATATATCTAGAATTACACAATTTCTAGCAATAGGTATGGCTTTTCTGATTTTTTAGAATTAAGATAAATATTGGCTGATCTTTTGGGCTGTTTGGCTGACTGAATACAACAGTTGTAATCCTGGTGTCAGTAAAGGTATTAAGAGGAAGTTAACCTCAAACTGTTATCTTAAGCTGTTGAAAAGGAAATGAGTAAATAGGTTTATACAATTTAGGCAAGTAGATTCTTATTACTAAATTGCTTTTATTTGCTGGAATTGTTGAGATTTCATGGAAACAGATATAAATTGATCCAGAGAATAACTGTCAGAGGAGGAACTGTGAGTAAATGAATATTAGATAGTTCCCAGATTGCCAGACATTAGGGTCAGAGAAAATAAGCTTAGGACTTTGAGATCCCAGCTTATAGTAAATCTTGTTTACTTAAGAAACATCAGACAATCTTAGATTTAGCAAGAAAGTTCTAAAAACATTTAAATTACTCAAAGATTAGATTTTTGTTCATATGTAGATCTCAGGATTATCATACTTTTTACTAGCATGGAGAATACTTACTATTTTTTTAGTCTCCTGAACTGCATCATTTATTGAACATAAGAAAAGCCCCAAAGCAAGTTATTAGAGTAACCAAGAAGTAAAATTTGGTAGAAAGGGAAGAGTCTACTTTATTCCATCAGAAACCAACTGTGGTTTCTTCAAAAAGTATAAATACAGAAAAGGAGAGACTCTTAAGCTCTCAAAACATACTTAAACCAAGGCCCTGAGAGACATTTGTAGCTCCAGCTGATTTACTTTTGGATTAATTCTGTTTCAATGTGCTCTTTACTTCCAATTAGATCCCTAGGGGTGATATTGGATATTAAAAAAAATTAACCAATTAAATCTTAATCAGCCTCTAAAAAAGTAAACCAGAGAACAACTGGGACCATTCTCTGAATCAGATTAAATTTCCTCATTCTACTCCAGAATCCTTTCTGGAGTGATCTGGGTGCATCTCTTGCCTTCTTACTGATCACGCTCTGGTTTCTTTACCAAATATTGAGGCGGTTCCATGTCTTTAGTATTCCACTCTAAGATTTCTGGACATAATAAATGAATTTGTTACATCTCTCTGACAACACATAAAAGTTAACAGTTTTGTTGGATGCCTCACAGTAAATAATGTAGGGATGCATATATATATATATATATACACATATATATGTGTATATGTCAGAAATGAAGATTTAATGCATGAATTGACTTACTGAATAAAAGCAGGAAGGAATGACACTTTATTACAACTAAGCATCTTTATCTGTTTAAATTTTCTCATCTTTAGGTGTGTACAAAGAGCTAGTAAAAGGCATAGATAAATGAATCAAGGTTTTATTGTTTTCAAAAAGCAGTTTTAAAAAGTGTTTATACAGAACATTTCAAAATTAGAATGCCATCTTTAGGACCCAGCTTCAGGTTACCAGTGTGGGATTGTGTGTCTCCAGATGGCTTGAGACGACAGGCAAGCAAGATGACAGCATTTTCTTGATTACACACAAAACAATTAGAAACAAGCCTCTCATAGCTGGGTAACTCTGCATAAATAGGCAACACAGTCAATCAAAATGTAAACACACAGTTTTCTGACACCAACATAGCAAGTCCCAAACTAGTTGCAATTAGAACTGTTGCTAAATTATCCCACTATGGTGATGCGCACACTTTGCTTCTTGGCTGTGTGATCCTTACTTATTTTTTCCCATTCATAATCATCTGTATCCTGGTCAAATGCCTCAGGGTATGCTGGTAACTTGTCTTTGGGACATTCTTCATAGTAACTCCGAACGTACTTGCCCACAGACCATCCTTTGTATTCCTCCGGCATTTTGCATTCCAGACCACTATAATGGACATTGTAGTGGTGTTTTAGCCAGTAATAGAGGTAGTGGATGTTGTAGTCACATCTCCAAGGGTTATCTCTGAGCCATAAAAGTTTCAAAAAATACAAGTCTTCTAACACTCCATAGTCGAAATTTTGCAGACTGTTGTTTGATAAATCTAGCTCTTCCAAATGTGTCAGCCCTGAAAAAGCAGCTAGACAGAAGAAATATTATTAAACCAATGAGTAAGAGTTATACAGATGCATATGCTGCATAATAAGCATGAATATGCATTAAAAATAAAGGGATTAATTCTCCCCATTGACACCAAAGGAAGAGATTTCTCTTCCTTTATTTTTCTCAGAGTTTACTCTAGAAAACTTGTCACTATTAGTACTTTCTCTACTCTTTGAAATGTCCTTAATCTTTTTGAAGACTGGATAGATGATTTGTCAACCCAGAAACGCCTTTACCCAGGACCTGGGAGCCAGCGCTGACATATAAGCCCCTAGGGAGCTAGGGTTCCATCCCCAGCTTTTGTGTGAGAGTAGAAGCCTGACTTTTTTGGAAACTAACAGCTCTAACGCCTCTAATGCTAGCGACTCAGGAGGCTGAGGTCTGAGGATTGGGGTTGGAAGCCACCCTGGGTAGGAAAGCTTCTATGTACAACTTTTAATTCCAATTAATTCATCACCAAAAAGCTAGAAGTTGAGCTATGACTCAAGTGTAGAATGTTAGCCTTGCCTTGAAGAGAAAAGTACAGGGACAGTGCCCAGGATTGAGCTCAAACACCAGGACTGGCACAGGAAATAAAACAAAAACAAAAACACCACCTCCAACACCTCCTGCCCTAAAGATTTAAGTAAGTTTCCTCTAGCTAAAGCCAAGGAGCTAACTCAGATGGTCACTCTAGTAACAAGGTAAGTTTAGAGGAGAGATGCATGACAAATGCATTGCCCAGTTCTCTCATTTGGGCACTGAAAATGTGTTGGATAGGTAGTATCTGTGGTTGTGGTGGTGAAATTTCTTTCTATCTTTGGAATATGTAGTGATTTTCTGTGCTTTGTATCACTCTCAGATACATTGCTTCAGTAAAGACAATGTGTTCTTTCTCCGTTACTTCTGTAGAGAGATTTTTGCATTGGGAGATTTTATTTTTAGTTATATTTCTCCACTGTATACATTTGCCATGTAAAATTTCTGGTTTATTGTTGTTTATTATAAGTTTATTTTTTATTTTTTAGTTTTTTTTAATTGTGAAAATACCGTACAGAGGGGTTACAATTACATGAGCAAGGTATTGTTGCCTCCAAGTTTATTATTGTTTAAATAATGTTTTCCCTTTGATTAGGTTGATAAGTACAGTATTTTATTTGAAAAATAAAATTTAAAATAGCTCTAAAACAATGTAATCTCTGATTGAAGATGTGGCTCAAATGGTAGAGTGCTTGCCTAGCAAGCAGAAGGCCCTGAGTTCAATCTCTAGTACTGCCAAAAATTATTATGTATTTTCTGGTACATATTTTATATTTATTGGAAAGATACCACAAAAGAAATGTCAATAAAGAAGAGATATCAATGTAAGACAATAGTGCAGATAAAAAAGTAAAAAGAAAAATGTTCCTGGTGGTGAGTTGAGAGCTTCCTGGGATATCAGTTCTAAAAATGCCTAGAAAATCTTTTCCCAGTTTGAGGGAAATCATTCTATTCTTGTAGACTTCAAAACCAAATACTTTCTGCCAACAATCTGAAAACATCTGGTTGTGTTTGGGTAAGCTATGGTAGCTATCAGTTTTGAATCCATGTGTATTTGATTTTGTTGGAGGCTGGATATTATCCAAATACCAAACACATAACAAAAGAAGTTGTTTTTCCCCCTTTTCCAAGAGCAAAGAAATCTGTATGTACATTGTTCCTACTTTAGTTGATGTGGACTAGCCAGACACTCTAGAATTTACAGCTCAATCCTGATTTCAAATATTCTGTTTCTATTTCTAACATTTTCTCATTACAGTTCCAAAACAACCTCATTAGAATATAGTATCGTTATTTTAAATTTGGAATGCTGTTAGACCAATACCATTAACTAATTTTATATCATTTGTTCTAGGACCAAACCCAATTTCTTTTTTTAAAAGACTACTTTGTATTTTGGCACAAAGCACATCTTGCAATTGAGAGAGGAAAGGTCCACTCTTGTGATGACAGTTCTAAAGACATAGCATTAATTTTTTTTCTATTAGCTAAAATTCTGTTAGTTGATGTTGATGCAGATTTACTTTTCTTAAAACAACTTAGCCCAGCAGGTTGAAAACATATATAAACATTCCTAGATTTTACTTTTAAAGTGTTATCGTTGTTAATTAAACCATAAGTAGGCAGACACTTGAAAAAGCTAAGTTACATTCTTAAAGAAGGTTCAACTCTAGTAGGATGGCTTCTTTCCCTTCTCCCCACAATAATGCCTGGCATTTTGTGAAATTGTTATTCATGCCTTTTAAAGTCTGGCACCTCTCCCTGTATTTGCATACTTAATTGTATAATTCATTAAAGTAAATCTACTTTGGGACTGCTTTATTTCAAAGACCCTGAAATATGATAGCTCTTTCATTTAAAAATTCCTTAGCTCCCTTTGCTTGCTTTGTATCAAGTACTCAGATACTTTTTGTTCCATGGGATATACCAAAAAAGTGCCAAATGACATAGTAAGTACTTTCTCAACCTATAAACTGGGTGTGGTGGCACAAACTTGTCATCCGAACAACAGAGAAAGAACATAAGACCATATCTGAAAACTAAAGCAAAAAGGCTGGTGTGTGGCTAAAGTGGTTGAGTGCTTGCTTAGCAAACACAAACCCTTAATTTAAACCTCAGTACCTCCAAGAAAAATAAAACGGATGGAGCGAGAGGGGAAATATTGCTTAGGACTATATAATCAGGGTTCTGTATCTATGGGTTGTGTATTTTCAGATTCAACCAACTACAGATTAAAAAACATTTGAAAAAAAGAAAAAAATATTTTTTAAAAAAGTCTGTACTGGACAGATCATTTACTTATTAGTGTTTCCTAAACAACGCAGTCTACCAACTATTTACATAGCATTTGCACTGTATCTTTGTATTAAGGATTATAAGTAACTTAGAGATGATTTAAAGTATCGGAGAGGAATGTATTATATGCAAATACTATGCTATTTCATGTAAAGGACTTGAACATCTGGATTTTGGTGTCCAAGAGGGCTCCTGGAACCAATCCTCAAGATACACTAAGGACTAAATACCGTCTCACGTACTCCATAAGGCAGTGTTTTGGCAAATATTTCTCTGAGTGCTAATTTAAGTGTCATGTTTATTAAAATTCACACTTCTTTGGTTTAGCTTAGTTTTTTTAAAAAAACAAATATGTTTACTTTAAATGTTGACACAAAATAACAACGCACAAGACTCTCATCAACTATTTATGAATCTGTACAGCAGGACTTACCAGGATCTATGAATTCAATGCCATTGCTGCAGAGGTTTAATTTCTTTAGCTCATGAACATCTTCAAATTCCTTGGGTCGAAGTTGCTTGATTTTATTGTAAGACAAATCAAGTTTAACAATATCTGGAGGAATGTTGTTAGGAACTTTCTTCAGCTCTGGAAAAATTAATAGTATTAAGGTTATCTTCTCATTTGCATTTATGCATTTTCTCTTGGCCTTTAAACCTGTGTGGTTGAAATATCAGCTTTTAAAGGGGGTAAAGAGTATCCAAAGCCAAAGAAAAGTGATACTCAGCATGGGCTGAAATCTCTCAAAGCCCAGGGATCAAGGGCATTGGCCCTTGAGGGAGGGGTCTCACACATTGTTCAGAGACAGTCCCCAGCTGCAGGGGCAGGAAATCAAAAGGAAGGTCAAGCTTACTGTGCCACTTGGGTGGGAAGCTGCAAGGGAGGGGGTTGGATGTTGTCAATCCTGGCTCCCCTACAATTATCAACAAAGCATTTGGGGGAAAAAAGCCAACATGAAACCTCTAAGGCCTAACTATGGAAAAGTATATTCCATTCTCCTCCCACTTCTGAGGAGTTTGCAAGATTCGTCTTCTTTTTTTGGTCAGTCATGGGCCTTGAACTCTGGGCTTGGGCGCTGTCCCTCAGCTCTTCAGCTCAAGGCTAGTGCTCTACCACTTGAGCTTCAGCGCCACTTCCGGTTTTCTGGTGGTTTATTGGAGATGAGTCTCACAGACTTTCCTGCCCGGGCTGGCTTTGAACCATGATCCTCAGATCTCAGCCTCCTGAGTAGCTAGGATTACAGGCGTGAGCCACCGGCCCCCCTGCTGCAGGATTATTCTTTTGCTACATTCTCCTTTCATCCATTCATCTTTTTAGGCTCACTCTGCCAACAAACTCATGTCCCTCTATTCTGAAAAACAAACCAACCTTTGGCCTTCTTGATCTCAAGCATTACAATAATCCTCCTTTATCCTGAGGAAGAGTACTTCATAACGCCCAGAGGATACTTGACACCTCAGATACCGCCTATCCCTATACACATTGCATTTCTTATACAATATTATGGTAATATTTAATTCAGAAACAGTAAGCAGTAAGAGATTAACAACAGTACCTAATTACAGGGCAATTATATATAGATATCTCCAGAAATATATAGAAATACTTATCTATGGATCTTTGTTTATTTTAATAAAAGTCATTTAAAATATAGTTGTTTACTTGTAAGATTTTCTATTTATTTCAGCCATGTAAAATAAATTTATAGGCTACAAAACTCAAATGGCAGAGGAGACTTGTTTCTTTCTTTCCTTGGATGCTAAAATTCAAGCGGAGTCTCGACCTACTGCCCTGGCTTGTCTTCTTCACCACTTAATTCCTGAATCTTTAATGCCATTTGTATCGCACCCCTCCCTGCTTCTTCCAGTACAGCAGTAAACAGGCTTCTCAGACAGCAATTGTAACAAGCTATTCTTAATAGTAATATAGGAAAAACCCCTATAGGAGGAACCCAAGTTGCAGAAACAAGGTTCATTTAATTTTATTATTTACTGTACATTTTTTCTACCTTTAATCATACTTTTCAAAATACATGAGCCATGTCTGTTTTATATTTTAGTATAATACTTGCTCTGTCTTGTAATCTTTAGCGAAATATTTTGAACTCTTAGTTTTTTTTGTTTTTGTTTTTTTTTTTTTGCTGGTCATGGGGCCTGAACTCTGGGCTTGGGCACTGTCCCTCAGCTCTTCAGTTCAAGGCTAGTGCCCTACCACTTGAGCCACAGCACCATTTCCAGCTTTTTTTCTGCTTGTGTGGTGCTGAGGAATCAAACCCAGGGCCTCATGCATGAGAGGCAAGCACTCTACCACTGAGCCACCTTCCCAGTCCCTCTTACTTAGTTTTAAACAGAGCAGTTGCAGCCTGTGAAGAGAAACAAACTTGTTCCCATGAAGGAAAATTTGAAGCAATAATAAAATGTCAAGATTAATTTACATCTAAGAAATAACACTACCCAAAGTCTTTCTGAAGAAATAAAAATGCTTAGAACTGGGAATTATGTTCATTTATCCACAGTGCCCTTTTTGGTACAGAATAATCAAATTAAGGATACCAAATATTAATTTAAAAAATTCTAACTATATCTAGAATTGATTATTTCAGAGCCCCTGGTATATTCACAATCGTAGTGACTCAGATTTATTGTTTACTCTCTTGTTAATGGCTTAGAAGGCATGTAATTATTAGGATGCTATCAGATGTTTATTTTTTATTCATTATGTGATTGAATTTGCTTTCTCCTCTTCCTCCTCTCCTTTCTTTCTTCTCCCCATCCCACTTTCATTCCCCCTTCCTCTTTTTTCTTCTTTTTTTGGTGTCAGTACTGGGGCTTGAACTCAGTGCCTTCCACTTCCACTTTCTTGTTTACAGTTGGCACTCTACCATGTGAGCCTTGCCTCCAGTCCAGCATTTTTTTCTTTCTTTTTGCCAGTTGTAGGGCTTGAACTCTGGACCTAGGCGCTGTCCCTCAGCTCTTCAGCTCAAGGCTAGTGCTCTACCACTTGAGCCATAGCACCACTTCTGGCTTTTTCTGCTTATGTGGTGCTGAGGAATCGAACCCAGGGCCTCATGCATGCAAGGCAAGCACTCTACCACTGAGCCACCTTCCCAGCCTCCAGCATTTTTTGTCAGTCGTGGGGCTTGAATTCAAGACCTGGGTGCTGTCCCTGAGCTTTTTTGCTCAAGGCTACCACTCTACCACTTCAAGTCACAGCACCACTTCCGGTTTTCTGGTGGTTAATTGGAGATAAGAGTCTTATGGACTACTCTGCCTAGGCTAGCTTCAAAGCATGATCCTCAGATCTCAGTCCCTGACTATCTAGGGTTACAGGCATGAGCCACTGGAGCTCAATTATATACACCATTTTTGCTAGTTCACTGGGGATGGAGTCTACAGGCTTTTCTGCCATGATTGGCTTTGATCCTCAGTCCTTCAGGGCTCAGCCTCCTGATTAGCTAGGATCACAGGAGAGAGCCATTAACACTAGCTTGCTCTCCTTTTTTGATAGGATTATAACATCCATATGCTTCAGTTCTAAATACTATAATAAACACTACATGAGCTATGGCTCTTGCCATAGCTACTCTAGAGCCTGGCCCATCTAAACAGAAACATCTGTCATTTTGTTATCTTAGCTAGTGTGACTAGGAGTATCAAAGTCCAGTCCAGCCCAGACAATAATGAAAAGTACCCAAAAGCCAAGAAGAAACTGAGGTTCATAGTCCAGACAGTCCTGAATGACTGAATCCTGCCTATACCACATAAGTTTACAAGAACACAGTTTCCTAGTTAAGCCTTTGGATGTGATCATAGCCTGAAGTTCTAGTCCATACTTTGATTGCAGCCTTGACAGAGATCCTAAAGCACAGGACCAGATCAGCCTTATTGGGTTTCCTGGCCCATAGAAATGGAGATTATCTTAAGCTGCTGAGTTTGGATATGGTTTGTTACATAGCAATAGATAACTAATATATGATAAATAGTTAGCTCTCATTAAATGTTTGTTGAGTACTTTGAAATTTGAGGGTTACATTATCTCTATATTCTGGTAACATTGTTCTAATTGATCTAGAGTTGTGTCTGCCAATATATTGAAAAGGAAATGCTCTCAAGATTTGAAATTAATTATAATGTTTTAACAGTGAGGTAATTCTCCCTTTAGGACAGCAGGAGTTATATTGTTTTGAGCACTACATGTCAGCAAGAAAATCCTAGCAATATTCAGAAATAATGGATAATTGGGATCTGAGAACAGATAGAAGACATAATTTCTTATCATTTAGAATTTGGGATGATTGTTGAAAATGGCTATAGCATCTTCTTATAAAAGGCTTGAAAAGAGTAGCCTTTTTACTTCAAAATATCCAGGATCCTACAAGCTACCATCACTTCTTGAGTGGATGAGTCCAGTGGGGTGCTAAGCCTGTTCAATTTTATGAACACACAGTCAGACCACATGGTTTTTTGATGAAAGAATCCTCCAGTGGCTTTCCATCTTATAAATGAAAGCCAGAGCCTTCACTAGGCCATAAGAAGTTACTAAAGGCTGCAGCACCTCCTTCATTCTAGAAATGAGCCTGTTTACTAGGATTTGCTTTCCAAACCCATATCTGGTCTGGACAAGAGGGTGGATGACAGAGCAACCACTATAAGACAAGCTAAAAAGTGGGTTGACCACAAATAAATGGGTTGAAAAAAATGTTCATAAGAATACCCAGAAATCCAGCTTGGGCAATGTGGCAGACCTATGGGTGTTGGGACAAAAGTGAATTATGGAACCAATTTTGGAGTTGTTAGCAGCATCTTTGGATAAAAATAGGATCCACAAATAGTAATGGGAACTGCAAACCAAAGCATTTACTAGTGTAGATTAGAAAGCCATAAGTGAACCTCATTTGTTTAATTAATGAATAAAAACATTTCTTTGATTCTTTTATCTTAGAACTTGAATGAAAATTACAAATACTGATGCAAAGGATGGTTATTTTTTATAAAGATTAAAATAAGGAATATTTTCCATACTAAAAGTCAAATTTCATCCATGTGGTCATTTCTAGACCAGGTTCCACATGGTATTTATATTTTATATTTACTGCTACTTGAAATTCTTGATAAACACAACATATACTGTATCTGCTTGACTGTTGTCTGGAAGAAGCATGGTCTCCATCCAATTTTACGGACTTTGAGGAGGAAATAGGGGCATTTTTGTAACATACTGGGCCATCTTGGTTGCCAGCAACCTCAGAACTAATTAGTTTCGAAAGAAATAGTAATGGACCTATTTATTGCAAATAATAACTCTTAACTGTCATTTGATCCAAGGGAAAAAATTGTGCCCCGAACTTCAGAAGCAGCTAGGGACAATTTACCTATATAATTCTCCCCAGCCTGACCTTAGAAGTAAAAATGATAACTTATTCTATAGTAAATAGAAGTTTAAAAACTTATTTTCATGTATTTTTGGCAAATCCATTCCCTTCAATATGGCTTACATATGCCTTTCAACTAAGTCCACATTTATTTCCTTTGAAAGAGTAAATTCTGTTGGCAAAGTGCCTGTTTCTCAGTGAATAAAGCTGTTATTTTTTCTTGCTGTCAGATATATAAGGCAAAAATAGTCATTTTTGAGGTCTATGTGGTTGAACTGGCACATGTTAGGCACCCTACACACATCTGATTCACTGCAGGTCAGTGGGAAAGACTCCGATTTTGAGTACAGGACTCAGTAGTCCAGGTTATGCCCTGTACATGATTGTATATTTGGTACTTGTATACAGAGCCTCAAGGAGGATTCAATATTGGGAGGAAGCATAGTGGGCATTAGTCAATTCTTTTGAATAATTCTGGGTGTATAATTGTTACACCCAGGATCTTGAGAGATGAGGTGACATTGCATGGTTGCCAGTGACTTGAAACCAGAATATTCATGGCCTGTGTGACCTTTGAAGGGCAAGTTAACCTCTCTCTACCTTTATTTTATTATTTATAAAATGAGTATAATAGCACTGTGTGTGTGTGTGTATGCGCATGCGTGCATGTCCTGGGGCTTGAACTCAAGACCTGGGTGCTATCCTTGCTCAAGACTAGTGCACTACCACTTGAGCACAGTTCCACTTCTGGCCTTTTTGTTGCTTGGTTGGCTAATTGGTGATAAAAGTCTCATGGACTTTGCTGTCAAGGCTCAGATCTCAGCCATGGCACTCAGCATAATAGCATTTTTAGAATTATGAGAAGTGATAATCTGTAAAAGCCATAACATTTCATAGCCACTGAGCATTTAGGTGGTAGCTTTTATTCATTAGTATTACTGCAAGTCCCTCTCTTTTTTTTTTTGGGTCCGGTCGTGGGGGCCTGAACTCTGGGCCCGGGCACTGTCCCTCAGCTCTTTAGCTCAAGGCTAGTGCTCTACCACTTGAGCCACAGTGCCACTTCCGGCTTTTTTCTTTTTGCTTATGTGGTGCTGAGGAATCGAGCCCAGGGCCTCATGCATGCAAGGCAAACACTCTACCACTGAGCCACCTTCCCAGCCCTGCAAGTCCCTCTCTTAATGACATGCTTAAGGCTTCCTTAGATACCATGTAGAATCTAACAACTACAGAATATACATTTTATACATATTATACATTACTAACAAGTAAAGCATAATAATACAAAATATTTATACTTTCCTGTAAGGAGCTAATGATGAATACTGCTAGGCATTGATGTATAATATTTGACATTTGTTAGCTATTTATAGAATGGAATAAGGAAACCTAGAGTGGGATGAACATCAGTTTGTCATATTTTAATTCTAGCCCTGGTTTTCAACTTCTATGTATTTTCATTTTTAAAGCTTTGAAAGAGCTAAGAAAGGCAACCCAGTTAATATCATTAGTCTAAAGCACATAACCCTGGGTCAGGCATTACCCAAGAAAGTTTAGTAGACCAGACCTTTGCTTATTAGAATGAATAATATAAATTAAAATAAAAATTAACAGTGAAACAAAAAAATCCCAAATGACCAAAAGAAGCAATATGTTTCTGTTAACCACAGCCATTTATGTTGATTAAAAAGAAACAAAATTATTCTTCACATTATAATCTAGAGTATAATTCTGCCATGCCTTGGAAGGATGGTGATTGTGATGATGGAGAAAAAAAGATTGACAGATACACAGGTGCAGGTGATGTAGAGGAATAGCTTCCAATGATCTGTAGCATAGAAGAATAGCTATGATTGTCAACAAATAATTTTATATTTCAAAATAGCTAATAGGGAAGATTTAAAAAATTTATTGTAGGGGTGGGAATGTGGCTTAGTAGTAGAGTACTTGCATAGCATGAATGAAGTCCTGGGTTCCATTCCTCAGTACCACATAAACAGAACAAATCAGAAATGGCACTATGGTTCAAGTGGTAGAGTGCTAGCCTTGAGCAAAAGAAGCTCAGGGACAGTGGCCAGGCCCTGAGTTCAAGCTCCAGGATTGGCAAAAAAATATTGTAGAATGATGTACAGAAGGGTTACAGTTACATATTTCAGTGTCATTCATCCCCTCAAATTATTTTGAATGTTCCAAATACATAGATTTAGTGAGTGCCTGAAGTTATGGATTATTTTACATTGCATATATTACTGAAATCTGCCCCATTTATATGTGTAGTCACTGTGTGTCAATTAAAAATAAAAATATATTCAAAGCATGGAAGTATAGGCTCTGAATTACACAGTTGCCAATATGGAGAGGAATTTATATTAACCTTTGAGATATGACCTAACATATATACTAACATACAAACAGTATATTCTGGTAAATCACTTCATTTATTTATTTAATTGTTTGCCAGTCCTGTGGCTTGAACTCAGGGCCTGGGCTCTGATCCCGAGCATCTTTGTGCTCAAGGCTAGTGCTCTACCATTGGAGTCACAGCCCCACTTTTGGCTTTTTCTAAGCAGTTTATTGGAGATAATAGTCTCACAGACTTTCTTACCCAGGCTGACTTCCAACCATGATCCTCATATCTCAGCCTCCTGAGTAGCTAGGATTAGAGGTGTGAGCTACCAGTACTGGGCTTAAGTCACACATTTTAAAATTAATTTGTGAGACATTTATGGAAGATTATATTCAGACAATCAGTTGAGGAAAGAAGGGAACAATTTTTTAAGTTGATGATTGCCAAGGGAAAAAGAAAAAAATATGGAAAAAAGACAAAAGCAGAAATAGACTCATCACCAGATTTATTACAGAAAAATTTCCCCCCTAATTTAGGAAGAAATGGCTTTGTATTTTCTGTTTGCAACAATTTCACTTTCATGAGTTATGTCATATCATTTCTTTCACATAATAAATTTTGTTAATCATTGAAAAAAAGAAAGAAACAAGACTCATCAGAAGAGGTAAAAGCCCAACAGTATAGAGCTACTTTAAAAAAAAGAGATAACATACTGTTATTCCTTCATAGAGAATAGTGTAGTGTAGCTGAAGAAGTCTTAAATTTTGTGCAGATGATATTTTTCTCAGAAAATTAATTAACTTAATCCTACTTAGTTTTCTTTGACTCCTTGGAGCAAGTTCAAAGGCCAGGTCCTCAGGGATATCAAGTATAGGAGCCTAATTTTAGGACAGTCACTTCCTATTTGTTCAAAAAAATGTGAAATTCCAGGTTTAAATCTAAGCATTACAAAGGCAGTTCCACTAAAGCATCTTCATCCTGTAGCCCTACTCTGCATAATGATACCAAGGAAATTCCTCTCAATCTTGCTACAAGGAAACTGCATCTACTGAGTCTTCTGGACTCCTCTGATGCTTGCTTGTTAGAACAGCAGTTAGAACATGGTCTTATTAACTCTGAAAGACAGCAGGTTGAAGTGGCAAATTCATTGGCCCTGACTCAGCTTTGCCATTTATCAATGAGGTCTTGGCTAAGAGAGTGACCTCTCTTGAGCCTCAGTTTTCCTATATATTGAGATTCCATTGGCATCCTAAATGTTGTGGATAACATTTGTCGGGGGTGGGGGACGGGGCATGTATCTGTAGCATTGTTGATTTTCAGTTAATAAGTAGTTTGTCCCTAATTCAGAGGAGCTAGCACAAAATGTCCCAGTTTATGAGGCTGGAATTGCTCTAGCATAACATGGAATTCCATGCAGTTCAAAGGGCATGTTATTTAGTAAACAGTCCTCAGCACATGGCTTTAGTGGGACCTGACCAGCAGGTTCCACCTTCAGAATAAAGGAGAAAATGGAAAGGCTTGAGTATATCTTTGCTGAAAAATGAACTAATTGACTTCTGCTTTGGGTTGCCTGACTCTCCAGCCTTCTGTTCTTCTGGGTAGGAGGAGGCTGTTAGGGCTTTTTTAATTTTCCCTTTCCCTTTCCCACATGGAAACAAAATAAATCACAACCTTCCAAAATGGATGTACAGAAATGATACCAGGTTCTATATGACATTAATCTAATGACATCTGGCTTTAATACTACCAATTATTAAATCAGGCCAGAAATGAAATACATAGACACTGTCGTATGGCCTGTTATCATAGAGCAAATTGCAGTTCTTGGCGGACATTTGAATCATCAATCTTTGCTAATATGTTAAGAGCCTTCTTAAAATCTCCCATCTGTTTACTTAGTCCAGGACTTCATCCTGTGTATGTAAAGCTTGTTCATCACTAGCACAAGATTGTGTGAGATGGGAAAATAATAATTATTTGCAGGTAATAGATTTTCCTTAGTCTTAGAGCTCTTGGATTGAATATTTTAAGTGTAGCCCTTTAATTTTTTTCTTTTAGTTTTGATACCTTGGGAATCATTAGGATGTAGGATGCTAGCAAGTATTTATTAAAACTTGTAGCTAAGGGTTATGAAATACAGATGCACTACTAATATACCTCTTACCCTTCCCTTCCCTCCTCCCCCCTCTCAGAGTATACACCCCTGTCTTGTTTCTGCATGAGTTTTCCTTAAAGTTGTCTCTCCCAGATGCATAGTATCTTTTACCTTTTATGAGGGCAAGTCAAGGTGTATAGGGGGTATTTGCATATATTTTCACACCTACTGGCTTATCCATATAATTCAAATAGAGTTTAAGAGAAATTAGGAATTTCTGGCCAGTATCAGTGGCTTAAGCCTTAATCTTGGGTACTCAGGTGGCGGACATCTGAGGATTGTGGTTCAAAAGCCAGCCTGGGCAAGACAGTCCATGAGACTCTTATCTCCAATGAACACCTACACACAAAAATGCTGCAAGTAGAGCTGTGGCTCTACTCACTCTACTCACTCACGCACACACACACACACCACAAATTAGGAATTTCTTAAAGCTACAGCTTGCTAGGAACAAATGTGTAGGACTCAAGTTTCTGTCTCTGCTGAGGATATTTCCTGTCCTCCTCTACGGTCACATAATCACCAACCATCATGGGCTGGAGGCCAGAAGAACTTGGAATAGATCCCATTGCCCCCAGGGGAAAGATTTCTGGCACTAGTATGAGAAATTCCAAAGCATGATGGAATGTATGGAGGGGTATAAGCCTCAAAGAGCATTTTAAACAGTCCAGGAAAATGAACAAAAAAAAGGGAAACATACCAACCTTTCTTTTTGCAATCCAGTGTCTGTATGGGAAACACATAGTTGTGGCACAGGGTCGAGTCTGCTTCAGGCCTGATGACTGGGGGCCTCCCTGAGACTTGGGATTTTGGGTCCAGTTGTTCCTTTTCTTCTTCATTACATAATTCTTCAGACTTTAGCTGCATCAGTTTTTTATTTTTTAGTTCTTGTGGGCTTTTGCACTTGGCATAGTTCCCCAGATTCCGATTCCTTGGAATCTGCAACATTGAGACGAGGGTTTCTATCTCACAAATACAGTGCCATGGGTTGTCGTAAAGTCTCAGGTAGCTAAGCAGAGGTGTATAAATGAACACCTCTTCAGTCAAGACTTTGATCTGGTTGTGCTGCAGCAAAAGGGTCGTGAGTTTGTTTAAACCAAAGAATGCGTCGCTCTCAATTTTGGAGATCTCGTTCTGTTGCAGATCTAGACTTTTCAGCTTTTTAAACTTGGCAAACATGTTGTTTTTTAACACTCGGATCCTGTTTCTTGCCAACAACATGTGCAGCAAATCTTGAGGCCAATCAGGTAACACATAAACTAATTTTCTCTCTTGACAATCTAAGTATTTCTCATGGAGGTACATGTATACATCACAGGGAAGGCCTGGTGCATAGCGTTTGACTGGGTTGGAGCCTCTCCAGCCCCCACCTGCCCGGCTGTGATTTATTCGATTTCTCAAACCAGCAGGGCTGGCCTTGCGTAGCTCAGCAGCTTTGCAAAAGCAGAGTAATATTACTATGGCAACCACGCGCATCCTGACATCCAGCTGTTCCCAATTCCTTGGTGTGACAAATGGAACAAAGGAAATATTCCTTTGAAATTCAAGTTTGAATAATCTTAACTAATGGTGTTCTGGAAGAGTAAGACCCAGTCAGGGGTGTTTGGAGTCCCTAAGTTGGAATAAGAAAGAAAAAGCAAAAACACACAAAAAATTAACAGTTAAAGATGGAATTTAGACTAAGGAAAAAAAAGAAATTAAAAGGTGGTTATTGGTAAGGGCAAGGGGACTAGTGGGAGGGAGTGGGAACAAGAGAGGGTAATGAGGGGTGTGAATATAATCAAAGTACATTATATACATGCACAACAATGACAGGATGATGCCCACTGCAAGCACCTCATGTGACAGAAACAGCAGTATATGTAATGCAAAGGCCTCTAATTTTTAAAAAGGTGCTGACCCAACCATGGTGTAGAGGCTGCTTGTCCTCTTACTTGTCTTGTTTAGTGGCCAAATGTCTAGGCTCTGAATTCGACTCAAAGCTTTTCTACCTGCTCAATTGTGCAACCATGAGATAGTTCATCTCCAGCGTCTGATACAGATGAACATCGATGTCTTCTAGTTGGGTTGGGAGGATGAAACAGACTCATGAATGTAAGATACTTCCTGAAGTACTCAGGACCTAGCAAGATGAAAACTTAAACCTGAAGTTCTTCATCACATTAGTTTAAAGAATTCTCCTTTCTTAGTCCAGTCAAATACTATGGTTTACAGAATTATCCTTTGATTTCTGATGTGTAAAAACAAGAATATATCTAGAATGGCTATCCTCAGCTTTTTTTCTTCTCCCTCACTGTCTCCCAATCACCAGTCCTGATGATTGTGGGTTCTAAGAGTTGTTTAAAGTTAATGGCACATCTCCTAAATGTCTTGGGTCAAATGTCACCTCTCAAATATTCACCTTGCTTCTCAAATGTTACACTTCCAGCTTTTTTGATAGCTAATTGGAAATGAGTTTCATGGGCTTTCCTGTCCAGGCTGGCTTCAAACTGTGATTCATAGATTTCATCCTCCTGAGTAGCTAGGATTATAGGCATGAGACACTGGTGTGTGACCATGTACTTATTAAATACTTTAATTACTCTCACATAACTGTTGTAATCTATTAGAATGTTTACCTCATAAACTAATTTAAACTATTTTGGGAATGTATGTTTTCCTTAATTATTACTGGTGACTTTTAAAATCTGTGTATTTTGAAGAATTGTTTTTATTTTAAAAAATTCTGAAAGTATTTCTGGTTTGCATTTATCGCTTAGGACATAGTTCACTCTTGGCAAAGGAAGAAATGTTCAAAATGGACTTATAACTAATAACATGTCTGTTATTAGCATGGAGCTATGTGGTTAGGAGCCACAGATGTGCTTTCTGTTTACTGGAGTATTTTGAACGCCAAGACCACCCCTTGCTTGAAGTTTTCCTACTTAGTGGGGTCTCTTTCACTGTAATGTTTTCCCCCTTCTTTGTCTTTAGCTGTCCCCTCATTTACAAGTATATCATCATTGAGCTGCTTTCAGGGAGCTGCTTGTCTGTCCTCTAGCTTTTTGTGTTCATCCCTCCTCATCTTCCCCGAGAGTCCATGGGACATGGTCTCAAGCACTTAACCTTTGCATCCTCTTCTTTATGTGCAATTAATTGTAAATTGTATGCATTAGAACCTTAAAAACATGACAGATAGCTTGTTTGTTTTTATGCATGCTGAAGTACTTGGGAGAATGTGTTAGTATCTGCAACACACTTGATTTTTGGTTTTCTTTTAGTGCTGGTACTGGGGCTTGAACTCAAGGTCTCATACTCTCCCTTCATTTTTTTCATCAGTCTCCTGAATAGATATAATTACAGGCATGAGCCACCAGTACCTGGCTCTGCAACACACTTTGAAATACATTGAAAACAAGATGAAATGAGGACTGATTGAGAGATGGATGAATGGTTGAGTATGTGATCAAGGAAATATAGTAAAATATAAATTATATCTAGGTAGTAGAGTTGTATGCATTCATTATGAAGTTTTTCAATTTTTATATGTTTGTGATTTTTGTGATACAATGCTAAACAAAAAAATGAAAAGCATGTGGAGGAAAAAAGCAGGATTTTCCCCCCAGATATTTTCAAGTTAAAAGCTTTAAGTATTTTTCTAAAAGCAGTATTTTTCTCTTTCCTTTTCTTCCTATAATCCTCAAATAATAATAAACACATGTTTATATTTTATTTTTGAAGTAAAAACAAATCATTTTCCTGGGAAGAGAAACTCATATACTTAGAATACATTATTTGCAAAGTTTCTGTTTATTTCCTAATGGGTATGTTGTATTTTTCCTAATGGGTATGTTGTATTGAATATAGAATGGAAAAACTATAAAAATTTGTAATATGTTGTTTAGTGATGTGCAACTTGTTTGGTTTAGGCCACTGTAAAAACTTGCAAGAGCTGAATGTTTCAGACTGCCCATCCCTCACTGTGAGTATAAGAAACTTATTTTATCATTGTTCATATAGATTTAGACTCACAATGAAGAGCAACATATAGCGTCTATGCCTGTATGTGAATTTGGGGTTGAATGTGGAAAAAAAACAAACTGTACTAAACATTGGCAAGAAAATTTACTTATTTGTACAATGGTATTAATCTGGGAGATATATGCCCAAGGTTGGGACTCTGGCAAATGGAAACCCTTCAAGGATTACACAAAATTTTATTTATGTTTTATGCCTATATAAATGAGACAGGAAAAATTGGGCCCTGGCAGTGTAGTGGATTCCATGGTATCAACAGCCATGCCAAAAAAGATAGAAATGAACAGAATACACACTTCATTCCTGGTGCCTGGTCCCCATCTTTCCTTCTACCCCCAATCTGTCTTCAGAAGGAGCCCACAATACTCCTGAAAGGTAGATCTGACCATATTACTCTTATCTTACATCAATTCCACACTACTGGGTAAGTCAAAGAAACAGCATTGCTATGATCTTGGAGACCCTCTGTGCTCTTGCCTCTTATTCCCTGTCCAGCCTCACCTTGGCTTTCTCCTGTGTAAGAGACCTTTGCTTTTACATTTGTTCATGCAGTGTTCTTTGCTTGGAATGGCTTTTCCCTTTGTTCAAGGGAAAGCAGCACTTTCCTTTTTGGAAGTCTCTAAGCTTATCTTACATATCACTTCCTCTACCAAGACACCATAGACTCCCAGTGCCATTTGCTACACTTGCCCTTAGCGATGGTGTTTCTGTCTCCTCTACTAACATAAGAGATCCAAAGGCCCAGTAAGGTGTCTTATTCTTTGTGATAACAACAGTATAGATTTTATTATGTAGAAAATATTCAATAATGTTTAATGAATGGCACAGTATGAAGATGACTTACAGATCATGAACAATGAAAATATGAGATTCTATCTTGCAATAATATCCCTGTATAAATCACAATTCATATTATAAGGGTGAATAAGATGAAGCTAATGGTAAGGTAGGAGAAGAGGATTTGGGGTTGAGTCTTGAGGAATGCTGACATTCAGGAGCAGGCAGATGATATGAACATGGAATAGTAAGTGAAACAGGTTGGATATGAAGGGCATAAATGCAAGAGAGTAAAGACTTTCAAAAAGAATTGGCCAAAATGAACGGATAAGAAAAGGACAGCCAGGCACCAGTGATGATGCCTATAATCCTAGGTACCCAGGAGGCTGAGATCGAAGAATCATGGTTCGAAAGAGTCTGTGAGACTCTTATCTCCAATAAACCACTCAGAACACCAGAAGTGGTGCTGTTGCTTAAGTGGTAGAGCGCTTGCCTTGAGCTGAAGACGTGAGGGGCAGCAACCAGGCCCAGAGTTCAAGTCCCATGGCTGACAAAATAAAAAAAAAGATAAAAAAAAGACTGGTCATTTTGTCCTGTATTTGAGAATTAAAAGATGAGTGGTGTTTTTTGTTAGAGCATTTTCAGTGGCATCTATGTATAATTGCTGTGAATTGGCAAGTAAACAAGACATAAGAAAGGCGGGCATTAGTTAAGAACTGATCTTTCTAGAAAAATAATTGATAGGAAAATAGGTGATAGGAAAATAGGGGCAGAAAAATGTAAAGAGCTTGATGGAAACTGATGGAAACTCAGTTGAAGCAATCAGTGGAGCAAGTATCTAAGGAGACCAGAAGGGATAAGATGAAGAGTATGGGAATACAATAGCTCGTATAATGCTCTTTGTTATAGATGATCTCCAGGATGAAGGCTAAGCCTCTTGGCACAAGTGAAAAGATGTCACAAATTGTCCCCTCCATGTTACCTTTCAGACTCATAGTTATAATTTCAGTTCTATCATCTATCTTAATAATGAATCACTTGATGTTCCTTGAGAATGTCATGCTGTTTTCATTGTGTTTTTGAACCCATTTTCCCATCTACTGGATTGCTTAGTCTTTCTTCTACACCACTCCGCCACTCCTGTACCAACAGTTGCTCCTTCATTAGAATACTCTGGAACTTCATTGGTACTTCCATTCACTTTTTATTAAAAAAATTGACATTTTAAAAACACCATTATGGAACTATAAAGATATTTATATTGATGTTGACATTACATTTACCCAAAATGTACAATGGAATCATTTTTGGTATGTTAAGAGTTGAACAACTATAACCACAACCAATTTTGGAAAATTTCCCCGTACCCAAAAGAGCCTATACCCATTAACTATCACTTCTCATTGTCTTCCAGCCTATTAGCCCTTACACTTCTAGTTACTTTGACAGGATTAATTTGTCTCTTTCCTGAGTTGTGGCTGGGTCTCAGTACTTCAACATTTTTTTGCCTTTTGCTCTCTTTTATACTTAGGCTTACACACATATCTCCTCTTCTGGAACTAAGAGTTCTTTGAAAAGTCCCTGTTTAGTAATTTTTTCCATGAAATTTAAACTCTCATTTTTAACAACCAAACATTTTTTTCCCAAAGATGGAAGACATTATATAAATAAATGAAATATGTATATAAAATACTAGAACCCTCAAAGCTCTTCCAAGTCCTTACCCTAACACACAAAAGAAGCATTTAAAGTAGCTGTTTAATTCTTGCCTGCCAGACCATAGAGAACTGCTCTGCAGCCTAAGTCAGCTAAGCACGGATAAGCATCTTAGGGGCCTGTGCATAAACAAGCTGCCTCCTTATGTTGAAATGTGCCCTCAAGAAATGGAGGAGTAGGAAGACATGTCAGAGACCACACTGGAGAATACATGTTCTACTTTCTCTAGTTTTGTTCTTTTCCACCAGCAAGATGAACATGAGATCCTTCATTAAGAGAAATTTCAATCTTTGCCGCCATGCTCTCCAGATGTCTGCCTGTGGTTATAATGAAGTTATCAGATGTATTTTTAGAACCTAATACGCTAAAGATACTCTGTTAGGCGTTAGAAGGAATTTTAATCTATCTCTGTCTCTCTGTCTCTGTCTCTGCCCCCCCCCTTGCCAGTCCTGGGGCTTGAACTCAGGGCCTAGACACTGTCCCTGAGCCTCTTTATGCTCAAGCCTAGTGCTCTACCACTTGACCCACAATTCCATTTCTGGATTTTGAGTGGTTAATTGGAGATGAGAGTCTCACGGGGACTTTTTTGCATGAGCTGGTTTTGAAGGTGATCCACAGATTCAGCCTCCTGATTAGCTAGGATTACAGGTGTGAGCCACTAGCACCTGGCTTCAGAAGGAATTTTAAAATGAGTAAATGTTTGGTTCTTGCCCTTGGGGAGCTTTGGTTCTATTTGTGAATTAAACATATTATTTAAAGTTGGCTTCCTAGCAAGAAAGTCAAAGCAATGCCATCTGCATTGAATTTGTCAACATCAAAGTTTTGTCCAATTTTAGAAGTTATAAAGAGTTAGTAATTTTATGTAGCCACATTTGCTATTGTATTTTCCTTTGAGACATATCCTGGGCGGACAGGCTTATATTTAAGAAGTTGGGTAATATTCATTCATCAAAGGGCTTTGATATCGAAACTTGTTTATCATATGAAATGTATTACATTCAGAAGAATTCAAGTACTATACATGGTGGATGAATTCATAAGCCATTCTGCAATGTAGACATACTTAAAAACAGAATTTTTTTTTGCATGGATGTGTTCAAACATTTAGAGATCAAATCTTTAGCCCTTTTAAAGACTGAGAATGGGCATTGTCTAAATTTGTCTGAATGTCTAAGTTCCTCAATACAGGGAAATTCAGAGAATGGATGGCTTCCTCAGCTAAGGGAAAGTCAGATTTATCTATGGCACTCTGTCCAAGCATGGGGAAGCCAGTTTCCTCTCCTCTCTATACCCCATCGCACTCATGTCCTCACCAACGTATTTTACAACCGCACAAAAATTGACATGCTGAACATTTTTGATGACAGATTTTGTGTAAGTATGGGGCACATATTAAGTTCTCCCCATTTGCAGGAAAATTGTACTGCACATACTTTATCTATACATATTCAACTCCTGTATTTGGTGATAGAATGTCTTCAAAACTTTCTAACAGCATGAATGCAGTAGCAGGAACATCATGATCCGTAAAGGCCTGTGCTACTTACTCAGCATCAGCATGTAGAACCTTTCCCATAGCAGAATGCAGAGAATTGCAGATTTAAAATAGAAACATATGTCCCCTGTAAGATTTGCTGCCTTATAAATCACCCAATTCCTGCCTGAGTGTGACAGATGCACTGATTCCTAGATTTTGTTACTTTGAACATCCATAGCAGTGGAATAGGAAGGGACACTCCTTTTTTTTTTTTTTTTTTAAATGTCGGTCATGCGTCTGAACTCTGGGCCTGGGCGCTGTCCCTCAGCTCTTCAGCTCAAGGCTAGCACTCTACCACTTGAGCCACAGCGCCACTTCCGGCTTTTTCTGTTTATTAAGTGCTTAGGAATTGAACCCAGGGCTTCACACATGCAAAGCAAGCACTCTACCACTGAGCCACCTTCCCAGCCCAGGAAGGGATACTCTTGAAAGTCAACTTTTGCCATACTAGTGATGTTATCAAATTCTCCAAACTCCATCTCCAAGCCTTGTAATGATTTAAGTTTTCTATAGAGATATCTGCAATGGCCTATTCTTTCCAGGACTAATAGAGTAGTGTCAAATATTACATGAGCCACAAATATTTTAAATAGGCTGATCTATTGGTATATGTGAGGAAATGCACCAACCATCATTAAATAAATAAAATCTGCTCTTACACTGTTTTATCTATGTGAGAGGCAGTTCATTGGAATCGACATTTGAAATTCTCAGGTCTTAAAAATTTTAATTTAGGATTTTTAAAAATTGTTGTTCCAGTCCTGGGGCTTCATCTCAGGGCTTGGGTGCTGTCCCTAGGCCCCATTTTAGTGCAAGGCTATTGCTTTACCACTTGAACCACAGTGCCACTATTGGCCTTTTCTGAGTAGTTTATTGGAACTAAGAATCTCATGGATTTTCTTGCCTGGACTAACTTCGAACTTCAATCTTTAGATCTCAGCCTCCTGAGTAGCTAGGATTCAGGCATGAGCACAAGCTATGGTCAGTGTTTTAAATTATTGTTCTCTCTCATTCAGTCACATCATTCTCTTGCCTCGGTAGTTTCAGTCCCTTTGGGGAAGTTTACTTGAAACTCTGAGATTCTCCCTGCCCTAATCCCAACACTGAATTTCATGCCCAACTTGTATGTTGCCTGTATTTTACTTCAAGTTATTTCACACTTATAAATTTGTTGAAAATCTCTTCAGTTGTTTTACTGTATTTAGTACCACAGCCACAGAATTAGTCACATTTAGATACATATCTGCGCGTGAACATGGACTCACTTTTAACTGAGTCCAGTTGTTGAGAGCATTTACTGTTCCTATTTTTCAGGATCATTTTAGCAGATTTTAAAATGGGTGAGTTTTTAACCACTTTCCTGTGTCTGGAGAGTCACGAGTGACAGTGATGCTTGTACTCAAGTTTCTTGTCACAAAGTGGAATTTTCAGTGTCGAGTGCTCGTAACTGAAGTTTATAATCCTAGCTACTCAGGAGATAGATATCTGGGGATCATGGATCAAAGCCAGCCCCGGCAGAAAAGTCTATAACACTCTTATTTCCAATTACACACCAAAAGTGGAACTGTGACCCAAGTGGTAGAGCGGTAGCCTTAATCACAAAAGCTCAGGTACAGTGCCCAAGCCCCAGGACTGGCAAAAAAAAAGGAAAGAAAGAAAAACAGTCGTGGTGATGGAATAAGACATTATTTCCCAAGGGAGGAATAATGAAACCTCAAGCAAAACCACTATCTTCTACTTTTGATTTCAACTAATACCTAAGAATATAGAGACCAGATCATGTATATCTTTGTTTAATTGTTTGTGGGCAGGAAAAGAGACGCTAGATAAAAGAGAACTTGTGAAGCTTGTTAGGTTTGTTAAGAGTTTTCAAGTCATTTTCCTTCTGTTGTTGTTTGTTTGCTTTTAATTTAGGACGAGTCAATGAAACACATTTCCGAGGGCTGCCCTGGGGTTCTGTATCTCAATCTATCAAACACAACTATCACCAACAAGACGATGCGACTTCTGCCCAGGTAACACGTGTTATTTTGTATTATACTAAAAATAATTGTTCCCTAGATTCTGGCTTGTTCTAGTACTCTCCTTTTTATCAACATCCCACCATGGTGTGGCACCTCTATTCTATAAGGAGGCTGCTGCTTTTAAGTCCCCAAGCTGATGGCACTTGCACTCTCCTTCATTGATCCTTGGTCTTCTACCTTGAGTAATGTTTTGGCATTCTTTTGTTAATGTACCCGCTAACTTGAGTTGCCTGTCTCTTTCTGGTCCTCCTTCCTGGGCATTTGGGCCTGGCTCCTAAATTCCAGTCTTGTGTGTGGGATCTCCTCCCATGTCAGAACCTCGAGATGTAAATGAGCACCACAATCCCAAATTCCATGCTGCCAAGCTGTGGCTGCCTATTGAGATCCACCCACCTGCCCCTGCCCTCAGGGAGTTTGACACTATTACCTTCTGACTTTATGAACTTCTGACATCCCTGGGCATGAGGCTTGCCTCTCCCTAGCACCTCCTCTGGGAAGGCACACAACATAAGAGTTGGAAGAATATTCAGACTTATTAATTTACGTCACTTAATTATTCTTTATTTTGACTGTTGAGAGACTCATCATGAAGAACATCCCATCAGACTGGGATATATTCAAATTCCACACTGGGAAAGCATTTCTCAAAGCATTTCTCAAGTTTTTTGAGACTATAACTTTTTTTGATTGCTTGAAAATAATACTGAGACATTTGAAAAGCTTAAAGTTCTGGTTGGTAGTTTTCTTTTTAAAAATTTTGTTATTGTAAAGGTGATGTACAGAGGGGTTACAGTTACATGAGTACATTTCCTGTCAAGCATTGTTCCCCCCCTTTTTCTCCTACTATCCCTTTATCTTTTAACTAGTTTTTTTTCAAATTAGCAAACCTCACAAAATAGTGCTATATTTTCTACTCATCCTATTAATTGAACTACCATGTTTTATTTAGTTGTACCTATATAATCTATCTATTTAAAATTTCTGATACTTCTTTGTTTGTATGTGCATACCAGACTTGGGGCTTGAACTAGAATCTAAGTGTTATCCCAGAGCTTTTGTGATCAAAGCTAGCACTCTACCTTTTGAGCCACAGCTCCACTTCCTATTTTTTTGGTGGTTAATTGAAGATAAGAATCTCACAGACTTTCCTGTGTGGGCTAGCTTTGAATCACAGTCCTCAGATCCAGCCTCCCTAATAGATATTATTACAGTCATGAGCCACTGGCAGCTTCTGATACTTTAAAGTACAATTTTCAACCTGCTAGGCATTCAATATTCACTTATTTTTCTTGTATTTTTAACAAATAAATAACAGACATAGAAATTATGTTAGTGATCAGTGAACTTAAATTGTTAAAAAGCTAATGAATTATTCTGGAATTATTTATTAACTAAATCTTTTTTTAATTAACTCTTCTATCAAGTGCCATGTAAGTCTTTCATATATAGCTAAAATTCTTATACAAAGAAATATATCTCTTTCTAATATTTCTCTGCAAGTTCCTTTTTCTGTGTACTCATGGTTATAATGTTTCAGCATGGAGTGCTGTTGTACAGGCCTTCCCAGTTCTGCGCTCAGTGGCCTCTTGTTTGTAGCATAGAATAGGCCAATTGGCCTATTGGGAGTATTCCTCCCCATGGAAAATGGCCAACATTACTAATCCAAGTTTGATTTATTTTTTAGACTTGAGAAAGTGATAGAAAAGGCAAGAATAAAGGCAAGCAATAAAGCAGATCAAACACAAAAGAGTCTCATGTCTATAGCCACAATATTGTGAATAATTCACAAAGCTGAGGAAATATTTTTTAATACTTTAAATTATTATCTGATCCAAAAAAGAAGACACTCATGTCATTAATGGATGGGTGAAATCTGGACATATGTCTTTGCCTAACTCATTAATGTGAGTGTCATTGATGAATAAATGAGTATAATGTAATTCATATGGAACTCTACTCAACCCTCTACTTAACTGTTGGCCCGAAAACATCAATGAAAGCATTGTGTGGAAATTTTCCATAAGGAATTTATAATAAAAGATATTGTTTAGTGCATACTATATAACCTTTGTATCAATAAGACTATAACATATGAATTTTTGTTGTAAACTTACATTTCCTTGCAATTTTTGGAGAGCGCTTGTTATATTTCTTGGTACACTAATATTAAAGATAAAAAAGAAACTGATTTATGTGACAATATATAATTTCCTTATTAGAAATACAATAGGCTTTAAGGTTTTTGAAGTACTTAAACCACTCTGAAATTTTGCTTTATTCATAGAAATAATTTTTGTAAAGTTAGTCTTTGGGTTCTTTTAAATTATCATGAATGGTAGCCTTTTAAATTATATTTTCTCATATTTTCTAAGTAGTAATTTTTGGACTTTAGTATATTAAGGTATCTTTTAAAACTTTTCATTTGAACAATTGATTTCTTCCCTCTTAAAAATTAAGGCTATGAAAATATTTCTAAATAGAAATTTTGGAAAGGTTATACTATTTAGTAAGAAACATTTTTATTTCTAAACAGATTAGTTTATAATTTTCTTTCTTCTTTGACCCAATAATTATTTAGAGGAGAATTTTTGGTTTTAACTGGTGGATGTTTCTTTGAGCTTCTGTTTTTAATTATGTATTATAGTCAAGAAATGCGGACTGAATTATTTCTACTTTTTGGAACTTATTCAAATATCATCATGGACTAGTCTATAATTAAGTTTAGCAAATCATGAATGTTTAAAACAAAGGTTTTTTTTTAGAGAACAAAATCTGTGTGTATATACATAAAACGTGTAGAAGTCTCAGTATAGTAGTGATATGTTAATTTCTACTTATAATCAAACTTATAATTTATTTTGTTGTCATTTTAATAAAGATTAGTAAGTATCATGTTTCAAAATAGATTATATTGTTTGTTATATAAAATGGTATCTTATGCTGGGCAGCATTCAGGAAGCTGAGATCTGAGGATCATGGTTCGAAGCCAGCTGGGGGAAGAAACATATGTGAAACTCTTATCTATAATAAACTTACTCAGAAAAAGCCGGAAGTGGAGCTGTAGCTCAAGTGGTAGAACACTAGCCTTAAGAATAGACACGCTCAGGGACAGTGCCCAGGCCCTGAGCTCAAGCCCCAGGACCAGCAAAAAACAAAGCAAAACAAAACAAAACAAAAAACAGGTACCCTTTTTCCTGGTTGAAGTTCTGGTTTTATGGTGAAATTGCATACGTAGCTTTGCTCCTACTATAGTCGCCTTTTCTTTCCTGTGCTTTTGTGCAGTAGCTTTGTGTATTCCTTTATTTCACTAGGTTTTGTTTTATCTTTTCTATGTAGCATAGAGTGTACTTCTATAATACTTTTACTCTCTGCCTTTAGAAGTGGGCTGTTTAAAAATAACAAGAACAAGAACAATTTCTTGTTACAGTTGAGTGTGCAGTCTTACATTTTAGTCATCTGGCTTTTATTTATATGATCTATTTTTTGATGGTGCCATGGCTTCAATTCAGGATCTTGCACTTGCTGATTAAGTCAGTTAGGCCATAGTTGCAGCCCTTTATGCTTTAGGTTATTTTTCAGACAAGATTTTGCTTTTTACCAGGGGACACCTCAGTCCTATGGTTTGCCACATGGCTGGGATAACATGCTACCACATCTTGACTTGTTGATTGAGATAAGGTCTTACTTTTTGTTCAGGGTTAGCTTCAAACTACATTCTTTTCCATCTTTGCCTCTTGAGTAGCTGGGATTACAGAAATGAACTATTGTGCTTGGCCTTTGTTTTATTATTATGATACAGTCAGTAGTTCTTTTTTGGTATAGGAACTTTTGGGATAGGCACTACGTTGTTGACTTTTGTAAGGAGTATTTTAAAAGGATGTACACATCCTACTATATATTCTAATTATCTAATGTATATCTAATTGTTTATACGTATATGTCATATACATGTAAATGTATATATCTAATGGATATCTAATTACCTAATGTGTATCTAATTTTTTTGAGATATGACTTTGCTGTGTATTCCAGGCTGGTTCTGAACTCATTCCTCCTCTTCTACTCTCAAATGCTAGGATTACTGGCATGAAGAACCACTCCAAGTCTATTTGTATGATTTGTGTGTGTGTGTGTGTGTGTGTGTGTGTGTGTATGAAGTGTCCTGGGACTTGAATTTAGGGCCTTGGCACTGTCCCTGAGTTATTTTGCTCAAGGCTGGTGCTCTGCCACTTGAGCCCCAACTCCATTTCAAGCTTTTTGGTGGCTACTTGGAGATAAGAGTCATAATCATAATCCTCAGATCTCAGTCTTTTTGGGTAGCTAGGATTACATATGTGAGTATACTAGTGCCTGGTTATGATTTTTGTTTTTCTAATTATTAACGACAGGATGATGCAGTAACTTTTGATTCTCTCTGAGTTAGACAAAACGTCTCAGATTTACTTATTTTTCTTTGGAATTCTTCTATTTTTACCTCCCCTTTACTATATCACTCAATCATGGTGATTTTGGTTGATTATAGAATTTTCTTTTTAATATTGATTTTTAGTGTTTGTATTTAAATATCATAATCATTTGTAAGATTGTATAATACTAACTAGATTAGGCTATTCTTTAGAGTTTCTTTTTCCTTACAATTTCTTTTTTTTATTGTGAAAATACTGTACAAGGAGTTACAATTACATGGGCAAGATAATGAGTACAGTTCTTATCAAGCATTGTAGCCTCCTCCTTTGTTTCCCCTTCCCATCACTTCCCATCCCACCCAATCCTCCTTGGGCTGGGAAGGTGGCTCAGTGGTAAAGCGCTTCCCTTGCATGCATGAGGCCCTGGGTTCGATTCCTCAGCACCACATAAGCAAAAAGAAAAAAGCCGGAAGTGGTGCTGTGGCTCAAGTG
>NW_012267423.1:1631019-1676608 GCF_000151885.1 Dipodomys ordii | reverse complement strand
AAAAAAGCCGGAAGTGGTGCTGTGGCTCAAGTGGTAGAGCGCTAGCCTTGAGCTGAAGAGCTGAGGGACAGCACCCAGGCCCAGAGTTCAGGCCCTATGACAAGACAAAAAAAAAACAACCCCCCCCCCAAAAAAAACAGTGGTCCTCACAATTTCTTTATTCTGTAATTTTTTTTTTTGTCAGTCATGGAGCTTGAACTCAGCCTGGGTGCTGTCCGTGAGCTTTTTTGCTTAAGACTAGCACTCTAGCGCTTTGAACCACAGCTCCCCTTCTGATTTTCTAGTGGTTAATTGGAGGGAGTCTTATGGAATTCCTGCCCTAGCTAGCTTTGAACTGCAGTCCTTAGATCTCAGACTCCCGAGTAGCTAGGATTGCAGGCATGAGCCACCATTTCCCAGGCTGAAGCTCTTATTTTAGGAAAAGGTGTTAGATTTGCAGCCATTGATTCTGAAAATAACTGCTACCTTCTCTTAGTGTATCTTTAAAAAATCTACAAGTCTTGCCCTGTAAATTTCAGACCAAATGAAAGTAAAATCACCATGTCTTCTTGCTTCTTTTTTACTGCCAAGATGTTTGCAAAACTTTCTTTTCTCTGAAAAAGATATTTTCTGTGTTTAATATATTCTTTCAATTAATTTTTCCTAGAACATGGTGAAACTTTCTAACATAAATTCTTCTTTTTTTGTCAGTCGTGGGGCCTGAACTCTGGGCCTGGGCGCTGTCCCTCAGCTCTTCAGTTCAAGGCTAGCGCTCTACCACTTGAGCCACTTCTGCCTTTTTCTACTTATGTGCTGCTGAGGAATCAAACCCAGGGCCTCATGCATGCAAGGCAAGCACTCTTACCACTGAGCCACCTTCCCAGCCCTCGAACATAAATTCTTGAATTATTTTTAATGCTTCTATTTATTTATACTGGGTCTATCTCAAAAAATCTGCCCTCATCTTTTAAGATCAAATTCAGTTTCTGTCCTTCAAAGCTGCCATCTTCTCTCTTGTCATTTTGAGTATGCATTTGCATATTGCCTTTCCTTTATCAGTTATTATGGTAGATATTTATTAACTCACTGAGCTAATGTGGAGAGAGAGGCTCTGATTAATGAGGTTTACTTATTTCTATAATATAAATAGTCCCACTGTAGGCAGTTTGAAGCTACAAGCATGGGGTCATTGGGAGGAGGTGATCACAGTTGAACTCGCCAGGCACTGGTGGCTCATGCCTGTACTTTCTAGCTACTCAAGAGGCTGAGATCTGAGCATTGCGATTCAAGCCAGCCTGGATAAGAAGTTCATGAGACTCTTATCTCCAATAAATCTCAGAAAAAGTTGCAAGTGGAACTGTGGCTCAAGTAGTAGAATGCTAGTCTTGAGCTAAGGAGCTCAGGGACAGTGCCTAGGCCTAGACTTTAAGCCCCAGGACTGGCAAAAAAAGAAGTTGAACTCATGAGCTAGTATAAGTTAGTCCCAAAGACAGCACTGTAGGAGGAGGCTCCTGAGAGTCCTCAGGACCCTTTTGGTGATTCCTGAAGGTCTTCTGATTATCTGCCATATAGAATCTTGTCCAAAACATTTTTTGGACAGTTCATGCCAAACATATTATTATGTATATAAGTTTATGAATCTCTTTATATCTAAATATTTTTACTTTTTAGAATTTATTGAGATTTATTGATAGAATAGTTTAATAATATTAGTCATATAATACCATATATAGTACCTATAGATAATAGATAATAGTATATATAGAAAGAATCTTATTGAAAACATATATAGAAATATAATTTCACAAGATTAAGTGTTTTAGAGTAGTTTATGGCACTTTAGTTTTTCTTAATATATATATTTCCGATCATACTTTCTCAAAGGAAATTAGCTATACATAACTTTTTAGGGATACCAATGAAGTTATTATACTTTTAGTAGGCAGCAGATAGGACAGTCAGACCACATATAGACATCTGGTTTTGGTTTTAACTTCTACATCTTGCCAGTGAAAGAACTTTCAGAATAAATGTCTCTTGATACTGATTTTTTTTGTCCTATGGAAAAATTGTACAATGACTTATCTATGACAAAAATATACTTCATAATGGTTCTATTTTTCTCTGTTTTCCACTGTTTCAAACAGTTGAGTGTGCAAAACTGTTCCATTATAAATAACCAGAGAAATGTTGGTTGTTGCGCTGTTATTCCTCTTCATTAACCTTAGTACTTCTTTCCAAAGCAATCAGCTGCCAGAAGAAAAATGTAATTTGTTTGCCCTTCTTGGCAACATTAATTTGACAGCTTAATTAAAAAATATATTTTATTGTAAAGATACAGAGGGGTTACAGTTATATGAGGAAGGTAATGTATATATTTCCTATCAAGCATTGTTACCCCCTTGACATCTTTTTATTGGAAGGTTTTTTCTTCTTCTTCGGGGGCTGGTCAATGTCCTAAAACTGCAAAGGAGGGCTGCCCACAGCTCACGCCCACTCCAGAAAATTATTACCTGAATGTAAACACTTTCTAGTTATTTCTGTGCCACCAACTAGGTGACACTATCGGTTCCTTATGTGGCACAACATCCTGCCAGTTCTGCCTCTGGTCTTTCTTCCCTTCAACTGCTCTGCTTCAAGCCACAAGAAGCATCAGCCTGGAACTATCTTCTTACTGTTTCTAGTCTTCCTGTAGTGTCCCTACCCGGCAAGGTTTCCCAAGAGAAGCTCTTACACCAAGGTTATCTATTCGCTACATACTTGGCATCTCTGCAACTAGTAGGTCTTTCTGCAATCCCAAACCATTCATGCTTCAAATCCTATGGTCTGCCAGAAGTCAGGGAGATATCTCCTTTCTCTGCTTTTAACAGCAATATTCATTTTTGTGTTCACCGTGTTTTGCTCAAATGTATTATTTGAGATCTTCTGTACATAGAGTTGGAAATAAAATTATTATGATCCTTTTTTTTTTTTTAAAGAGAGGATCTTGGCATGTTGCCTGTGCTGGTGCTTCAATTGCCGAGCTCGCCAGATCCTCCTACCTAGCTTCCTGAGTAGGGGAAACTGTAGCCTGCACCACTGTGTCCAACTTGATTCTTATTCTTTAATGGAGCCTAATTTACTGTAGTGCATTAGTGTCTAATTATTTTTCATATGGTTGAATTGACTCTAAGGTGGTTTGGAAATTATTATCAGGCACTATCACGTCGCACAATCCTCTAGTGTCCATCAAATTGGGCAGATGGTGTAGCTTATTTTGAAACAGCTGTTTTGTTCAATGAGAAATCTCAAGTTCACCCTGCAAATGAGACCACTTCACTCTGTTTAGATTTTCTGCAGAATCGTACTTCTTGAAACTTTATCTTTAAACTGAAGAGCCAAATACTCAACTCAAAAGAATGTACATGCAAATCCCCCCTGCCTTTTTCAACAGACTTTGCTTTGTTTTGGTGATTTCTTCTCCTCCCCTCCAAGTCCAGAGGCCTGAATTCAGGGTTTGGACACTGTTCTGAGCTTCTTTAGCATAAGGCTAGCACTCTACCACTTGAGTCATAGCTCCACTTCCTGCTTATTTATTTATTTATTTTAGTAGTCTATTGCATATAAGAGTCTCATAGACTTCCTTGCCCTGGCTAGCCTCAGATCTTCAGCCTCCTGAATAGCTAGGATTAAAAGTGAGCCCATGCCTGGCTGTCTTGATGATTTTTAAGAGGGGTTACTATAGAGATCAAACCCAGAATACCTCAATTCTCCAATGGAAACAAAGCCAAAATAAAGGGACAAAAATCTCTGTGGTTTCTACAAGGATTATAATTTCTTTAAGATTATAGTAGTAGCAGAGAAATAAATATAGAGAACTCATCCCTCAGTAAGTTACCAAATAATTAAGAATAGATAAATATAAACACGTTGCCTCGAAGTGGAATTAGAATTATCAAGAGGTCTCTGTGCTGGGAAATGATGAACCAGATCTTACTCATGTAAGAAACATTTATTTGCCAGATGTTATAAGAATCAGTATTATATAAAATTTCCAAGTGTGATTTCATTGTTAACTGATATTTTTCCAAACTCAAGCAGCTTTAAGTTTGTTCTACCATACATCCCTAGAAAGGCCTAAAAGTTCACTCAGGATTTCCTGTGCTTTGTTTCAAACTCAAGATTATTTCCCACAAGATTCTACTTTGAAGGGAGCATCCAGAGCTCAATGCAGGAGTCATTTAGTCTAATAAACAACCAGAGGCTCTTAACCTGTTTCCAATAGATTCTCTATCAGGACTAGGGATGTAATTCAGGGGATCTATGCTTTTTTTTTTTGGCTGTCATGAGGCTGAACTCTGGGCCTGGGCGCTGTCCCTCAGCTCTTCAGCTCAAGGCTAGCACTCTACCACTTGAGCCATAGTACCACTTCCGGCTTTTTCTCCTTATGTGGTGAGGAGGAATTGAACCCAGAGCCTCATGCATGCAAAGCAAGCACTCTTCCACTGAGCAATTTCCCAGCCCAGATCCATGCATTTTGATGAGAAAAAAATCCTCTATTTTCACTAAACTCTAGCTTGGAATATGGTTATTTATCAGGATAATACTAGCAGCTCTTAAGATCTTTTCACCCACAACTAAGTATGTGGGTGAAATGTATAAGTCACAAATACATTCTTTTTTTTTTTGGGGGGTCCAGTTGTGGGGCCTGAACTCTGGGCCTGGGCGCTGTCCCTCAGCTCTTCAGCTCAAGGCTAGCGCTCTACCACTTGAGCCACAGCGCCACTTCCGGCTTTTTTCTTTTTGCTTATGTGGGGCTGAGGAATCGAACCCAGGGCCTCAGGCATGCAAGGCAAGTGCTCTACCACTGAGCCACCTTCCCAGCCCCCAACACAAATACATTCTTATCACATTATAGTTGTACTGTATATTTAAAATATCATTAATAATTGTCATTACTTCCCATCAGAGTATAATAAGTATTTTAGAATATAGTAAGTATAATAATAAGCTGATTATATATTTCAGTATAATCAGCTACCTTTGTAATTATTTTATTGTATGCATTTAAAAACCATATGTTAACAAAAAACATTATGCTAAGAAAATATCTCTAGACTTCACCACAGAAGTGATGATATTAAAAAAGAAAAGTTCAAGCCTCTTAATCAATTTCCCTTGTGGTATTTATCCACTCATCATGTGGATTTAAAGAAATGGAATGATAGATTTAGGTCAGGGTATAGACTCAATGTGATGTCTCCCAAACTCTTGAAATCATTCGTATGTAGCACTCTTGTCAAAAAGTATCCAATCCATTAAACAGAAGAAGACAACAAACTCCCTAGAAGCAATGTGTTGTGATTATCTGGGATAATACTAGCAATTATAATAATAATGTGTATGTTCTTAAACTTCTTAAACTTCCCGCTAATTTTACTGGTAAAAAATCTCCCTCAAAATAATGCTATGATTATGTGTACTACATCCATGTGACAAATGAGAGAACTGAGGGTTAGGAAAGCTGGAAGTCTCTCCACTGGTTAGGGTTAAAAGAAAATGATGATATTGTTATCTCCACTTAACATCTGGGGAAACCATCTATAAAACTTAAGGGAAGCTGCAGTGTCAGAATGTGAATCCAATTTGGTCAGATTCCAAAACCTTGTATATTTTCCATTGTATTGTGCTGCCTACCTTATTTCTACTTTCTCCAAACAAATGACAATCATAGCCCAAGAAAATTATTCTTCACACTGTTGAATCCTGGGGTAAACTCAAAGGAGAGAGGAAGAGAAAGGATTTCCCAAACCTCCAAAACTCAATCCACTGGGGAGCTCTTTGGAGGGGAAAGAATTCTATTTTTGCTAAGCTCTGACACATCTAGGTGAAAATTAGAAGTCGTAGTAGCCACTTTTCCACATAAGTCACGGGTACATTCTGTTCATATTATAGTTGGTCTATGTGGGAGAGGGGCATGTTTTGGGGATGTGAGATCTGTGCCTCCTTCCCAGCCCTGCCTGTCCCAACTCCCACTACCATCTAAGGCTTCTCTATCTGGTGTGCAATCTCCTGTACACAGCTATTCCCAGGAAAGGGAATGTATGCTCTGAATCTAAATGAATGCTCTGAATGTGGAACTGGAACCATAGACACATTGCTCACATCTGATTAATGATGGTCAATGCTTGCATATCTTATTTCCCACTTATGTGGAGGTAAACCGTATTAAACTTAATTTCTGCAATTTAAGAGGAAGAGAAACACCCTCTCCCCACTTCTTATTCTTCTTGTTTTCTCATTTGCTGTTAAGCTATTGCAAATCACAAACCAAGAACTTGTTGTTAATTCCATTACCAGAGTGGGCGGTAGTAGGGAGTCTTTGCACTTTTTAAATAAACTAGTCTTAGGAGGGCTTGTATTCTCCAAATGCCAGCCCTTGCACAATAGCATAGACACACCCTAATTCCCCCACTTTTTTCCTAGACGTTCTCACTTTTGTCATTGTGGTAGTGCCATATTTCATCTGTGTTAACTCCAGTGAGATTGATAGCCTCTATGGAGTTTTGTTCCGCTAGGTAGCTCACTCATTTTAAATGGTTCCTCTGAGCCATGTTAAGCATTGTGCACCAGTGGTTTTTTTTTTAAATCTTTACTACAATAATGAAGTCATTACTTACAAAATCGTACATGTTTAAATTTTGGCTCAATAAACTATTTGTTTATCTGAACCATGTTAGGAGCCTGTTCTGTTCAATTTTCCCTTCTTTTAATTCTAAATCCTTATGCTCATGAGACAGTTAATATCCAATTAAGTGCTTACAGAAGGTCTTTTTCAACATTTTGCACATTAGTTTACTGTTCCAAAGATAAAACCTAAACACAACAATAAAGTAAACAACTTCGGTTTCAAAAACTAACTTCCAAACAATATGCATGCAAACCCCAACCCCTGCCAAAAAGTAAAATGCAAAACCAGAAAAGCTTTATCCCGGTCATCTTTTCAAAGTGTCTAGCCAATGTTCTTTACTTTTTTCCTCTTCATATGTAATTATGCATTCTCTAATAATTTAGTAAAGTCTCCTTTAAGGATCGACATGAGAGTTAACAATGAAGTTAAACTCTTGAGATTGTGAGGAGACAAGATTAATGTACCGTTTTAGTTCTCTGTATTGTAGTGGCTGAAGAAAGATGTGAGAAAAGCTGAAGTGTATTCATTTTCCTTCTTCTCTTCTCTCGCCCTGTCTTTTCAGGAACTTCCAAAACTTACAGAATCTCAGCTTGGCTTATTGCCGCAAGTTCACAGACAAAGGTTTACGGTACCTGAACTTAGGGAATGGATGCCACAAGCTCATCTATCTGGACCTTTCGGGCTGCACCCAGGTTTGCCTCTCAGTCTTCTCCCTCCTTCAGTAGGCAGTCGCGTCCTCTGGAGAGCCAGCTGCAACCAGTCCTCATGTTGCACTAGTGCTGTGCACAGACCACAGCACCACAGCACACTTTTCAGAGGTTTTAAATTACATGACCCCAGCTGCTTGAAGTTTCCCCAGGATTGCTACTATAGGCTCCTGGCTTCCTTCCACTGGAGTGTCACATCCACAAGGAGGCAGAGCTCATTGGATGATAAAACAGACCACTTCTGTGGAGACACTCCGAACATAGCATAGTTCTAAGAACAGAATTACTAAGACACAAACAAAGCAAAACCTTTGGGGGGGAGAATTTGCATAGGATTTTCTGAAAAGCCAATAAGCTCCTATATGAGCATTTTGGGGAGGGTGGGGGAGTGATTAAAATTCTACAAGAAAGAAAGTACATTGCAAGGATCCTAATTAGTAAACGTGCCTTGCATTCTTGGGTTAAGTAAATACCCTGAAGATGTAAGGTCCACGTGGGAAGATCCTTTAATTGGAAGGGACAGGAATAAAGAAAATTGGCAAGAAATTGGGGGAAATTGGGGGGATAAGGCATACGGCTTCTGAAAAGTAGTTACTGCCTCATGGCTAGTTTCTTCTGTTCTGATAGATTGAAGCCTTAACTCTTTTTTAAGTTACTTTTCTTTTACTTCTCCATGTATTTTGTTGACACTGATGTCATGATATTTTCCTTATTCTGTACGAGTGATATAGCACAGGTGAAAAACAGCTGAAACTAGTTTCCTAACAACAACTAGCTGTAGCCATCAGATACTGAGTGATTAATCTATGGCAGGCACTGTGCTGGGTGGTATCCATAGATAAGTTTATTTCTTGTATCATGTCATTTGGTATGTTTATTGGTCCTATTTGCAGGCAAAGAAACAAAAGTTCAAGGTGGTCAAATAAATTGTCCAAGGTTGCAGAACTGTCAGTGATACTGGTGTGTTTATAAGCGCCTGTCAGCAGAGACCAAGGCAGTCAGACACCCTGGTGTAGAAGAGGTGGCAGAGAAAACAGGGCAGCATGGAGGCTCCTCCATGTTCTCAAATGAATACAGTTTCTACCAGGCTTCCATTACTGCCAGACTAGGGCTTCCTGGTGTATTACTTCAAATTCTCAAGAAACATCAATTTTGGACATTTTCAGCTGTCACTTAGGTTGAAAATGTCCAGAATTTGTATCTCTTTAAAACTGGCCTACTGATATAAAGTTTGGAGAATTTATTGAGATTGACCCTACTTTATGACTGAGACAATCTTAACATTTCCTCAGCTTGACTGAACTTTGGAGACTTCTTCCTATTGTTAGGCTTCTGACCTCCCTTTTTCTTAGAGCATTTATTTTAGAAATTTGGAATTGTACATGCCTTCTTCATTTCCTCTGAGATGTAAATTTATTTTTTTTTCTTCTCAAAACTTTTGGCTGATTTTATGACCCAGAAATGTCTTCTCTTCTTTGAAAACCTGGGAACAATCCTTTGGATATTTAAGTATCAAAGAAGAAAGCACCATATCTCCCAATTTCTGTGGGAGGTAGCAGCCTAACTTTGATAAGCACCAATTAGCAAACACAAATGGTGTAATCACAGAAAAATATTTGCAAATTCAGGCATAATTTAATGTGCTTGGCAAATCCTGTTGGTCAACTTCCCTTAACTAGATATCCTGCTGTGTTTTTCTATTAGTTCACTTCTGTGCTTTAAATCCCTCCCACCGTATGACTTATCTCTTTGTTCTTAGTTTCCACATAGTAATTATTGTAGCAATAAGTCTCTGTCTCTCTCTCTTTCCCTTTCTCTCTCTCTCTCTCAAGTGCGTGCATGCGTGTGTGTGTGTGCGCGCGCGTGTGCGCACACACACACACACACACACACACACACAGAGCTCCAAGGGAGCTCCAAATATTTTCAGACATCGTAGTTTCTAAATGAAATGTCTCATATCCATAGCCTATCTTTACATTTTGAGCCAATAATTCAAATTCTGTAGTTAATAGAAAAGCAGACACACACACACACACACACACACACACACACACACAGAAGAACTTGCAGAACTGGGCTTGTACCCATATGACAGCAGGATCCTGGAACTGAGTCAGCCTCTTCCCCTTTGGATGCAATATTATCTCCCCAGCTTGCAACCCTCCTCTCTGCTGGGTAATGTTCACCAATGCATTTCCATGTGCAGTACACATGCTGCCACTTAATTCATTGCTTGCCTGGCCTCAGTCAGAGTTTTGGTCTGAAGGTATAAAGAATAGAACTGTATTCCTAATTGTCCTTTAGTTTTCAATTAAAAAACCCTACAATGTAGTTAGTATTTCATAGTTTTATGCAAAACAATGTTAGCCTCATTTATTACTCCTCCATGTCAGTCTGTTCAGTAGAAATCTACCTCTAAATGTCAGTCAGTAGGGATTAAACCATTGGAACCTGAGCCCTTCTAGACTCACAGGAGTGAGAGATGGACTCATCATGCACCGTAGATCTTATGATAGCTGCTTCTGTGGCTCCACCAAGGACCCTTGAAGCCTATGTCACTGTTCTGAGTGAATTCTTACATCCTCTGTGAGGGCACTCTAGTTCTTCAGATCTGATTTCAAAGAAAGAATTTGATAAATTGCAGAGATAATGTTTTCCCCTATAAGTAAGTGTCCATTCTGTTTTGGAAACTACAATCTATTTTCTAAGAGGTAACAGCACTAGGAAGTCATAAGGTCCCAAGAAGACAAAAGGACTTGGGAGTAGGAGCTTGGACCTAAAGACTCCCCCTTGTGTTGGTTGACTGCCTGCTGAATGCCATGCACTGGGAAGGGTCACACAGCATCCCTGTTTCTAGGGAGCTGTTACTCACATAAACTGTGCCGTGGAGACTTCAGTGAGGTCACTACTGTCCTTGCAGAGGCAAGGACAATCTTGTGAAATTTCACAATCTTGTGAAAGAGGATGAAAAAAGTTAAATAAATGATGGAGAACTGTCAGGAAAAGTAAAAATCAATTACACGTGTTCTGGAAATATTCTTCTTTTTGGGGGAATTAGATAAACACTCTAGGTGTATTAAATAATGTGACTACGTGTCTAACGAGTATTAGAACTTGCTCATGTACCTGTGTGCCATCATCTTTGGTTTGGTTGAGACAGTTTCTCTACTCAGCGTCTTCTTCAAGTTTCCCCTCATACTTGACCCAGAAACAGGCTCTGGTGATCTCTTTCATTACCCACAGCAGAACTCTAGCTCTGTTCTTGTCACTTGGAATTTCATTTTTTTTCTTAATAAAATATTTGACTTCCTTCTTGTTAGATGTTAAATGTATAAATATTTGAAAATATATACAAGAAAAAAGGAGGAGAAAATGAGTTTAATTACTTGAAATTTTAGAACTCAGAAATACCGAAATGGTATTCGAATCTCAGGGAATAGCTAGCTCTCTGGTCTTTTCTGTATGCATGTCAATCTCTTTCAATTAAAGTGGATTATATAGTATATCTGCCTTTCATTTAATATTCTATAAAGAGCACATCTTTCTGTTTTATTGAATATTCACCTTAACTCTTGGTAGGTAGCTAGTATTCTATTAAAATATCAATAACTACTTAACCATTTATTATTAGCCTACCAATTTTTATAACAATAAATAACTTGTGATGTAGATTCTTACAGTCATGTCTGTTTATATATCTATGTATTTGGGGGCACAAGTTTTTAGAAATGAACTTGTTGATCAGAGGATACAGGTATTTTTAAGGCTCTTCATACTTCTCAAAGCTTGCCAGTTTATACTTAGCATCAATATGAAAAATGTTTTCATGTCTTCATAAACTAAAAAAACTTTTTTCAAGTTGACATTGAATGTTACACTGTGTGTTTTTGGTGTGTGTCAATAATGGAGCTTGGATTCAGGGCTTTAAGCTTTCGCTCTGCTTTATTGCTCACAGATGGTGCTCTACCACTTGAACCATATTTCTAGCCTGGCATTTTGCAGGTTTAGCTGAAGATGGAATCTTGTGGACTTTTCTGCTCAGGCTGGCTTGAAATTTTATGAGCTCCTCTAGGTCTCAGCCTTCTGAGTAGCTAGGATTACAGCTGACACAATGTATTTTTAGTTTACATTTCTTTGATCACTTTTAAATAAGTATTACCATCTGTTAAGCACCCCCACAGCTTCCCAAACCTCAAGAATAGTCCTGTAAGGATTCAGAGCACAGGCTCTAGGGTACCTTTATATTATTCTTGAGTTTGCCATTTATTGATTATGGAAATGGGGTTGTATCTCAATTTCTTTATCTCTGAAGTGGGGAAAATTACTGGTATCTATCTCATGAATGTGTTGTATGAATGAAATTGTTTGGAATAGTTAAAATGCTTGGAAGAGTAGCTTACAGTTGCTTTTCATGTGCTTGACATATGATACTATTAATAAATATTTGATGAATGATGGAGTCTTCATCCAAGTTTGCAATAATCAAAATACTTTTCAAATTAATTAAATTTTATTTCAGAATCTGAGTATAAAATTTTCTTTATAGTAGTTTTAGAATTAAAAAACCTATATCCATTTAACAAAAATTGATTTTTTTCAAAATCAGTTCAACAAATTTAATTCATTTGCTTTGTTAGTTTGCATTGTCTCTAAGTTATAAAATCTAATTTATACCAAGAAAAATTAAACTATACTTAAACATAATCTGAAAAGACCTTTTAGAAATATGAAGCAATTTCATCCCATAAACTAAGTATTCTTTCTCTGTGCTTCTTGCTATCTATGGTTTGAGAGACATTTGGCAACAGTGAGTGCATGATGACTGATTTGACTCATGGTGTACATTTATCAGGTCTTCATTGAGTATTTGACTTAATGTTTAGTTCAATGAGTGAAACTAATGAACTATCGAATACAAGATGGTGATAGATTTCCTTTGCACATCATACCTTGCTCTGGGACACTGCTCTTTTACTATCCTTGTGACTCAGGGTTGTAGGGGGAGTGCATTATTTTCAGCAGGGAGAGTAGTACAGCAGAAATTCAGAGCACAAGCTCCGGTGTACCTACATCTGTACCTTGCCATGGATGGGATAGTGTATCTTCACTGTGTATCCCAGTTTCTTAATCTATGAAATATGGGAAATACTAGTATCTACTTCATGGGTGTGTTGTGCTAATGAAACTATTTGATATAGTTAAGATGCTCAGAACAGTGGCTGGTGCATTGTTAGCACCCTTTTATCTTAGCTATTTATTAGATATAGGTAATACCTATATGTGACATATACCTGCTGGCAGTGTCTACTGCCAGTCATAAATTTCGTCCTCAGTGACTACAATTTTTTCCAGGGAAGAATTCAGACTCTCCTAAAAGTATTCAATTCTGGGAAAAATTAATTCTATTTTCTAAAATTGTAAGACCTGGAAAGTCTCAGAGACTTTCCTGCCCAGGCTGGCTTCGAACTGTAATCAGCCTCCCAGAGTTACAGGCATGAGCTAGGATCACTAGCACCTGGCTTAAGTACTCTTTCCTTTTCCAAAACTAGCAGTAAGTATTTAATCTTTCTCACAGTAAGTCAAATATTTCTATCTAACTGTCAGAAGCCATAATGAGCTTTTCTTGGTGACTATTCTCAATAAAAGAAATGTAAAAGAGAGCTAGCTTTGACAGCTCTGTGTTTCTTCTGCAATATTGTACAGTGGAGAAAAGTGGGCCTTTGTTTTACTCTTCACTGTGGCACTCCATATAGTAGAGAAAATAGGAAGAAACAGCCAAGTATCCCTATTTTATTTGATTTCATCTGTATTTAGTGTATTTCATTTTGAAACTCAAGTATTAGAAACATATTTAATTACATACTCCATTTCATGATAACTTTCTACCTCTGTCTCCTCCCTTATTTTTATTCCTTTTAGGCCCATTTTCCTCTCTCTGCTCAAGTAACCCCTCTACTTTATTTGGTTCCTGAAATCTATGTATTCTTGTATTCTCATGCTGTAGTTCTGTGTATATCTATTTTAATCCTCATAAAGGATATTGTCTACAGTTTTAAATTATGATAATATTTCCAGAAAGATCCTAAGTCACCTCTTCTTTCTAACACTATAAGTACAGGACTCCCTAGCGTTTAGTCCTGCGCCTTCAGTCAGCACTTACTTCCTTGGTGGTCTCATCTCATGATGCAAAACCACCTACAATAGTGAGTACTCATTATACACACGTTACACATATATACATAGAGCTCTACACATATACATGGTACAATATATGTCTTATAGATGAAATGTTTTCCCAAGCCAGACTTCTCTTTCAAATTCTGGACTCTGACATCTTAAAATGAAAACTTTTTTTTTGCTCTAAAAAATAACTTCTTGCCTCCATCACTGCCAAGGAGAGAGGCCAGGACACATCTTCTCTCACTGCTCTCAGAAGGAACCAACCCCACCTGCACCTTGATCTCAGACTTTGAATCTCCAGAACTGTTAGGATAAGTTTCTGTAGTTTAGGCCACCTAATTTGGGGTAAGCTTTGTTATAGTAGGCCTATCAAGCTAAGATGTTAGCCTTGACTCTCTGTCTATCTCTCTCTTCATCTCTGCCTCTCTCCATCATTACAGTTTCTATTCTGTCAGGAAATCTGATTGGCTACTCCTGCAGAATCTATCCAGCCTTCACCCTCCCCACAAGCCACACCCTCATTTGCCAACCCCTCCATCTTCCTACACTCTGTCTTGCCTCCTAGATGTTTTCCTGACCTCTCATTTGCTTTCTACAAGTCTACTCTCTACATCTAGAGAGGGATATTTAAAAACCCCCAATCTGAGTCTTCCTTTATTCAAATACCTGGCAAGGCTCCCTATTGACTCAATGAAAGCAAGCTTTGGAAGCACCTCCAAGGCACCGAGGCCCTGTGTAATCCCTGTCCTCCACTTGCCCCCTGACATCATTTCTCTGACATCCTCTTACCAATTCCACTCTAGCCATATTGGCTTTCGTCTTGCTCTGTAGAAACACACAAGCAAGTTCTTGCCTTAGAGGTTTTTGGTACAAACTCTTCTGCCTGTTTGTAATTTTCTTTATGTAGATATCTATAGGGTTAACTTCCTTTAAGTCTTTATCCCCACAGATGCCAAAGTTCTCCAATGAGATACACATTAGTTCCCTGTTCATTCTAGAACTCTGTTAGATAGATTCTTGCTTCTCTTAATATCTCTAAATAAAAAAAATATGGGTAGGATGAATCGTTTCAATGGAGATGACAAAACCATCCTTTTTGTACATAAGAAAGTACTTGTTGGAAGGGCAGTGACTCCTTTCCCTTGAACTTCTGTTCTGGAGTAGATCCTTTGTATAATTCCAAGTATTCTCTCATTGACATTACCTTAAGGTGGGCACTGTCTTACAGATTCACATATCTCTTAATTGTGCGTAATAGAGAGTTATGACGACCACAGACATTCTGTGGTTGTCAGAAGGAAGGCTGCAGCCTTGCCACACTCGGATGCCATGACATTTTCCCTGAAGCCCAAATGTTCAGAAATCAAGAACTGTATGTGGAGTGGATGGGGGTGGGGAGTTTGGACAGATAGTTAAATTGGAAAATAGCAGAGCTTGCCATAGGCTTTTAGTCCCTATACTTCCCCTCTTCTTCATTTCAAGGGCTATCTTTATCTAGTCTTGCCCTTTGGCCTTTACCTAGACACTCCCATACTACTCCTGTCTCCTATTTTACAGGCTAACTTGCACTTATCCTTCAAGGCTTTGTTCAACCACCATCTTTTCTAGGAATTCCTGTTGACCCCTCTGTTGTCTACCTTCAGCTGGGTTATGGTATCTCCTGTGTATACCTCTGTCATTACATCTTTTACAAATCATTCTCTATATACAATTTTTTTATTCCGGTTATGGAGCCTGAACTCTGGGCCTGGGTGCTGTCCCTCAGTTCTTCAGCTCAAGGCTTTCGCTCTACCACTTGAGCCATAGCGCCACTCCTAGCTTTTTCTGCTTATGTGGTGCTGAGGAATTGAACCCAGGGCCTCATGCGTGCAAGGCAAGCACTCTACCCTGAGCCACCTTTCCAGCCCTCTACATACAATTTTTAACACAGTACCTGGCACATAGTAAATATGCATTGAAAATAAGTAAATGAACAACTTGGTCAGTGCAGGAGATTTCATGGACACCTGGTCTTCTAGCAGCCACTGCTGGTAATCATTTGGTCCACATCAGTACCTCCAGAAGAAATACAAAATACTTGTAAACTAAGTCAATGATTTTCTTATTCAGCTGTTTTCCTTCTCAGTGTGAGCTCTTGGTGGCAAAGATCTTACCTTGTTTCTCTTAGGACATTGTCCTTAACACACAATACAATTCATGTTGCACAAAAGGGACTTGAGGAGTATCTGATGAATCAATGAATGAATGGAACTGCATCCAGTTTCAGGGATGGCTAGCAGGTATTGCAAGTGGAAGCTCAGGAATCCTGCAAAGTAGCTGAGATGTTGGAAGCTTTCTAGAACAAGTTGGGTGTTCTCTTCAAGTCAGCATATTTCTCCAAATTTACAGAGGAAGAAAAAGAGCTTAAGGTACTATGAAATACTAACATGAAAATTCTTTTTGTCAATTATATTTCAGTCACAACACAAAATCAGCAAAAATGAAAAGAACGTCCTAAAAACATTCAACCATTGTAATGCTCAAATGCAATGATAAGGATTTATCTGTACTTGTTCTGATAGATCTCTCTGGGACCCATGAAACTATGCACATTGAAAACTGTTAAGTTCCAAGGTCATTTCAGTTCAATCCAGGCCACATAGATTCCAACCTCATCTTTCAGAGAGGCAAAGCTCAGGGAAAGGGTTGTGGTAGAATTGAGAGAAAGTCGCATAAATATGTCCAGGGATGTACTCATCCCTACACTGGCCAAGTTGAATGGTCATTACATAAGCAAATCAAAACTGGGAAGGAATTTTCATTTTTACTTTTCATCACCCTTCTTTTCTCCCTCTTACCCTTTCTCCTCCCTTCTTTTCTTTCAGCCATCAGGATGGTGAAATAAGCCCAAAGCTGAAGTCAGGAGATCTGGCATTCTGTCATTCTTACTCTGTCACTAGCCATTTTGTGACCATTGACATTTACGTGTTTTCTGCCTCAGTATATAGGCTGGGCTAGATTACCGCCAAGGTCTTTTTCAGTTTTAGGATTTTATGCTTCTGCATGTGACTAACCAAAGTAACCAGTGAAGCAACCAGGAGAAAAACAAAAAAGATTGGGGGGAAAGAACTGTGAACTTTATTTTATTTTTTTAACTTTATTTTAAACTAAATTTGAGAATCTTCTTATACATCTGGTGCAAATGACAAGAATCTTTGAAAGTCTGATCCTTGGGGGCAGCTGGGAGTAGAGGTATGGATCTGAGAGTCTACCAATAAGGGTTAATTGACCAGTTAAGTTAGTAGTAAAAAGCAGATGATGAATCAAAATGAGCTATTAACGTTTACATTGAGTCATAATGCTCGTATATTTTCTTGATTTTATTTTCCTGTTGTATTCTGTGGACTATTTAAGAGTGTATTAGTGTTTGCAGAATTCTGTGGTATAAATCCTCCTGCCAGGGGTCTATATGAGCCAGCCTGCTTCTGAGTCACTGTGCAGTGAGTGCAGAATTGGCGAGCATGCTTGCCTTCCTGGCAGCTGCAGGCTTCACTCTTCTTGTGTTCTGCTTCACTCACACTGGAAAATAAAACTGTTTTTTCATGTTTGGCTGTCCAGTGTAAATATAGCAATCTAAAACAGCTGGCCATATTGGTAACACTATTGATCACTATCCCCTTTGGGAACTACTAATTAGAAATAGATTCTACAATCGATTCAACAACTACTCCGTCTGTAGCAAACCTTTGCCAAGCCATGCTCTGCATCAGACATGAGTAATAAGACAAAGAACACAAATGCACAATAAAGGCTGTGGACTTCCAAACTTCAGGATATAAGAAAAAGAAAGCTCTCTCTCTCTCTCTCTCTCTCTCTCTCTCTCTCTCTCTCTCTCCCACAGCCAACAGGTAGGATTTTAGACTACAGTGGTAGAAGTGTCTAGGAGGAATATACATACCTGGAAATCACAAGATCATCCAGAGAGAGGCTGGCAGAACCTGAAGAGGAAAACCACCAAGTCTCATAATATTTGAGAACTTGTCACAGCCTCTTAGCCCAGACTCTAGAAAGTGTTGTTATTGAAGATGTGGTATACTTGAATGTAGTAAAACAGAATGTTTCGTGATGTTTTGGCGAAAAGCTTTGCTTTCTTCTCCAATAATTTATTCTCCTTGCTAAATCAGGCTCCTTTGAGGTCACTAAGAGGTCGTGAAGCAACTATGGATCTGACTAAAGTCATTGCATTGTCCATTAGTCATTGGATACAGTGCTGTAGGATGAGAGAAATATTTGGAAACGGTTCAGGAACACAGATTGAGCCATGTCTACTTAAGTAGATATTTGTAGCTATTATAAAGGGTCTGGTCCTGCATGCATGTCTTTTCTGTATTGCTGAACCAACTGACTGAGAGACACAGTTGTTTCTGGTACAGCAGAGGTTGCCTTTGCCATAAGTGCTCTGGAATGATACAATGGTATCATAGACAGGCCTAGAAGCCACCTCATTCTGTCATGACACCAACTCCACACACAGGAGTGAGAAATGGAAACACAGTAAGATGTTATCATCTGCCCCTACCCCTTTTTGTTACCTTGAAATGCAAAGAAGGACTTGAGATGGACCTTGGTACTCAATACTTTGGTCTTTCTTTCATGTGACTCATAGGCAACTAATTTCATTCGCAATCAACTTGGTCTTGTCATGCTGATGGTTTGAGACCCACCCACTAGCAGTTGGAGAGAATTTTCTTGAAATCACTGAAGCTCCTCTGCCCTAATTAGTAGCAGTAGCTGCTTAGTGGGACTGAACACCGAGGCCAAGGCCAATTTCCCCACCTTCCACCCAGCAAAGGGCAGGATGGCAAGGCTAGCATAAAGGAAAGTGAAAGTCACCTCATAGTTAAGCAGAAAAACCCAGGTGTTGTAGAAATGAAACCTACACAGAAATGCACAGGTATCAGGTGTGATGAAACCCAGGATTTCAGCATAGTAAAATGCCTCACTTTTTTCTTGTAAAAGGAAAACTTTACTTTGAGATTTCTGTTCCCATTATTTGAGCAAAGAGAAAGGACGACTAATAGTGGCTTGGCTTAAAACTTTCTGGCAGGAATAGCTGAGTCATAAAATATAAGCCAAACATCTTTTGGGATAGTCTAATATAAACTTGGTGGGGGAACTAAGTCCTTCATTTCCAGCTGAAAGTCTCTTCTCAGAAGTTACTTCCCCCTCTCCCCACCTTTTGTTTCACAGAGTAACCTGCCTGATTGATGGTACCAAGTTTTGGCTGCATTCTAAGTAATCAATCATCGAACTGTGCTGTTTTGTTGCTCTCATTTCCCCTATTTGAGCAAATCTTGTAATGAATGTGTTTTCAAGACAACAGAAAGAAAATTTGAGTGTTGTGTGGAAGTCATTATTAGACATACTAGAACTAGAGGGAGGGACAAGGGTCTGAGATAATTGAGAACTCAATAATGTCAAAACAACAGTTCCTGTCCCTGGAGTTGGTGTAATGACAGAATGAAGTGGCTTCCAGCCCTGGCTCTGATACCATTGTGTCATTCCAGAGCCCTCATTCAGCTCTTATGGCAGAGGCAAACCCCTGCTCTACCAGAAACAATGTTCAGTACTAGAGACACACTGTGGGGGATAGATAAGGGATCTTTCCTCAAATCATATGACTTCTTTGAATGCTACTACATTAACTTTGCAATGCAAGAAAGGCATTACAAAGTTTCTCAAGGTTCTCTACCTCTGCTTTTTGATTCTTTTCTTTTCTATGGGAGCAAGCTATGCCCAGAACAATAAGAAAAGGCCTATCCAATATTAATGGCTAGACATTGTGCTAACCAAACCACTTCATGACTTCCTTTTGTCTTCTCAAGAATCTCCTGAAAATAGGTGTTACTATACCCATTTTACAGATGAGAAAACTAAGAGTCAGTGAGGTTGAGTTCCCTTTTGTCAAAAGTGAGGAAGAAGCAGAGTTGGACTCAGGCCCAGATCTGCTGAGTCTAGCTGCAACATTTTTTTTTCCTCCCAAGTTGTTCATGTTTTTACATGTACATTCTCCCCTAACCTTCTTTTTCTGGGAATACTTAGGGAAAATTACTATATAATCCATGTATTATGATATAAATGGCTTCATTTTTGCTTTATAGATTTACATTCCTCCTAACCTCCTTCTCTTGTTTTCATGGACATAACTTTGCCATTGGAGCCAAGGCTGGACTTCCATAGCTTAGCCTCCATTGGTGCTTTGATCACCTCTCAGAAAAACTTGACAGAAAACCTTCACAGTCCCATCTAGACTGTTTTGCCTTGCAAGTGGGGTCGCTTGCAGCCTTGCCTGGGATTAACTTTTGTACTCTTCTGGTTTTATTTTCAGACTCTTACTCTAGGATTTAATATTGTTCAGTCCCTAATAGCTATCTAACACAGTAGGCAGAAGTAAAAGTTTTACATGATCATCTCTCAGAGGGGAAGATATAACAGGCATGCATCACAGGAAAGAATTTTGAGCCCAAACTCCATATATCCATCAACAGACAAATGAATAAATAAAATGTAGTATATCTCATGAAAGGATGTTACAAAGAGGAATAAAGCTGTGAAAAGAAAGACCAAAAATATGCAGAATGAAAACAGCCAAGTAGAAAAGGCTAGGTAGAAAAGATTCTGCATAGATAATCCCCAGGGGCAGAAATGGGGTTATTGATGCCAGAGGCTAAGAGGGGGTTATATGGGGCACCTGCTTACTGGATACAGACTTTCCTTTTAGGTTAATAAGAATGTTTGGAACTAAATACAGGTGGTGTTTACCCATTATAATTATAGTTTCATTATAGTTAAATGGCTTATTTAAGTGGTTGATTTTGTATTAAGTGGTTCTCACCTCTTTGAAACATTAATTGTAAAGGATGATATTGACCAAGATGATTTGCACTTATAAACTGATGTGTGAAATACTAGCCTCTTTGTACAACTACTTAAAGATAATTAAAAAATGTTAAAGAAAATATCAAGACTGAATTTCTCCCCGTTATGGTTTCTGTTTTAGTATACAGCAACAAAAATCACAGCATACCTTTGATTATTACTACCTTGGGATTTTAGTAGAAGTCATACTACTGGATTCTCTCATGATTTTTTTACCTACTCTGTATGATTCAGATTTCAGTACAAGGCTTCAGGAACATTGCAGATAGCTGCAGTGGAATTATGCACCTGACCATCAATGACATGCCAACCCTGACAGACAGCTGTGTGAAAGTAGGTAGTAAGAAAGTAGGTTTATCTCCAGTTCCTTTACGTGCTCTAGTATTCTAATGGCTTGAGTTATCAAAAATATAAATTGCCTTTTCATTTTAATTTATTAATAATAAGAAAATCACTTCAAATGTACACCCATCTACATGCACGTACCACCAAAAATCACTGAATATTGAGTTTTAAAAGACTTTTTCTCACAGTTAAGACATTATTGCTCCAATAATGTTATAGCCTAACTACAACTGTAAATTGAATTCTCCCATCCAAGTTATAGCCAGGCCCAAACCTGCTTAGCTTTTAAATTTCACTCTCTTACACTTAATTCTCTGTCAGGCTGCCAAATGTCTGGACTTTTTTCTACATTCCATTTTCTCATGTTTTCCCATACTCTTGTAACATGTTTTAATTCTCATTCCTCTGCCTTACTCAAATGTGAACATATTAAAATATATTGGAAAAATCCCACTTCCTTTGAAATAAAGAAAATTTAGTAGTGTGTCAGTTTCTGAAAATATTTAAACTCATGACCTCATTCCTGTGCTATGTTTATTCTATACACTGTGCTTAATTTTCTCCTCCTTGTTTTCTTCTAAAGGTTTTGGTTGAGAAGTGCTTGAATATCACATCAGTGGTTTTCATTGGGTCACCACATATTTCTGATGGTACCTTCAAAGCTCTTTCGGCTTGCAGTCTCAGAAAGATCCGGTTTGAAGGTTTGTGATGCTAGACAATGTGGCCCAGTCTTAAGTCTCTACTTTTACTTTGGGGAAATTATAAAGAGAGTGATTGTCTTTTTTTAAAAAAAAGGAAACAAAAGGATTACTGATGCATGCTTCAAATATATAGACAAGAGTTATCCCAATATCACTCACATTTACATGGTGGACTGCAAGGGAATAACGGACGGTGGCCTCAAATTACTGTCACCTCTGAAGCAGCTGACTGTGTTAAACCTGGCAAATTGTGCAAGGTAAGAAGTCACTCAGTTATATGTTCAACAAATATCAATTGTCTAGGACATGCCAGGCCTTCTCATCAGGGTTAGTGTAGCAAATGTGCAAATCAGGGCCTGTGATTAATAGAGAGGTAAGTCGAGTCTAGTGATGACATGGAGGTGCAGCTAACACAGACTGAGTATATAGGTACTCAAGGAACTTGTTAGGAATAGCTCAAGGTATGAGAAGCCACCCTTGTAAGACTAAGTAAACTTTCTGGCTACCTTTTGTAGCAAGCATTCCCATGGCTAGTTTGGTTAACCGATTCATTCCCCACAAGGAATGACTCTCTGACTTGCTTATGAGGAACCAGTCTAACTATAGGCTACAGTTTTGATATTGGTGTTGTCAAGTGTGCAAGGATCAAGTTCTTGGTAAAATCTTTTCAGTGGATATCTCAGCCCCTTACTTATAGAGGCATCTTATAATCTTATAGGGGCAGGTAACAACAGAGCAGCACTTGTTCTACAGTGACATTGGCTAGCATTTGGAAGCATCTAAGACAAACTAGTGTAATAAGCTAAGCTATGTCCTCACTCATATTCCCTATTATAAAAACCATGAGGAAGCTTGGGTTGACAGAAGGTTGGGGAAGACATAAGGCTTTGGAATAGGAAAAAAACCTGGATTAGAAAATAAGGCCTCCAACCAATAGCCATGGAGAAACCAACCTCTTGCTAAGAGCAATAGGTTTGAGTCAAGCCCCTTGGTGACTGAATCTACAGCTGGCCTCTTTCCTATAAACTTAGGCGAAGCTCTGAACTATAACCACACAAGTAGTTCACATCCAATTTTTGGACTCAGGACCTGGGAGGCACAGGAATAAATACAGAAAGTTTGGGTCGGTGTTTAACACAGATGAATAATAGATACATACACACATACATACATTCATACATACATGCATGCATGCATACCATATGAATGCATATCTCTATTAGACAGCTAATCCTGTCTGTATAAATATGTGAAGGAAATTGGATTTTTACCCTCTCATTTCATTAAGTGTTCTGCAAAATGATTAACATTAAGTGGAAGTTTTCTGCTTCCAAAAGACTTGACAAAATACTTCAAAGAATTCTGCCATAAATAATATCCTTGAGGAATACATACTTTTTAATATATTGCTGATCCCACAGAGTAAGAGAAATACATAACAGCCTCAAGTCCCCTGGCTCCACACTACCCCTCTCAGTGAATAGGCTCCCTGAGATGAATCATGTGTAGCAAGCAATGAAAGGCTGACCTGCTCTGAGCATAAGTGTTCATGAAAACTTGGCCATAAGGGCATCAGCTTTGAGCAACATTCAAAGCAGAGATGCAGAACCTGAGACTTCTACAGGTCTGGACTTCCTCAGGTTGAAGAAAGTCTCAGGTGGGCAGCATCCAGGCTCCTAGAATAAGTTAGTCCATTGCTCCTCTGAGTAGCCATCAAGACCAAGTAAATACATGATCAGAACCAAAGATTGCCAGCTGCACCAAGATATGAGTCACCATGAGAGTCATCAGAACCAGCAAAACAAATCCGTATGAGAATTATTAGAGTGGTAAGTCACTATGTGTGAAATATTTGCAGAAACAAATGATGGAATTATGAGTATGAGAAAGCAAAGTGATAAAAATAGATTTGAGAAAGCCTTTCAAAAATAAAGATATAATATTCATATAAAAATAAACAGATTGCTAGCACCCATATTAGAATTCACAGAGGGGAGTAGTCAGTGTGATAGGAGAGAGCTGAATAAATGACAGCAGAGGAAAAAGAAAATGAAAATATGCAACAGTGAAAAGACAATAACTTGTTCTCACAGTATTTTTTATGCAATATAAAAGTGGCATTTGAAAAAGTGGCATTTTATTTTAAATATCATTTTTTACAGATTACTTATAGTTTGGATTTTGTTTACAAAGCCATTTAGAGAATATTTATTTTAATGAATAATATTTTTCATTTATTTCTAACTTACAATTATTATAAAACTTACATATTTGTTGTTATTACAAAGGTGATATATTTAATCTTTGATTCATCTTTGCATTTCATTTTTACTTAGATTTGTAATTTTTACTTTTTTCTTTTTAATTTATAAATTGTTTTTTATTTGATGGATTTTTATTGATGATTTGTTTTTATTTGTCTAGTATTTTCTCAGGAAGCTTTAATATCTTATTTATTTTAAAGTGTTCATCCTTATCTTCAGCATTTGAAAAGAACTTTTTAAATATTCCCTCTATTTTCTAATTTTCTAAATGGTCATTTTTGGCTTAGATACCTTAGATTATTATTACTTAAATTTTAGTTTGTCACTTGTTCTTACCATAAATGAACACTATGTTTTTATTTTAGCCAGTTCACTCCATATTAACTACTATTCTTCAAAATCTAATATTTTAAAATTCTTTTCCAGAGGCATGTTTTCTTAGCCTGAAAAATCCCATGTTGTGTTTTGTTTTCTTGTTAGTGAAAGCATCTCCCGGTGGATTACTCCAACCCCAGTGTTTGCCATTAGAAAAGTTTGATTGGTTGTGTTTGCTCTTCCTTCTTCTTAGGTACTCTTTCCCCACTTCTACCTAGCTTGATGTGCTTACCCAGATGTTGCACATCTGCCTTTCATATTACAGGTGGAGAGTGGAGTGTTGGGCACAGCATATTTATTAATATAGACTGGTCAGCTGACCAGGGCATCACCTTTTGGCTCTATTACTCTGTTCATGGTCAGTTTGACCAAATGGAGGATATAGAACCTGTCAGCAATCAACCTGTGCTGTTCTCAGTGTTTTTCCTGTGTATATCTACCTGTAGGCTTGTTTTGTGTGAAAATACTTTAGGTTTGATTGTATTGATGTATTTACCTGCCTTGCTTTATTTGCTAAAATGCTTTTTAGAAGGAATTGGTAGTCTCCAAATGGAATTAGAAAGGGAGCTGGTAGGCCAAACAAATCTTCAGACATTTATAAAGCAGGACAGATACCAGGTGCTGACACCAGGAAGGAGTTTGTAATTAGGACAGTATGGGTAAGTTAGGTCAGGGTCTTCTACCATCAGGTTTTCTCTGATTCAGAAGGAAAGGATCTGTATTTCACCTGTTGGGTTTCCATCACCTGAATTGACCTTGTGCAAATCCCTCCAAGATTCAAACAGTAGTTTGTAAATCTTAGTCTCCCTCTCATGAGTTTTTTTTTCTAGAGATTATATTAGAGATTGCTTAATCTGTTCTCATTTTAACCTGGGAGAAAGAGACTCTCTTGTGTTGTTAATAATTATGCTACTCAATTAAATAATCAAGTGAAGAATATTTTAAATACCTCTCCCATTATTATCACCTGTGCAAAATCAAATTTGGTTTTAAAATGTTGACAATCTTAGTATAATAACATGACTTACTGTTTCAAAAATGGATATTAAAAACTGTTAGGATAATACCATTATATGTAAAATAATATATGAAGCTTTTCTTACTGTCTCTTACAGGATTGGTGATATGGGACTAAAGCAGTTTCTTGAGGGCCCTTCCAGCACAAAAATAAGAGAGCTCAACTTAAGTAACTGTGTGCTCCTGGGTGATTCCTCTATTGTGCAACTGGCAGAGCGGTATGGGAAACCAATATTCTACATCAGAGAACTCTATGTGCTACATTAGCAATTGCATAATGGCCAATAGGAAGGATCAGAGACAGACCTAAAAACCTTGACTCTAAGCCCTTTGGAGAACATCAATTCAATCCTCAGTGAAATCAAATCAAAGACATTGAAGTCACACATTAAAGTAGTATCTTGATGACATCTGAGCTGTTTCTCATCACTGTTACCTAGGAAGCATTTGAAACAGAGCCACTCACGAAGTGATGACTATTTGAACAGTGACTTGCTGTACTTTACAAAGACATTGCCTCTATGGGAACCTTTACTCCATATTTCACAAGGGGTTTTGTAGCTGGGTTGTTTATTCTTGCCAGAGGCCTCGTGTTCACTAAAGGTCAAATCCAATTCCTGCAGCAAGCTTAGGAGTTCTGTGACTTGTCATTGTGGCATTTCCATAATGTTGTCCATACCTGTGATTTTTTTTTTGCTTTTAGAAATGAAATATGAAACTAAGTTAAAGAAAGTCTTGCATATTAATCTACCTGCATTTCATTCAACTTTATAATGCCAAGTTACTTTCCACTTTTAGGCTTACATTTATGTTGAGAAAAAGAAAAACCTATCTTCAATAATATTTACACAAAGAAATAGATATCAATGATTGTATTGAAAGCTGAACTTAATTCTTTATGTCTTTTCCTTTTAGCTGCACTAATTTAAACTACTTGAGTTTAAGAAATTGTGGCCATTTGACTGATCAAGGACTTGAGTATATTGTAAACATCTTTTCTTTGGTATCGGTAGATATCTCTGGAACAGTCATCTGTAATGAGGTAAAAAAATATTCAGAACAGTTTATTATTTTCTGTAAAGCAATAATTTTCTGGTTTATAAACAATGGAAAGAACAACAACTAGCTTTATTTATTTAATAAATTATAAACAGCAGATTTAGGATCATTGCTTCTAGAATACAGATAGATGAGGTTATGGTAAATCGTTATGTTTCTCAGTTTAAAAAAAATCTCAAAATCCAATAATTTGAGGAAAGTACTGACAAAGTCATGCAAAATAACCTGAAATTTGTTTTATCAAAGATGTTTGGTAGACATGAAGATCATATACTTTAGATGGCTTAAGTGTATATTTCTTGTGGATTGCACAGTCTATAAACCATCTAAAAACCTTGAGATGTAAGTCTTTACTTCAAGACTGAAGTCTAGAAATAGCCCCTTTAAGCCCTTTACTTATTCATTAATTCATTCATTGTTTTAATATATATCTATTTATTGTGTTGGTCATGAGGCTTGACCTTGGGGCCTGGGTGCTATCTCTGAGCTCTTTTGCTCAAGGCTAGCATTCCACCACTTTGGTTTTCTAGTTGTTAATTGGAGATAAAGCATTTCACAGACTTTCTTGTCTGTGCTTGCTTTGAACAGCGAGCATTAGATCTTAGCCTCCTGAATTGCTAGAGTTACAGGCATGAGCCACCAGCACCCAGATCATTATTCTTCTTATTCTTCTTCCTCCTCCTCCTCTTCCTCCTCTTCTTCCTTCTCTTCCTCCTCTTCTTCCTCCTCTTCTTCCTCTTCTTCTCTTCCTCCTCTTCCTCCTCTTCCTCCTCCTCTTTTTTCCCCTCCTCCTTCTCTTCCTCGTCGTCATCGTTGTCATCATCATCATCATCATCATCTTCTTCTTGAAATTAACTATTACTACTCTTAAAGTGGAGCCTCTACCATCCTACCTTGGTATCACTGTCTCATTTGCTAATCTAATAGAAGCTAAGACCTAAGTGGTCAGCCATGTTTCTGAATCACTTTGGTAGGCTTTAGTTAAATAAGAAATGTACAGACTCCTCCTGAAGACAGTTCAGTAGGAGAGACATAGGAAGACAAGAGGAAAGACTCCTTTGCCTTTGTCTTACTAAATCTTTATTCATCTCTGAATGATACCAGTTATCACTTGTTTGGGAGACCTTCTCTAAGAACCCTACCTTGCAGGTAAGTATTGGAACTTCTCTGTGTGAATCTCTGTGAGCAACTTTAAACATGATCTATTATGTTTCTTTACATGATGGACCTCTATGTTTTGTGTCCATCCTTCCCCAACAGTCAGAGGGCTCTTTAAGATGACAGGTGTGTCTGTTCATTGGTTTAGATTCTTTCCTTTCTTTACCCATGAGTGCACTTGGATTCAGCTCCCATTCGTCTACTAGAGGGTCTCTTCTCTGATGGTCTTTTCTTTGAACTGCTATTCAAGCATAATATGAAGCAGTTACATGGAACAGCTCATCATGTGGGGGTTCACATCTGTTCCCCTCATGCTGTTTTCAGTCTAATGCTGGAATTCACTGAGTTGTCAGAGGACCTGTGGTCTTTAGTTTCTGGCCTACAAGATCCCTGATGTGTCTTCATCCCAACTTCAAGGTCCTTTCAAGTGTTCAGGCTTCCTTAGCATGTTGGCCTAGCTTTGGACCTCTCAGGTCATGCTAGAATGTGGTGATCCTGTGAGGCCATCTTAGTCCATTGCCGCAGACCACCCTCGCAAACATTCTGTTCCCACATCTGTGTTGGCCCACTGACTCAGGCCTCGGCCTCTCCTTACTCTGCTGCACTGTGGCTAACTCATGTCAGCCAGATTTCAAGCTGAGGTTGGTATCTGTGACACATTTGTGAGTGAGCAGAGTCCCCAGAAAGAAGGGGCCAGAGAGTTCTTCCCTCTTTCTTTACATCATCACCATTCCCCAAATTTCCTTTTCTTTGAACAGATTAGTTGTAGTTTTAGCTTTCCTTAGTGATCTTGGCTCTGGTTTTAATAATACCACCTCTTTCCCTTATCCTTCTAGTTTAGTGTCTTCTTACTGTGTCATTTGGCTTTTCAGTTTATCTTTCTCCTATGTAGATGATTCTGTTAAAATTAAATTTCCTCAGTGCTGAGTACTGAATTGTTTCTGTTTCCCTCATTAAATTTTAACAATAAAATTATGATCACAGAAAAACTCTGCTTTTTTTTCCCCACAATCCTACCAGGCAAAAGTGGAATGAATTCCCATTTATTTCTAGGTCCTCAAACCTGTCTGGAGGTTCCAAATTCCTTTCCAGCTGAACAGATCTGAGCAGGACCCTCTGGGGGGAATCCCTCAGCATCTCATTCTTTAGTTTTCCTCTGGCTCTCCCTTCCCCTCAGCTCCTTTCTTTCCCCTTCTTGCTCCTTTCTTGATTCTGTCTCCTCCCTTTCCCTCTCCTCTTTTTTTAACCTGTTTCCTCCACCCTCTCTTCTTATCTTTGCTCTTCTCCTTTTCTCTTGACATATATTCTAGCTTTATAGTTGTTAAAAATGTTATGCCCTAAGTCTGTCACAACTTAGACTTTTAAAGCTTAAAGGCATGTGATTTTTTTCTCCTGTTTTCCTGTAAGAACTCTCCTTGCATCATGTGAGTACTCTGTTGTCACTGGAAGGTCACAGCATAACAAGAAGGAGAGGATCAAAGCACATAATAAACTTCAGAATTAAATTGCACCACTATACTATCTCAAGCCTGAAGTGTCTGGTGAATGTCTGCTGAACGGATGGAGTGGGGACTAAATGTTACAGCTTTGTTTTTATAGTATTTGGTGAAAAACAATTCTTTTATTTCCAAAAACCATTTGCTAAAATTTTACCGACTGAGGGAAAATTAAAAATTAAGAATAGAATTTCAAGTTCCACTCTCTATTTTTATTTTCTTCTGAAGAGCACATATTTAAGAGAGCTGTGAATAGATCCTCATGGTTTAAAAACTAGTTGTTTTCTGCTAAATGATTGAAAGTAAATCTTGAGAAGGGGATTGTTTTCTTCCTGTGAGTCAGTTCAGTCTTCTCTAAAAGGCAAGTGATTGACAGTGACAGTGCCACAGCCGCTGTGGGACTTAACCTCAAACAGTCAAATGAAAATGAGTCACCCAGATGTCAGCTGGGGCAACTGAACACCCTTGGTGGACTATAGGTCTGATGAAGTGTGAGTCTGACTGCAGATTGAACATTTAGAACCCTAGCTTGGAGGGACATCGCACATATACTCCAGAGATCAAATTGATCCAGTCATACCTTTATGGGGGAAATTTTCTTGTTTTCTGATTGTAGTCTCAGTTCATCTGAGTGAGTGTTTTGTTTTGTTTTGTTTTGTTTTTTTGGGTCCAGTCGTGGGGCCTGAACTCTGGACCTGGGCACTGTCCCTCAGCTCTTCAGCTCAAGGCTAGCGCTCTACCACTTGAGCCACAGCGCCACTTCCGGCTTTTTTCTTTTTGCTTATGTGGTATTGAGGACTCGAACCCAGGGCCTCATGCATGCAAGGCAAATACTCTACCACTGAGCCACCTTCCCAGCCCCTGAGTGAGTTTTTGGTTAGAATTGCACTACTCACTTAGCTTACAGTTACATATTCCAACTGTGTGCCTGAATGAACAGGAAAAAATATGGCACCTCATTCTGGCATTGGTATTATGGTGGGCAAATGTTTGCAAAGCACCATCTGCATGGGGAAGCAAAGAGGGTCAAGTAAAGTCTTATTTTCCGAGAGAAGGAGAGGGGAGTGTGAGCCTGAGAAGAAATGACCTGCACAGAGGCATGGAGTCTAAACATGCAGTGGCTTCAAGAAATCCACTTAGTTGGGGTAGCTTAATCTTCAGGAAAGTGTAAGAAATAATATTGAAAGGCTGACAAAGGCTAGGTGTCCTTAAAATCTTGGGTGGGGGCAGAGGGGACATTGGGGTTTGAACTTAGGGCTATATGCTTGTTAGGCACACACTACCAATTGAGACAAACTGCCAGACCTTTTGCTTTAAGTTATTTTTAAATATAGTCTCACGCTTTTTGCCCAGGCTGGGTTCAGGCTGTAAGACTGCCTCCATATAGCTAGGATTTTGGTTGCATTCTACCATACCCAGCTTCTTTATTGACATGGGGTCTTGCTAACTTATTGCCTGGGCTGGCCTAGAGCTATGGTCTTCCAAATCTACACCTCCTAAGTAGCATGAGCTGGCTACTGCACTGTCTAGCCTGAGTTAAGACTCCAGTACCAGCAAAATAAACAAAAGATAATTTATCAAAAATCCTGTAATTAAATCAGGTATTAGGGGCTGGGAAGGTGGCTCAGTGGTAGAGCGCTTGCCTTGCATGCATGAGCATGAGGCCCTGGGTTCGTTTCCTCAGCACCACATAAGCAAAAAAAAAAAAAGCCGGAAGTGGCGCTGTGGCTTAAGTGGTAGAGCGCTAACCTTGAGCTGAAGAGCTGAGGGACAGCACCCAGGCCCAGAGTTCAGGCCCCACGACTGGACCCCACCCCCCAAACAATTAGGTATTATTCCTTCCTTTTCTACACCAGTGACTATTTGATATGGTATTGTATCTGAATGTATAGAGGAAACTGTATTCTATTAGTAAAGAGAATTATAATTTACTAAAGACCACACTACCCACAATCAGCACAGCTCAATCCCCTTTTTTCAGTTGCCTTGGTCACTACCATATTTGTTATTTAAAGGAAAAATGAGTCAGTAATGTTCCAGACGGTGTGCTTAGACAGTGGTTTAGGAAGACTCTCATTTGCCCACATTTCAACCATTTTCCTGATTGTACTAGATTGTGAGTAGCTATTATGTAGGCCAATGGAGTGACATCCCCCACTTAGAACATGAAGTCCACAGAGACCAAGACTTTGTTCTGCTTACTGCTGTTTCCCAGAACCCTGGCAAGTGGTGAACACAACACTCCTTGAGTGAAGGAACAAGTGCTGGACTAGACAATGACCAACCACATGAATCAGATCTGTTCTCTGCATTCTGATTTGGAAGGACATGTGTGGGCGATTTAAATATGGTGTGACAGGTGTAGTGATGGAGAGATTTTGACTCAGCCTTTCCCACATAGAAGAATCCAAACACAGTCTTGTTCCAGGAGCCTAGGCAGCTGAGGCCTGCTAGAATTTGTTATGAAAAGCAGGTATCACTGGGGACATTCCATGTTAGGCCAAAGAGCTAGGCTTGAAGACACAGATAATACTCTATAGCTTCGTCAGAGCTGGTCTCCCATTTTAGACAACTCTTTGGAATTCTTTGGGGCTAGATTGGAAGGGAAAAAGACTGGAGGGGTTGAAGACAGAGGTGAGGAGTTCTTGAACTGGAACAGAGGCTAGCAGTAGCATGGGAAAGTCTTATTCAAGAATATTAAGTAGGTGAAACTGAATGAACTCGGTGATTGATAACTTGTAGAAGATGAGGGTCTAGATGGAGGGATAAGAATGATTTTTAAATTCTGGATTTGAATGGGTGAAGGTCCCACTTCACAAAAAAGTAACTGGCTAGGAAAAGTAATGGGTTTTGAGAGGAAGTGGATTTCAGCTTTATCAGGCTGAAGTATGGCAGGTAAGAGACTCAGGTGAAAGGCTAGTGGGGAGAGAATGATGAGCTGCGGGTGAGGATGTCCTTCACCCAAAGGTGTGACGATGGCTGGTGTCCTCAGGGAGACATGGGACTGAAGAGAGATGTCCACCTAAGAGCAACACAGAGGAGCACCAATGCTAAAGGGTGGGCAAAAGGGTCTATGACAGAGACTAAAGAAGGAATGTCAGAAGGTGGTACAAAGACCAAGCCAATGCAGTCGAAGATGAAGCAGAGCAAATAACCAACAGTGTCCAATGAAACAAAGAAATTCAATCAGGGGAAGACCAGGAAGTGAGTTAGACACACCGCTTCACAACCCTCTGGTATCACCTCATACCTGTGCTCTCCCCACTTCCTTCCCTCCAACCCCACCCCATGCCGCCTTTTAGCTCCTCAAGCCAAATTCTTGCCTACCTCAGGACCTTTAGACATGCTATGCTTCTGCCTGAATGTTCCTCATGCCATTCCTCATGTACCTGGATAGGGAGATGCTAAGCATGCAATCCCTGACATTGATGGCAAAGGGAAAGAACCTTGGCATGTCATTCATGCTGTCTATAACTACCATAACATCACTTGTCAGTCTAGATCATTTCTAGGCAATATCAATGATGCCCGTTGTTGTGAATCTTATCGCTGCTACAGTACAGTAGGGTTTCCTATTATCTGTGGTGTCTTAAAATAGCCTAGTAGCAATAATAGCTACTAATTGAGCTCAACTGTACAAGAATAGAAAGAAGCCAGTGTGAGTATTGTCATCATCTTTACGATAGTGGAATTCTCTTTTCTCTGGTGCACCTCCCCCTCCAGTGCTATTGTTCTTCTTCACCTCTCTTTTCTGAAGTCACTGTCTGCGAACCCACCACTCTACTCTAATGCGGTGGAACCTTCCAGTGTGCAACTCCCAGGCCGCCCTTATCTTCTTCAGAGTTTCTCAGAGGTTCCACTCTGCTCACAGTAGAAAATCTAAACAACCTGGTGTGCTGGACCCTGCTCTTCCTGGGAGCCCTGCTTCCCTCTGCAGCCTTACTTCCAGCTTGTTGAACCTTTCTCTTTCTGCTCTAGCAATACAGAACCAACCAATACCCTCCCATCTCCTCAAACACGCTGTTCTCTTTCTTCTCCCTGACAAGTTACTCCATCTGTCTGAAACACCCTCTCCCCGAATCTCTACCCAGTAAATTCTTATCTCTGAAGTTTCAGCTATGAGAAGATTTTCTGGAATTTCTGTAAATTTAGGGTCTCCTCTGTTTCTGCTGTACTTTCTATATGCCTGTACCCCAGTCACCAGCTCAGTATATTTCAATATTTGATCTCTCTCTCTGTCTCCCTCCAGCATCATAAGTTTCTTCCGGGCTGGGGCTGGACCAACTCATCTTGAGGCCTGGTTCCCAAGATGCACCCCAAATGTTCAATGAGTGAATGAATGAGTGAATCTGGCACTGTTTCCTTCCTCTTAACTAAACACTTAAGGCTTCTTCAAATTCCACATTTTCTCGGTTCTGCTTGAGCTTGAGTGGGAGTGAATACAGCTGCATGTCTTAGTCTGATGATACTCTTGCAAGAGACCACCCATATGCACAGAACACACACAAATGAAGCCTGAGGTCCAGGGAAGTGGGACCTCTAAAACAACACGAGAAAACCACTTGTGAGTTGAGAATTAGCAATTCCCCACAGAAACTGGACTGGGACCTTCAAGAGTCAATGTCTTGAAAGACAAAGCTGAAAGCTAAGAAGACATAACAAACATGCAATTCACAAACTGGGGCTATGGCTATAAGAAAAAATAATTATTGACTTTGTATTATTAACTATTAGGGCATTACTAGAACTTGTCAGGTTTCCTAATGCCATGCATGTTATACAATGTACACATAATACTATAGAGTTACACAGCAGAGCATCTTTATTCCTACAAGGATGTATAGAGAATATTTAGGGGATAAAGCACCATGCTATCTGAAATCTATTTTCAAAAGGTTTGGAGAAATTTCTGTGCAAATATGTAAAAATAGTTACATGTGCATGTGTAGAAATATTAAACTATATTCATATAAGTACATGAAGAAAATATGAATGTTCATATATACAGTAGTTAAGAAAATATAGTAAAATGATTATAATTGATGATTTTTGGTAAGAGGTATTCTCTGTAACATTCTTTTGATCTTTTTTATTAGCACATATTAGTTATACAAGGTGGCTTAATTGTGATATTTTCACACATGCACATAATATGCTTTACTCATATTCATCCCATATTATTCTTTTTCTGTTCCCTTGCCCCTTTAAAAAGTTTTAATGGGACATTTTTCAAAACTTTTCTGTAAAGTTGAGTATTTGTAAAATAAAGAGCTGGGAGGAGGACATTTTACATTTATGTTAGTGATATTGTAAATTCAGAAGTAGTATGACTCAGCTGTATAGTAAGTACACAACACAGAAACACACAGACATGCAGACAAATACACCATCCCAACATTTGGTAACTCATTTATTGCTAATGCTAATCTACATTAGCTAAACAATTCCAGATGTAAAATTGGAGGAAAAATGTTCATGGATTTTCTGCTTCCAACATCTTGTGTGGATGTTTCTGTCCCTGGCAGTGTTCTGTCTCCCCTCCCACTCAGCCCAGTGACCCTCAAGCTGAATTACTTCCAAAACAACTCACACTTCCCAAGTGAAGTCTCTCTCCATGCCACTTCCTCAATCTGAAACACTGTTCCCATTATTTTACTTGTCAAGAATAAACTGTATCTTTAAAGCTTCCTTCAAATTCTTCTTCCTCTTTAAACAGCTCTTGTAGACCAACTTTTCATTCCTACTGGAAGCAGTCACACCTGCCAATTAGTTCTTCTCATTATGCTCACTAGGTAGCAGCCTGTATTCTCTCGACAGGGAAAGCTCTATCCGTCTGTGTTGCATAGGTCAAAGCCCTTTTTTTTTCCTTAGAATAATGTACAAGGCTCTTGTGACTTGGTCTATGCTTTCTTTTGAACCTTGTGTCTTGACACTCTCCTCAAACGAACCTGATACTGGCTTAGGAATTCCTAGATACAGCTTCCTCCGTTACATGGGCTATAGAGGAGCATTTGGTTCTTAGGATACCTGAAGCCTCAGATTCTTGCACCACCTGCAGTGATGCTAACGTCACCAGTTCCCACGCCAAGTCATTTCCCCTGTTTTGCCTAGTTATTAAATTTAGCCTCTTTGGGAAAATAAACCTCTCTCCTACAAGAGCCCTTGTAAGTCTGGCTGGCTTCTGGAGACCAGGGAGGACCCACATTGCAATGATGCCTCACCTGGAAGTGGACTCCAGCTTGTCTTTGTCCAAAAACCCAGTCACTCCATCCTGCAGTCTCCCCTTTCCTCCTTACATTTGTGCTGCCTTGCTGCTCTATCCTTTTCATCTTTTACAGAGGTAAAAGTTTAGCATTAGTCACTAACCTCTAAGACATTCATCCCAAGGTATTAAATAAAACAAACAATGAACTTATGGGGCTCATGGCTTCTACTTTAGGAGGAATTTTATGGCCAATAGTTCAGATAATTTTTAAAAATTCAATATACATCCATTCACAACATGCAAGAAAAACACACTAATTTCAAGTATACAATTAGTGGCTTAAAATATATTCAGAGTTGTGTAACCATAACAAGAATCAAATTCCAGGACATTTTTATCTCTCCAAAAATAGATCCTTTCTGTTAGCAGCCACCTCTAGCCCTATTCCAGCCCCAGGTCAGCCCTAGACAACCACATATTATTTGTTGTTTTCATGCATTTGCCCATCTTGGCCTTTACATATGGATGGAATCATATAATATATGGGTTTTGATTCTGACTTCTTTTACTTTATGTTATGTTTTGGGGTTATTCCATAAAATAGCTTGTGTTACTACCTTTGATTACTAAATAGCATGGTATTGCATCGATATAACTCACTTTATTTACCTATTCATCTGTTGATAGGCATTTGGATATTTTAGGAACATTCATGTATAAAATTTTGTGTGGACATGTTTTGTCTTGAGTTGGATCTAATTTCTGGGTTATATGATAACTAAGTGTCACCTTTGTAGGGTGTTTTGGAGGGTGCAGTACAGCTTCTCACTTTCTAGACAGGCACTCTACCACATAAGCTGCATCACCAGCCTGTTTACTCTTCTTCCTGCCCTCCCCTCCCCCTCCCCCCTCTTTCCCCTCCCCCTCCCTCCTCCTCCTCTTCCTCCTCCTCCTTCTTCTAGACCTTCTTCTTCTTTCGTGTGTGTGTGTGTGGGGGGGGAGGGGTCCTAGGACTTGAACTCAGGGTCTAAGCATTATCCCTGAGCTTTTTTTGCTCAAGCCTAGCACTCTACCACTTGAGCCACAGCTCTACTTCCAGATTTTTTTTTTGAGGGAGTTTATTGGAGATAAAGGTCTCATAGACTTTCCTGCCTGGGCTGATTTTGAACTGTAATTCTCAGATTTCAACCTTCTGGGTAGCTAGGATTACAAGTGTAAGCCACTGGTACCCAGCTCTCTGGTTACTTTTGAGAAAGGTTCTTGCTTTGTGCCTAAGCTGGTCTGCACTGTGACCCTTTTATTTACTCTTATCACTATAGCTGGGATGAAATGCTCATATCACCACACCTGCCTATTCTATTGAGATGGGGCCTCATGAACCATTTGCCTGGCCTGACCTGGCCTGGAACTGCAATCCTCCTGCTATCAGCTTCTAGATAGTTAGGATAACAGCCACCTTGCCCAACTATTTGTTGAGATGGGTGGGATCATTTTGCCTGGACTTGCCTTGAACCATAATCAGTATCTGCCTCCCAAGTAGCAAAGATTACACAGAGTTGGCTCCCAGCTCTGTGTTTCACTTTTGAGGAACTGTTTGACTATTTTCCATAGTTGCTGACCATCTTCAGATTTCTACCATCATTTTCCATAGTTGCTACTAGCACTGTATAAGGATGCAAATTTGTCCACATCTTCATCAACCCTTTTTTTGTTTTTGTTGTTGGTCATGGGGCTTGACCTCTTCAGCCCAAGGCAAGCGCTCTATCACTTGAGCCATGGTGCCACTTCCAGTTTTCTGGTGGTTAATTGGAGATAAAAGTCTCATGGACTTTCCTGCCAGGGCTGGCTTTGAATCATAATCCTCAGATCTCAGCCTCCTGAGTAGCTAGGAATATAGGCGTGAGCCACTGGCACCCGGCTTTGCATCAACTCTTTTTAATGTCTAGCCTTTTAATTCTAGTCATCCTCATAAATGAGTTGTGACATCTCACTATGCATTTATGGTATTGATCAATTTAATTTTGACCTTTTTTTAATGAACAATGGTATTGATTAAGCATACATTCTGTTTTAATATTTTAGTTTTCAGAATGTTTTAATAAAGTGGTAAAGAACATCTAGACTGATACATGTCATATTTAGTAAGTGCATTTTACTTGTAGCTAATCTTAAAAAACCTCTAGCTAGTCTACACAAATCTAAATGCACACTTAAGAGATAATTTCATAGGACAGTTTTATAATAGAATAATAAAGCATATCTTATCAAATATAGGATGCAGTGATGAACTTTGCAGTTCTTGATATTTTTGTTCAAATAATTTGGTTCCTGTTGGAGAATATCTAAACTCTTCCAGTTCTTCTAGCATGAATATAAAATATCATCAACATCTGGGATGCAGACCATATGTGATGGCTCCACAGGGTTTGGCTATTCTTTGTTTGGAAATGAGGAAGAAAACAATGTGTTCCTAGCAAAAGACACAGAGACACAATAACATTAAAAAAATCAACTGAGAGATTTTGCAGTAGTATATAGGACCTTTGAGCAAAATCAGAACCACAGTTTAAACAGTAGCTAAATTAATCATTCTTTTCTTTTCTGGATTTTTCTCTTTTTTCTTTAAATGAGAGGATTTAATCTGTACATCCAGGAAAAAAATCATTTTCAATTATGTTCCAAATGTTGTATTTAAGATCGATAAAATGAAAACCAGCCCTGAAAATAAAATGTAAAATGATGAATATAAGTTGAGGGTAGTGGTTTATGCCTGTAATTCCAGTACTCAAAAGGCTGAAGAAGGAAGATGGTTAATTGAAGGTATATATACATATATATACACACACACATATATATATATATATATTTGTTTCTTCGGTTAATTGAATATATATATATATATATATATATATATATATATATATATATATATATATATAACATTAGCCACATGGAGTATCTTCAAAGAAAGGGTGATTCAGCCGGCATTTATCAGGAAACATAGCAGCTTTTGAATTATTTTGCTCTGGGATTCTCTAACACTTTATAAACCATTTGAGACAACAGGAAAATTTTACTTAATAGTTTTTTTCTAGTCAACATGATTTTATGCTTTTTTAAATATCAAGAAGTTACAAGACAGAAGTTAATTAGTTTGCATAAGTGGTTGTCTTTTTTATGTTGTTAGCTTGAACAAGTAGTGATTGGAAATGTACCATCTGTACTAAATTATTCATGAAATGCTCTTTACATTTTTAGGGTTTGTCAATACTTTCCAGACATAAAAAACTGAAGGAACTTTCTATATCTGAGTGTTATAAAATCACTGATGTGGGAATTCAGGTAAGATGATTAAGGTCTTCTATTAAAGAATTAAGATTAAAAAGTTTAGCATAAATTGAATAAACTCTAAGTCACAGTAGACAAAAGTGGATGAGAAACTGAGCATGTATGAATGGTGGTTGAGCTACAATGAACTCTGGGTTCTTCGTCAAGTCTGTAGTCCTTGAAGTGCAGAACATTCCCTTCCCTCCTTCTCCCTGCATTCCCCACCTCTTTCTTCATGTGAGACTCACAGGCTAAATAGGGACTTGGAGAGTGACGATCTGCCATGTGACAAAAACTCTTCTTGAATAAAGAAAGCATTGTATAGATTAAAAGTGTCACATAATCTAGCAGGATACTGGTGTTGGGCACTAGCTATTCAGGAGCTGAGATCTAAGGGTTGAAGTTCAAAGCCAGCCTGGGCAAAAAAGTCCATGAGACTCTTATCTCCAATTAGAAGAAAAGCTAGAAGTGGCACTATGGCTCAAGTGGAAAGCTTAATGCTGAAGAAGCCAAGGGAGAGTGTGAGCCCAAGTTCAAGCCCCTGCTTTTTGCTGGTTATTTTGGGCATAGAGTTTTGCCGACTGGCTGGCTTTGAATCCAGTTCTCTAGATCTCAGTCTCCTGAGCAGCTAGGATTAGACATGTGAGCCACTGGCACCCAACTTCAAATTGTTTTTGCTGTATCTCAACTATCATGACAATGTAATAATATGTAAGGGTAAAGTGTAACACAATCAGGAACTATTCTTTAAAAGGCGTATGGTAAACAATGTCAACCCTCCCTCCTCAGTTTTAGTCTGTGAATACAGGACTCTAAGGAATCTACCTACTAGCCTCAGCACCCCTAGAAAGAATTACATACTTTTGTACTGGACAAGATTATAACTCTATAATAGAAATACAAACATTTAGATGTATATAACCCATTAAGAGACAAAAGATTCTTCCAGGGTAAACTATGACTTACCTACTATAATTAAGGGTTAAACATGCATTTATACAAAGCTTTATCCAAAGAAAAAAGATGGGTTCTAGGCACTTTTTAAATACCCCTTTATATTAGGTGGATGTGTTTAGCCATATTTTAACTATGTAGTTGTATAGCTGAATTCTGGCATATCTTGAACTATGAGCCTGCTGTTCTTGGCTTAGCTTTTCTGCTCATGACTAGTGCTCTACCAGTTGAAGCACACCTCCACCTCTGGCTTTTTGCTTGGTAATTAGAGGTAAGAATGTCTCTTGGATTGGTCTGCCTGGACTGGCTTTGACCAACAACCCTCAGATGTCTGTCTTCTGAGTAGCTAGGATTTCAGAAGTGTGCCACTGGTACCTTACTCTGGCAAGATCATTTTTTAAAAACTTTAAGCTTAAAAATCTTGGTATTTATATCCAATGATCTAAGAGAGATATTTTAAGGGGGACTTGGAGTAACTGAAGGGACCAATTTGATGAAAATATTTGCCTGTGTAAAGTATAAAATTACATATGTAAAATGCCACAGTGAAATCCCTTTGAACAGTTAGCAATACACTGAAAAAATAAATGAAGGACATTAATGTCTGGATCTGAAGACAGGTCCTGTCTGGGGTGTGGGTACTAGTGGGAGTGGAGAGGACAAATGGAGAGGCTGAAGGATGGTAAAGAGCCTCAAACACTTCATGTGCACGAGTGAAAGTGGAACAGTGCAGCTGATGGTATAGATGTGGAGTGGAGAGGGGAGAGGGAAGAGTGACATCGGAGGAGAATCTGATCAAGGCACATGGTATATATATACAGACATGTCAAACATTCTGTTAGACAATAGGTGCTAATAAAAATGTAAAAAAGGAGCATGGAAATTGTTCATCGTTAGTTGGACCAGATCAACTATTGCATTCATGTTCATGAAAAAGAAAGTTTTCTTTCTCATCATCTCATCCTTTTTGTTTCCTCCTCCCTGATTTTTAGAAGTGTGTGTGTGTGTGTGTGTGTGTGTGTGTGTGTGTGTGTGTGTGTGTGTGTGTTGGCTTTATTTCTTGGTATGAGGTGATTTTTTTTTCTCTCCTTGCCTTCTACCAGAAGGGAAAAAAAAAGTAGGGAGGATGATCCCGCTGCCAACTTCCTTATCTGGATCTACAAAAGAGAACAGAAGGGAGCAAAATAAGGTGATTAAATTGAGATGTTTAGATTAGCTAGAATTTATCAGCAGTTCTCTCTCAGTTTTTATAAAAGGTAACTATAGGAGAGAGTTGCCTTTTGGCATGAGGCATTGAAAGTTTATAATACATTTAATGCATTTAATGAGAAAAATCGTTTTTTTAACCTCTGGTTGGGTTTTGCAATAGTAATAAAGATAATAATAAAAAATTACCTCATTGTAGGGTTTTACTGGAAGCTACAGCACACGTGGACTATGTGGCTGGAGCCTCAGATGCATTGACTGTTAGAATCTGGCTTTAATTACTTCCTTCAGCTTTCATTTTCTTTTCCAAAAATATAAGATGTTCAATGACTATTTTAAATGAAAATTACTTGGTACCCTTTAAAAGCAGTTTGGAAGAGATGTTTGCTAGGGCAACAATGGGGCATTTCTTAAGAAACCTTTTCTTGAGAATTTAAGCAATGTAATTAAATAATGATGTGTCAGGTCTGGCAAAGTAATGGATTTAAATAGGAGATAAGTTGACAGATATTTTTGTCTTCAATTGTTTTCAGAGAACCAATGGAATAAATCCAATTATTTATTAGGATTACTTTTTATATTCACTCTAATATGCATTTCAGTTCTCATTTTTGAGAATGAAGTTTGCTATAAAGATATCCATAATATCCATGCATAGAGTTTCTTTACACAGATTATCTGAGTGAGTCTTGCAGCTAAGTAAACTTTCTGATTATTTGGATGCTAGTAGATTGTACTAGCTAATAATAAGCCTTAGCAGGGGAAAATCAGGTTGCATTATGATTCTCACAAAAATGACATGTGGGTATGTGCAACAGTAAAAGTGCATGTGATATAAATGTGTAAGTTAGATGTGATAGGCAAATACACAATTATATGTCTAGCATATATGTATAAATTAAATATATTCACATTTTTGTATATATCACACTACAAACATTACATGTTACTTTACATACATGCATGTATGCATACACATTCATTATATATATCAATATGTCTATATATTTTTAAACTCAAATTGTGTATGGAGATGCTATAAGATAATAATCATGTATTTAGCCTAGAAATCTAGACTGAAACTAATAAATGATGATCAGTATTCAAAGCAAATGGTAGTAATTTGTTAACAAATTTGTGTTGCTTGTATTTTAATTTTAGAAACAAACTATCCACTTCAATGGCAAGGTTCTTAAGTATACAGATTAGGACTCTTAGACAAAAATAATACTCAGTATGAAGAGTGGGGCCTAGCTGTGAGAAGTCTTAGTTTTTATACTAATTCAGTCTCCTACTCAACCACACGAAGTTAAGTGATCCATCCAGCCTCTCAATAGTCCACTACTCATGTAGGAACTACGCTGGGGAAGCATATAGGAGCTAGCACTATAGAGCAGAGTCAGCATTTCTAAAATTTAATTTTATTGTCAAGGTGATGTACAGAGGGGTTACAGTTACGTAGGTTAAGTTAGTCAGTACATTTGTTGTTGAACTTGTTACCCCCTCCCTCATTTTCTCCCACTTTCCCTCCCCCCAGCTTCCCTGCCCCAAGTTGTAGGGTTCACTTACAACATATTATCTTGTGAGTATCGCTGTTGCATTGGTTCACCCTTTGTCCTGTCTCACCATTTTGTTGTTCCCCTTCCCTTCCCTAATTCAGACAAATGTATATACAATATCCAGGGTATCAAAATCAAATACAGTGACAACAGGGGATAAACCATAGGAAAAAAACACACAAGAAATATAGTACATTAAAATACATTAAAAACACATAGTACATTAAAAACAACAGCAAAGAAAAATCTCTTGTTTCCCTATCCTGGAGTTCATTTTGATTAGCATCATCTTATATGGTCATATGTACATAGATATTGAGCTATCCTGCTCATCTGCCAGGCCTGTCCTAGCCATATACTAATTATTACAAATGAGGGAAACCATGGGATCTATGTTTCTTTGGGTATGGCTTAAGGAGCCAGCTTTTCTGGTAACATGCTGGTAAAGATTTTCTGTGAAGGTCCATACTGTCTGTCCCATCTCAACTTTGCCATTATAGTGTGAAGTGGCTATAGTCAATACATAAACAATGAGTGGCAGTGCTCTAATAAAACTCTACTTATGGACAATAAAATTTGAATTTCAGATTTTTGATTCTTTGAATCATTTAAAAATATGAAGACTATCTTTTTAGCATGTGGGTAATACAAAAATAACTGGCAGACCAAATTTGCCCCACAGACTGTAGTTTGCCAACATCTGCTACAGACTTAAAACTTTCCCATTTTGGCAGACCAAAATTGTGTTCCTCTGGGCCTTAGATTCCTTACTTGTAAGAAAAATGAAGCTAATATAAAAATAGTCTTCATGTGAGTATTAGATGATCTACGACATTTAAGTAGCCTGTCTATGACACAGAGTGAGTGTGCGATAAGTATTAACCATTACTAGTGTTGTACTTTCTTTAGAAACAAAGAAGCTAAAATATATTAGTAAATTTAAAAAATAAATATTGTTAATGAAAGATTTTGGTCATTTATTTAGGTTTGATTAGATCAAGATTATTTTTATAGCCAAATGGCTTCTAATGACAAGAAGATCATATGGAAAAAATAATTTATTCATAACATGCTCTGAATTGCTAGTCTTCTAGAGAATACTATGAGAATAGTGTAGGAACTGTGATTGGCAACATTTCCCCAGGTCCCGCTAGTTTAGCAGTGGATCTAGCACACACATGTGCCTGCTTTGGCATTTAAATCAGCACTGAGTCTCTGGTAACTTATAAGCATGCAGGAGCCCCAAAAAGGAGAGATTTGGGTTTTTTTTCTGTCCTGTCTTTGTTCAACTTGAGTCATGTTTCTCTATCACTTTCTCATTTCCAGAATACAGCTTCCCATACATACCTCTCACCTTCCTCTTCTATAAGACTGATTGAATGTTGAATCTTCTATTTTCTAGAACAGATCATAGGGTCAAAATGGGCAGATGGACCATTCTGAGATCTTCCATACGATATCTTGAACTAAGGTTTAATTGCCTTTAGTTGCAGGAAGTTTTATTATTATTGATTCTTCAGAATTTTCATCATAAATGATTATTTTATTTGTAAACAAAGATAGCTTGCTTTATTTCTCTCTTCTCAAATAATGTGCCTTTTTCTTGTTTTATTGCATTAGTCATGACTTCCAATACCATGTCAAATAGGGATGCAGAGAGGGGTCTCAATGCCTGTTTACTTGTCATAGGTTTTTGTCAAATACCCATTGATATTATCACATGGTTTATCCTCTCTAGCTGGTCAATATGATGGATAACATTAATTTTATATTTTATTTTATTTTTATTTTTTTGTTAGTCGTGGGGCTTGAACTTGGGCACTGTCCCTAGGCTTTTCAGCTCAAGGCAAATGCTCTACCACTTGAGCCACAGTGGTTTTCTGGTGGTTAATTGGAGTTAAGAGTCTTACAGACTTTCCTGCCCAGGCTGCTTTGAAGCAGCATCCGCAGATTCCAGCCTCCTGAGTAGCTAGGATTTTATGGGAGCCACCGACACCCAGCCAAACATTGATATTTGAATTGTGTGTCAGCATTTCATATCTAAATATCACACTTGAGTAAGGTGTATGAATTTTTTTACACACATGTTGGATTTTATTTGATCTCTCATGTTGATTTTCCTTTCTTGGTGTTTTTGTGTGCGTTGGGTATTAGAATAATGATGGCCTTTGAGAATGAATTAGGAAGTATTTTCTCTGCTTCAATTTTCCAGAACACACTGTAGAACATTAGTATCATTTCTTTCTTAAACACTGGGTAGAATTCACCAGTGAAACCATCTGAGAATAATGTTTCTTATATTAGTTTATTCTTGGTAGAATAAATTCATTTTGTCAAAGTTATCCAATTTGTGGGTATGCTATTGTTCATAATGTTTCTTACTTAATCTTTTTTTTTTTTTTTGTCAGTCGTGAGGCCTGAACTCTGGGCCCAGGTGCTGTCCCTCAGCTCTTCAGCTCAAGGCTCAATCTCTTTATCACTTAAGCCATAGCACCACTTCCAGCTTTTTCTGCTTATGTGGTGCTGAGGAATCGAACCCAGGGCCTCATGCATTCAAGGCAAGCACTCTCCCACTGAGCCACTTTCCCAGCCCCTCATACTTAAAATGTGCATGTAATTAGTGTGCAATCTTGCTTGCATTTCTGCTATTAGTGCCTTGTGTCTGTTCACCCTCCCCCTCTCCCTCTCTTTTTTACTTAGTTTCTTACTTTTTCACTTGATTTTTAGTCAATATTATTGTCATTTATTTCAGAGAACCAGCATTTGAATTAGTTGATTTCTCTGTTCTTTCCTTTACTAATTTCTATTCCATATTCTTACTTCTTTTCTTCTTCTTAGTTTGAATTTGACTGGGTTTTTTTTTTCCAGTTTCCTAAAGTGAAAATTTAAATTATTGGTTTTAGAACTTCTTTTTTGTCTGTTCATCCAGTGCTATAAATTTCCCTCTAAGCACCACTTTCACTGTGCATCATACATTTTTAATTTATTTTCATCGAGTTCAAAATGTTTAAAATTTTCTCTTGAGAACCATTTTGACCTATGTATCATTCATTTTAATTTAATGCTGGTTAATCTGTAAATATTTTGGAATTTTTCCAGAACTCTCTTTGTTATTGATTTCTAGTTTAATACCATGTAGGTTGAAGCCATATTTTGTATGGTTTCTAATCCTGTTATTGAAGATCCTTGTTTGATGGTGAAGTGTATGGGAAGGGACACATGATTCACTATGCTTAGGTCTCAGTCTTTTAGTGGGCCTATAGGACAAGAATTTAATTTTTATAAACATTTCTTACCCCCACACTCACCTCTACACTTTTGTAAGACAGGAAGGCAATACCCAGACTAGAAGGGACTAGTGTTCATTGATTGCTTGGTAAATGTTTTCCTTGAGGAAAGGCTTTGTTACTGAGAAAAGATATTCTTGGAGTATTTTTTTTCTTTTTTTTGGGGGGGGGGTCTGGTC
>NW_012267423.1:1478362-1630464 GCF_000151885.1 Dipodomys ordii | reverse complement strand
TGCATGAGGCCCTGGGTTCGATTCCTCAGCACCACATAAGCAAAAAGAAAAAAGCTGGAAGTGGCACTGTGGCTCAAGTGGTAGAGTGCTAGCCTTGAGCCGAAGAGCTGAGGGACAGCGCCCAGGCCCAGAGTTCAGGCCCCACGGCCAGACCCCCCCTATATATATATATATTTCTAAAATTTATACTGTTTTGGAATTTTTTTCAACAAATTTTAATCACCAAATATAATTGAAAAATATTTTGGTTTGGTTATATTTTGGCCATTCCTTTTAGTTTTCCCAATGTGCATTCTCTATCGATACATCTCCTTTATTCTTCAATCCTTCCCCATTAGTTATCTTTTTTTTCCTGTCACATCTCATGTTTTAAAAATAATTCCTAGCTCAACACTGGTGACTGTAATCATAGCTAGTCAGGCAGCTGAGATCTGAGCATCATGGTTCAAAGCCAGCGGGGGTAGAAAAGTCTGTGAGACTCTTATCTCTAATTAACAACTAGGATAGTGGAAGTGGCACTGTGGCTCAAGTGGTAGAGTACTAGCCTTGAGCAGAAGAGCTCAAGAACAGTGCTTAGGCCTTGGATTCAAGCCCCACAACCAACAACAATAAAAGTTCCCTTATTTTAAAAAAAAAAAAAAGTTCCCTTATTTTTACCAACTTATTAAAACCCAAACAGACAGCAATTAATCATTATTAACAGACAACCAAAGGTGTTCTGCTGTTGGGTAGGTGTCTCCAGAGGCAGCATTTGCTCTAGCAAGTGAACAAGATAGTCTTTTTTGGTGTAGCAAGAAAATGTCAGAATTCTTAAGAGGTTTCGTTGTGTTTGTTTTAAATCTCATACACTTTATTTGTTTTAGTATGTCTTAATATATAATATATTTAAGCAATTGTATATCTATGTAATTTGTAAAATACATTAACAGACACTTACTGAATGTGTCTGCTCAAAATGTTTTTACTGTGGTATTTATGATTTTTAAAATATGGTGAACAGAGCCATAAAGGTGATTACAAAGAATAGTATTAGCTATTCTTTCTTTACTAACTGCCTACTATGTGCCAGATAATAATTGCTTTATTCATATCATCTTATTCAATCTTCACAAATAACTCTGTGAAATGGGAACCGTGTTAAGGTATCATGCTACGCATAGATTGCAGAGAATATTAAGCCAGAGAAGTTGGATAACTTATCCAGAAATGCGAAACTTCTAGTGGCATACCTTGAACTCAGACCCACATTCTCTAAGATCCTGCTCATAAATGATACTGTACACTGTCTCTGACAGTTCTGAAGAGTAGAAGGCCTGGTATGTTTTGTTAAGAAGTATTTCCCACTCCCTTTGGACACCTATCTCAAACTCATCCTCAGGCTAGGGACTGGGGCTACAAAGATAAATTAAGACATGGATTCTGCCCTCAAAAAGCTGCAATGCAAGAGACAAAAGTCACATAAATATCTATAATACAAGTATAATGTGAGAAGGACAAAACATAGAGAGCAATGGGGTATTTAGAGGATGTCTCTGCTGCATGGCAGAATTATAATCCATACTTGAGCTAATTTGAAGCCCAAACTTCTCCCCAAATCGCCATATCATTCTGAAAAAAAAATTTACTCTGAGTATCTTTGAGGATATTTGCATGGGCCTTGACTCCTTTTCCCTTTGAAAATTCTTTTCATATTAAAAAGTAGGGTACATCTCTGAGATTGGGCATTAGCTAAGCCTTGCTCAGCCTAGAAGGCTTCTGGGCAGGGAGAGTGGAAATACAGTTGTTTTCAAATGAGATCTGACTCTCAGACTCTCCAGTTTGTTCCACCTGCTCTGATGCCTGGTGGGAGCAAGGCCATGTTTGGTAGAGTACTTTTATAGCTCATGGTCATATGAAGTCCAAGAAACTAGAATTTTGTGCTTAGCTTTTGAGTTAAAATTGTGACATGCATTTTTAGCCTTTGAGGCAACCCAAAATAGTCTTCCTTATAGAAATGGATTCTTGAGAGCACAATATTTTTCTAGAAGTATCAAAAAACAACTTTGCCTCAGTTAGGCAAGGAGTCAAGAGATGCTGTCATGCGTATGGACAGCTTTCTCAAGACTAGGAGTGGCCACCTGTCAAGATAGTTTAAATCAGAAGTACTGTACTGTGATGATCAGCAAATGTGAGTGAATTTCAGTCTCTTCTGTATACCCAATGTCAGAAAGCAGTCATTTAATATTCCACAGTAAAACTCAACTTGGGAGACAAAGTGTTTTACTCAATGACGTGAAATTTTTCTGTATTAACCCAACAGCAAAGTTGGCTGATACATTGAAGGAACCCAAATTGGATAATTCTTGCATTTTCTCTCTGTCTTCACTGTAAAACACTGACGTGGAAGAAGCTTAGTGAAGCATTTTCCCAGAAGACAAAAGCAGTGGTGTTGATAAATGAGGGATTCTGCAGAACTGGAACCATAAATGCATATTATTTTATCTGTCAGGGGAAAGATAGGATTTCATAAGTGATTATGTTGAGACATGCCTGCAAACTTAAGTACTTAATATGACTTAAACATCTCTAGAGGAAAATATGAGTTGTACGAGGAAAAGTTCTGACCTCAGCTCCCAATATTTGTCTGTCATGTAGCCTAAACCTTAGTCCAGTTTTTTTGTGCCTCACATTTTCCATGAAGAAGAATGCTATCATATATACATCAGAAACAAATATTACAATTCTTAAAGAAATTATGTATTTTAGGTGTGTTGATGCATTCCTTTGATCCTACCTATGTGGAGAGCGAAGATTGGGAAGTTTGAAGTTTGAGGTCAGCTTGGGCAAAAACCTTTGTGAGAAACCCTCACTCCCCTCTCCCCCACATCTCAGCTAATAAGATGAGTACGGTAACATGAGCCTGTCACTCCAGCTATACCATGAAATAGGAGGATTGAGTTTATGGCAAAAATGTAAGACACTATACCAAAAATAACTTAAGCACAGAGGACTGGAGACATGGTGAAGCACTGCCTGGCAAACACAAAGCCCTGAGTCCCCCCACCCCGACCCCGCTCCACACACACACCCAGTGCCACAAAATAAACCTAACTAAAACTGCTGAGAAATTCAGCTTGAAAGAATAACAGAGCTTTTTAAAAGTCCTAAAGCAGAACTGTAGTGATTCAAGCAATCCGAAGACATTGACAGATTCTGTTTAAGAGAGTTTTCCAACTCTGGAGAGCATGAATCCCCCTTTAAGGCTGGCCATCTTCCAATACATTATTTTCAAAGTCTAAATATTCTTTCTTGAGTTCTGTCTCCTCAGACTCTATCGGGAGTGGGGAATGTGAACCATACAAGACCTGTGAAATCATTGGGTACATGATGGGGCAGATGTGTGCTTCTAGTATGCTTCTTGTCAGCTGCCCACAGCCGTCTGCCTATATTGATGATTTTTTTAAGGCCCTCAAATGATGTTATAAATATCCAACTGGCACTGGGAAGAAGAAAGATTCCTTAAACTTCTGGGCAGAAAATAATAATATCCTACTGTTTATAACAAAATTCTTGTGTTAGTAATATAGACTCTTAGTTTTCTGGAGGATACTTCTATAGGAATTAGCAAACTACCTAGTATTTATTGAACCTTTGCTATGTTCCAAATAATGTGCTTCCAATCACAATCCAAGCTATCAGAGTTCCAGACAATACCACAAGAGACTTTTGCATAATGAATCTGAGCTGGGACTCAAAGCCATTGATTCCAGTGATCTAAAAGTGATCTAAAGTCTGTACCACGCTGGTGCCCGTTATGCTTGTTGAGCTCCAATGGCAGGGACCAATCTCTTGACACCATTTTGTTGTCAGGCAAGACAGATTTCTATACAAAGTCACACTGCAGGAATGAGTTAAGTAAGTAAGTGCTGAATCAGTTGAAAAAGACAAGATCTGTATGAGATCAGAGGGAAAGCATAATCACAGTGGGCTGTTGTGGTCAGAAAAAGAAGAGGACTTGTGGCTAATTAACGAAAAACATTTGTTTTTCTGTAAGAACAAGTTTTTATAGTTACTGTTGGAGTCATACAGAGATCTCAATAATAGTTAATACTTATTTCTCTAAAATAATACTGTGTCCAGTAGAAAATAATATAGAGTTCTATAGAATCTATTTTATGTTAGGAACAAATATCAAGTGTATGTATTATTTCATAGAATCTAGACAGCAACCTTTTGATATGGACGTGAATACTACTTTAACTAATGAGATCCTGTGGCCTGCAGAAATTCAGTCACCCCAGAGACAGAGCCAAGCTCTGGCCTCTTTACATGATGACATAATTCTAGTCGTATCTGCTTTACTAACTGCTTCTACTGGAAATGTGCCATCTTTTATCTACTTGCTAAAAAGTTCTTTCCAGTCTTACTTACTGGTAAAACAAGAGAAAATGTATAAGCAGTGGGAGAAAAACCCACTGGTGGTTTAGTCAACCTGGTGACTCTAGTCATGAAAAGAAAATGATATTATCTCATAGATATCCATTTTTACATATGAATAAGGAATTCTCACCAACATACTAGGGTTTCTAAAATCTAGCACTTACAGCAAAAATTAGTGGTGAATTGTTACATACTAGAGTATCTAATTCAGTATCCCAAGAACCTGGGCTGCTTCACAGTGAAGAATTACCTCTGAAGCAAATGAGTGTGTAGATAGCATTAGATCATAGACTTTGGTATTACCTTGAGTTGGTGCTTGTTTTCAAGTATTTTAATTCATCTTAATAAGTTAACATACTTTCACAATTACTTATATGCTTCATACTTTACTGGATCATTTTGTTCTTATATAACTGCTGAGATGTAAACTTTTAGCTTTCTTTTTATTACTCAATTCTTTTTTTTTTTTTTTTTATGGGGCTTGAACTCTGGACCTGGGCACTGTCCCTCAGCTCTTCAGCTCAAGGCTAGCACTCTACCACTCTAGCCACAGAGCCACTTCTGGCTTTTTTTTTTTTTTGCTTATGTGGTGCTGAGGAATCGAACCCAGGGCCTTGAGCATTCAAGGCAAGCGCTCTACCACTGAGCCACCTTCCCAACCCCTTGGAGTATTTTTAAATGGTATTTCTCCCTTCTTGGAAGCATGATTTTTATTAGAAATGATTTTTCTTTCATCTTTACATTGAGAACTTGGAGGGTAACCTCCAAAGAGGTACAACTCCTGAAAACATGGGAACCTATTTAAGCCTGGGTGGTTGGGAATTTTTTTCTACACTGTCTATTCTCAGTCTCCAGCAGTTAGTTATTTACCCTAAACTATTCCAGCTGGCACTGACCCTAGCTAGGACTGGGTCTTTTCCTAGGTCCTGATTCTGTCTTCTCCTGTCTCTCCAGTTTTCAGAAATGTAGTTTGCCCTTTGACTTCAATCATCCAACAGCTCTAGGGAGAGTGTTCGTTTGTTTAGACTTTTTCTTGTTTGGAGGATGGAGTGATAAGTTCCAAGCTCTTACATGACAGACTGGAAACTAGAAATCTCAAACATTCCTGAGGAGCCATGGACAGTGACTGAATCGTAGCTTTCAAAGGGAATGACTAATCTGAAGGTAGTTCCAAATCCAATCTTGAGAGCTCAGAAGTAAAGTCAGTGATCGGAGAGGCACAGGAGCCAAGAAAAGAGCTGTCACCCGGGAAGAACATTTCATCTATGAGTGTCCAAGCACATGCCTTTATCTTCACCACAGGGCTGGTGGGCTGTTTTTAATAGATGAGGCCTGTGGCTTTCTCAGAAATCAGGTGCTTTGCTCACATCCATCCAGAAGGGCTCCTAAACATCCTTAGTACAATAAGAGGGGCAATACATATATTTTCAATTGCTGAGCTGAAAATAATAAGTTAAGCTATATCATGCTTCTAAATAAGACCATGCTCAAACTGCCTTTTTTCAAATTATTAATTTTGTGAAAAGGTAACACCTTGTTCAGTAACTGAACTGAAAACATTTTTTTTAATCCTGGAGGCTAAATATTTACCACTGAGATACTACCCCACGGGGGGGGGGGCTCTTACTTGTCACAGGCCATTTGGATATTTATAACATCATTCATGGCCATACAGAGTTGTGATTCAAAGCAGATGAAAGCATATCTGTGCTATCATGTACCAAATGATTCCATGGACTGTATCTGATACAGGGGCTAGATGTTCTCCACCCCTGCAATGCCCTGATGTATGATCACCTCAGACGTACCTGCCAGTTTCTGCGGACAGGGTATTAGTAGTAGTGGGGAAGCTGGAGCCTCCACTTCCCCCACTGACCCTTAGGACCTCTTCTTTCTCAGATTCTTCATCTTGCCATAACTGCTTAGACAATTGTTCTTCTTTCCTTTAATCCTGAATTATGTTTAAGCCTCTTATCCATTCTCTCAGATGATAACCTTTTGCTTCTCTTCTTTATTTGACCTTTAGTTTAACAGATTTCTCTCAACTTAGAGAGATAGATAGGAGGGCTGAAGAAATGAAACTGGAAGAGCTGCCATGTGGGACATACTGTGAAGTGCATCATAATCCTACGATCAGCATGCCATCCATTGCAGCCTAATCTAGGATTGTCCAGCAAGTCAAGTGGTTCTACAGATGAGAGTCTGCTTTAGGGCAAATCTGAATGTGAGCTGGGGACTCAGAACTCACAGTCCTTCTCCTTGGGCTATATATGTCAAAATTAACATGGAACATTTACAGAGATACTCAGGTTGGGAAGATCCCAAGAGCCCTCCCCCCACCACACACACCTCTTTAGCAGGCAGAATGGCCCATAACCATCCTCTTTGAATGTTTCTCTGAAGCACAAAAAGAATTGTCTACATGGGCTCTGACAGTAAAAGCTGGATTGCTTCCTGTGATTCTTTTCTGATCTTAGATTCTTTGAACCATTGAACTTTCCAACTTGTTATAAAATGTTGTTGTTGTAAGATTCTTACCAATCGTTTTTAACAGATGATAAATGCCACCAAAATTGATTTCAGTAGAGGTTGACACATACTGATTTGTAATGCCAAAGACAGATTAGACATATTGGTTCCACACAGCAACAATTTTTAGAAAGTCAATATTGATTTCTGTTTCGTTTCTAAGATTAAGTCACTCAGGAATTATCAAAACACAAGGTTTCAATAACTACATCTCTCCTCCAGGAATAGAGTTATGTTCATGACTTGCAGGGGATGCAACAAACAGAGGATTCCTTTCCAACATAGCTTTAAGCATTAGCCTTTGGGTTCGTCAGATGCTCTGAACTCAATTGGATGAGGAAAAAGGTCATTTAGACATTTGGCCCTTTTATTTCTTGGCCATACTGCTAAGGAAAGTCTATTGTCATCTTGTACTGCAGGTCAGTATTGGGAAATGATTGACTAAAATACTTGATTAAAAAAAATCACAATGATCCCAGATGGTCTCAGTTTTTGAAACGTTTTCCAGGGTCCAAGGAACAAAGCAATAATTCCTCTGATAGAATTCCTCTGGTCATCTGGTAATCTATTGTAAAAGCAACCTCCACAAAACCTAGAACAATTAGGTGCTTAGTAACAGGAATCCATGGTATTATAGATATCCATGCCAAGCATTGGTCTCCTGAACATTAATGTAGAACTATATACACCCAGGAGCCCAGTGTACCTGAGATCAACTGGATGTCACCAATAAGTTCTTGCCAAGATACTGAGGCATTATTTTTTCTTAGTAAGTCATGAGCAAATGTTGCTCTCAACACAAAAGTGTTTCCCACTGCACAGGCAGTTCAACAGAGTTAGAAACTTGCAAAAATATATTTTGGTATTAAAAAATAATTAGAAACTTGTTAGAGTTCAGAGAATGTGGGATTTGACAGCTTGTCAGATTCCCATAGTCTGTAAGATTCCATGGGTACCATGTTTCCTTAGCTTAGAAAACAGCTGAAGCTGAGAACTCCCCACACAAATCTGGCATCTTGCCCACCCCCACTGGGGAGAACCACCCTCAGACAACTGAAGTTCTGCTGGACTTGCTAAATGAACATGCACATCTGTTATTTTCATATTGACCATCCACAGAGAAGAACGCTATGAGAACGTGTTAGAAGGAAGAGCAACCTTAGGAGGCCTCTCCTATCCCTTAAACTACCCCCTGAGACATTAGTTTATTCTATGCAAGATGAAACTTGCCAAAAGTTAAACAAAACCTGTCAGATTGTCTGCAGGCAAAAATAAAAAGGCAGGGAAAATAAACATCAGATTTCTTCTTTCTAACTAATAGCATGAGTTTATACTTCTTTTGCTTTAAACCCAAGTGGTCAATCTGTTTTTGGTTCCCTTGTAAGTGGCACAGCTGGCGTTTGCTCATTGTGACTAGCCTGACATAAACTGAGTGTGTGCGGTAGGTCTCAGAGGACTTGTAGTTATCTGTTAGGCTTTCTAATAATCTCACCGATCCATTCCAATTAGGTGTTCTTTACTCTATTTCCTTATCTTAAACACCACATCATCTTGAAAGCATTGCTTCCAGACTTTAAAATGGTAGACAGGATTGCTCCAGGATCCTTCTGGATCATTATTGCCAGACAAAAGCCAGGTGTTATTTCTGCCAGCTGCTTTTCAAGAATATACATGTTTTCTACCTTCCAAAGTTCATGAGATAGAATTGTTTATGTTCTCTTATAAACAAAGAAACACAAAGCTAAATGATGTGCTCAAAGCCACAGATATAACTTCAGATTCTAAACCATATTTTTTTCCTGTCAGTCTGATAACCTCTCCTGATTAGATTATCTCTTATTTTATCTGTCCCGAAAGAGAGATCAAAGCAGTATTGATGATCTTATTGTTCCTTAGAAATCAAAGAGTAAGAATTATGCGTTGCCTTTTTCTTACCTAAGTAAATGGCTGGGTAGCCATGCAAATAGAAACCCATCAACTCTTTCATGCCGGTAATATACCTTTACATTTCTCTGCTCTTCTTTTCTCCTAGAGGGGAGGTAATTAAATGACTGTATACTCATTTTTTCTTATCTTAGATAAATAGATAAGGAATAATTTGTCACAGACTACCAGAAAAATATTTGATTTCCCTTTTTGCAACCATGGCTGATTGTTTTGTAAATATAAAATTCTAAGAGGCTGGGAAGGTGGCTCAGTGGTAAAGCGCTTGCCTTGTATGCATGAGGCCCTGGGTTCGATTCCTCAGCACCACATAAGCAAAAAGAAAAAAGCTGGAAGTGGCACTGTGGCTCAAGTGGTAGAGTGCTAGCCTTGAGCCGAAGAGCTGAGGGACAGCGCCCAGGCCCAGAGTTCAGGCCCCACGGCCAGACCCCCCCTATATATATATATATTTCTAAAATTTATACTGTTTTGGAATTTTTTTCAACAAATTTTAATCACCAAATATAATTGAAAAATATTTTGGTTTGGTTATATTTTGGCCATTCCTTTTAGTTTTCCCAATGTGCATTCTCTATCGATACATCTCCTTTATTCTTCAATCCTTCCCCATTAGTTATCTTTTTTTTCCTGTCACATCTCATGTTTTAAAAATAATTCCTAGCTCAACACTGGTGACTGTAATCATAGCTAGTCAGGCAGCTGAGATCTGAGCATCATGGTTCAAAGCCAGCGGGGGTAGAAAAGTCTGTGAGACTCTTATCTCTAATTAACAACTAGGATAGTGGAAGTGGCACTGTGGCTCAAGTGGTAGAGTACTAGCCTTGAGCAGAAGAGCTCAAGAACAGTGCTTAGGCCTTGGATTCAAGCCCCACAACCAACAACAATAAAAGTTCCCTTATTTTAAAAAAAAAAAAAAGTTCCCTTATTTTTACCAACTTATTAAAACCCAAACAGACAGCAATTAATCATTATTAACAGACAACCAAAGGTGTTCTGCTGTTGGGTAGGTGTCTCCAGAGGCAGCATTTGCTCTAGCAAGTGAACAAGATAGTCTTTTTTGGTGTAGCAAGAAAATGTCAGAATTCTTAAGAGGTTTCGTTGTGTTTGTTTTAAATCTCATACACTTTATTTGTTTTAGTATGTCTTAATATATAATATATTTAAGCAATTGTATATCTATGTAATTTGTAAAATACATTAACAGACACTTACTGAATGTGTCTGCTCAAAATGTTTTTACTGTGGTATTTATGATTTTTAAAATATGGTGAACAGAGCCATAAAGGTGATTACAAAGAATAGTATTAGCTATTCTTTCTTTACTAACTGCCTACTATGTGCCAGATAATAATTGCTTTATTCATATCATCTTATTCAATCTTCACAAATAACTCTGTGAAATGGGAACCGTGTTAAGGTATCATGCTACGCATAGATTGCAGAGAATATTAAGCCAGAGAAGTTGGATAACTTATCCAGAAATGCGAAACTTCTAGTGGCATACCTTGAACTCAGACCCACATTCTCTAAGATCCTGCTCATAAATGATACTGTACACTGTCTCTGACAGTTCTGAAGAGTAGAAGGCCTGGTATGTTTTGTTAAGAAGTATTTCCCACTCCCTTTGGACACCTATCTCAAACTCATCCTCAGGCTAGGGACTGGGGCTACAAAGATAAATTAAGACATGGATTCTGCCCTCAAAAAGCTGCAATGCAAGAGACAAAAGTCACATAAATATCTATAATACAAGTATAATGTGAGAAGGACAAAACATAGAGAGCAATGGGGTATTTAGAGGATGTCTCTGCTGCATGGCAGAATTATAATCCATACTTGAGCTAATTTGAAGCCCAAACTTCTCCCCAAATCGCCATATCATTCTGAAAAAAAAATTTACTCTGAGTATCTTTGAGGATATTTGCATGGGCCTTGACTCCTTTTCCCTTTGAAAATTCTTTTCATATTAAAAAGTAGGGTACATCTCTGAGATTGGGCATTAGCTAAGCCTTGCTCAGCCTAGAAGGCTTCTGGGCAGGGAGAGTGGAAATACAGTTGTTTTCAAATGAGATCTGACTCTCAGACTCTCCAGTTTGTTCCACCTGCTCTGATGCCTGGTGGGAGCAAGGCCATGTTTGGTAGAGTACTTTTATAGCTCATGGTCATATGAAGTCCAAGAAACTAGAATTTTGTGCTTAGCTTTTGAGTTAAAATTGTGACATGCATTTTTAGCCTTTGAGGCAACCCAAAATAGTCTTCCTTATAGAAATGGATTCTTGAGAGCACAATATTTTTCTAGAAGTATCAAAAAACAACTTTGCCTCAGTTAGGCAAGGAGTCAAGAGATGCTGTCATGCGTATGGACAGCTTTCTCAAGACTAGGAGTGGCCACCTGTCAAGATAGTTTAAATCAGAAGTACTGTACTGTGATGATCAGCAAATGTGAGTGAATTTCAGTCTCTTCTGTATACCCAATGTCAGAAAGCAGTCATTTAATATTCCACAGTAAAACTCAACTTGGGAGACAAAGTGTTTTACTCAATGACGTGAAATTTTTCTGTATTAACCCAACAGCAAAGTTGGCTGATACATTGAAGGAACCCAAATTGGATAATTCTTGCATTTTCTCTCTGTCTTCACTGTAAAACACTGACGTGGAAGAAGCTTAGTGAAGCATTTTCCCAGAAGACAAAAGCAGTGGTGTTGATAAATGAGGGATTCTGCAGAACTGGAACCATAAATGCATATTATTTTATCTGTCAGGGGAAAGATAGGATTTCATAAGTGATTATGTTGAGACATGCCTGCAAACTTAAGTACTTAATATGACTTAAACATCTCTAGAGGAAAATATGAGTTGTACGAGGAAAAGTTCTGACCTCAGCTCCCAATATTTGTCTGTCATGTAGCCTAAACCTTAGTCCAGTTTTTTTGTGCCTCACATTTTCCATGAAGAAGAATGCTATCATATATACATCAGAAACAAATATTACAATTCTTAAAGAAATTATGTATTTTAGGTGTGTTGATGCATTCCTTTGATCCTACCTATGTGGAGAGCGAAGATTGGGAAGTTTGAAGTTTGAGGTCAGCTTGGGCAAAAACCTTTGTGAGAAACCCTCACTCCCCTCTCCCCCACATCTCAGCTAATAAGATGAGTACGGTAACATGAGCCTGTCACTCCAGCTATACCATGAAATAGGAGGATTGAGTTTATGGCAAAAATGTAAGACACTATACCAAAAATAACTTAAGCACAGAGGACTGGAGACATGGTGAAGCACTGCCTGGCAAACACAAAGCCCTGAGTCCCCCCACCCCGACCCCGCTCCACACACACACCCAGTGCCACAAAATAAACCTAACTAAAACTGCTGAGAAATTCAGCTTGAAAGAATAACAGAGCTTTTTAAAAGTCCTAAAGCAGAACTGTAGTGATTCAAGCAATCCGAAGACATTGACAGATTCTGTTTAAGAGAGTTTTCCAACTCTGGAGAGCATGAATCCCCCTTTAAGGCTGGCCATCTTCCAATACATTATTTTCAAAGTCTAAATATTCTTTCTTGAGTTCTGTCTCCTCAGACTCTATCGGGAGTGGGGAATGTGAACCATACAAGACCTGTGAAATCATTGGGTACATGATGGGGCAGATGTGTGCTTCTAGTATGCTTCTTGTCAGCTGCCCACAGCCGTCTGCCTATATTGATGATTTTTTTAAGGCCCTCAAATGATGTTATAAATATCCAACTGGCACTGGGAAGAAGAAAGATTCCTTAAACTTCTGGGCAGAAAATAATAATATCCTACTGTTTATAACAAAATTCTTGTGTTAGTAATATAGACTCTTAGTTTTCTGGAGGATACTTCTATAGGAATTAGCAAACTACCTAGTATTTATTGAACCTTTGCTATGTTCCAAATAATGTGCTTCCAATCACAATCCAAGCTATCAGAGTTCCAGACAATACCACAAGAGACTTTTGCATAATGAATCTGAGCTGGGACTCAAAGCCATTGATTCCAGTGATCTAAAAGTGATCTAAAGTCTGTACCACGCTGGTGCCCGTTATGCTTGTTGAGCTCCAATGGCAGGGACCAATCTCTTGACACCATTTTGTTGTCAGGCAAGACAGATTTCTATACAAAGTCACACTGCAGGAATGAGTTAAGTAAGTAAGTGCTGAATCAGTTGAAAAAGACAAGATCTGTATGAGATCAGAGGGAAAGCATAATCACAGTGGGCTGTTGTGGTCAGAAAAAGAAGAGGACTTGTGGCTAATTAACGAAAAACATTTGTTTTTCTGTAAGAACAAGTTTTTATAGTTACTGTTGGAGTCATACAGAGATCTCAATAATAGTTAATACTTATTTCTCTAAAATAATACTGTGTCCAGTAGAAAATAATATAGAGTTCTATAGAATCTATTTTATGTTAGGAACAAATATCAAGTGTATGTATTATTTCATAGAATCTAGACAGCAACCTTTTGATATGGACGTGAATACTACTTTAACTAATGAGATCCTGTGGCCTGCAGAAATTCAGTCACCCCAGAGACAGAGCCAAGCTCTGGCCTCTTTACATGATGACATAATTCTAGTCGTATCTGCTTTACTAACTGCTTCTACTGGAAATGTGCCATCTTTTATCTACTTGCTAAAAAGTTCTTTCCAGTCTTACTTACTGGTAAAACAAGAGAAAATGTATAAGCAGTGGGAGAAAAACCCACTGGTGGTTTAGTCAACCTGGTGACTCTAGTCATGAAAAGAAAATGATATTATCTCATAGATATCCATTTTTACATATGAATAAGGAATTCTCACCAACATACTAGGGTTTCTAAAATCTAGCACTTACAGCAAAAATTAGTGGTGAATTGTTACATACTAGAGTATCTAATTCAGTATCCCAAGAACCTGGGCTGCTTCACAGTGAAGAATTACCTCTGAAGCAAATGAGTGTGTAGATAGCATTAGATCATAGACTTTGGTATTACCTTGAGTTGGTGCTTGTTTTCAAGTATTTTAATTCATCTTAATAAGTTAACATACTTTCACAATTACTTATATGCTTCATACTTTACTGGATCATTTTGTTCTTATATAACTGCTGAGATGTAAACTTTTAGCTTTCTTTTTATTACTCAATTCTTTTTTTTTTTTTTTTTGTCATGGGGCTTGAACTCTGGGCCTGGGCGCTGTCCCTCAGCTCTTCAGTTGAAGGTGAGCGCTCTACCACTTGAGCCACAGTGCCACTTCCGGTTTTCTGGTAGTTTATTGAAGAGTCTCATGGACTTTCTTGCCTGGGCTGTCTTTGAACCACCGTGATCCTCAGATCTCAGCCTCCTGAGTAGCTAGGATTAAAGGCGTGAGCCACCGGCACACAGCAATTCTTTCTTTTTTTTTTTCTTAAATGAAAAGTGGGAATAAGATTTAGAAATCCTGAGATAAAGGGGAAAATTCTTAATGACTTTAGACCTTTTTTCTAACCTTAAAAATTTTAGATGAATGTTTTGGCATCTTAAAATAATACTAGAGAGTAGATATTATTTCTCCTAAGTAGGAAAGGAAACTGAGGCTTAGAAAAGTTGTTTTGCTAAAGTTTAGAAGCAGTAAATGGTAGAAATGAAAACTTAAAAGAATTTGCTTTATCTATAAATAAATTCCAGAGTGCTTGGCCAGCTATTCTCATATTTATACTTCTTTCCCACCATTCATGACTCTAACAATTACTGACATTTTAGCCAGATTTCATTGGAATTTTAGCAGGAATTTAAATATCACTAAGCTGTTAAACTGATGTGTAAATGACTTTTGCTAGAAAGAGATTTTATTTTTTATCATTTTTTTATTGTCAAGGTGATGTACAGAGGGGTTACAGTTACATGAGTAAGGTAATGAGTATATTTCTTGTCAATCTTGTTACCTCTTACCTCCTTTTTCTCCTATTTTCCCTTCCCCTAACCCCCCTGCAAGTTGTACAGATCATTTCCAACATATTATCTTGTGTGTATATTGCTGTTGCGTTAGTTCCTGCCTTTGTCTTACCATTCTGTTGTTCTCCTTCCCTAATTCAAATAAATATATATGCAATACCAGGATAACAAAATCAAGCACAGTGACAACAGGGGATATACCATAGGGAGAAGAGCATACAAAAGAAACAAAAAAAGTCAAATAGTACATTAAAAACAACAACAAAGAAAAACATCTTGTGTCCATGCTTTGGAGTTCATTTTGTTTAGCATCATCTTATATGGTCATATGTACATATAACTATTGAGCTATTCTGCTCATCTGCTAAGATTATCCTAGACATATACTAATTATTACAAATAAGGGAAACCATAGGACCTATGTTTCTCTGGGTTTGGCTTACTTCACTTAATATGATTTTTTCCATGTCTTTTCATTTCCTTACAAATGGGGCAGTGTCATTCTTTCTGATGGAAGCATAGAATATATATACACCATATTTTCTTGATTCATTCATCTACTGAGGGGCATCTGGTTTGGTTCGATATCTTAGCTATGGTGAATAATGCTGCCATAAACGTGGTTGTGCTGGTAGCTTTAGTATGGCCTTATTTGTAATCATTTGGGTAAATGCCCAGAGGTGAGATCGCTGGGTCATAGGGAAGCTCTATGTGTAGTCTTTTGAGGACCCTCCATACTGCTTTCCAGAAAGAGATTTTAGATATAGTGTTTTATTGCCATCTATATTTCTGGGACTAAAATATATTCTAAGTAAAGCGTCATCAGTAGAAGGGCTCTAGATGTATGTTGTATTTGAATAAAGACTAAAGAAAAGTCATGAAAACTCTCTGATCTTGGAATTTCTTTCAGGGATTCTGTAAAAATGTACCATTCTTGGAATACCTGGATGTCTCTCATTGTACCCAGCTGACAGATAACATTATGAAAACAGTGGCCATTTACTGTCCTCAGCTCACTTCTCTCAGCATTGCAGGCTGTCCAAAGGTATGCTGCACAGACAGGGCTCAGACATGGCAAAGGAAAGCACTGCAAAAGAATCCTGACTGGGCAGCAATCAGAGGCTAAATTCATTATAGAACTTGTTTTCTTTGCTATGGCTGAGGGATTAGATTTTTCCTGTATCCCCAAATTAGAAATGGCTTTAGCATTTCATTAGTGTCACAGTAGAATTTTTTTAAGTTTAAAATACAATTCTCAAACAATATAAACATGTGTCAATGATTTATTTAATTTAGTAGTCAGAAAACCAACAAAATAAAACAGCAGTCCATAGAGCATTTGGTATGTATAAGAATTGAAGAATGAAGCCAGGCGCCCGTGGCTCATGCCTGTAATCCTAGCTACTTAGGAGGCTGAGATCTGAAGATTGCGGTTCAAAGCCAGCCCAGGCAGGAAAGTCCATGAAACTCTTAGCTCCAAAGAACCACCAGAAAACCAGAAGTGGCGCTGTAGCTCAAGTGGTAGAGTGCTCGCCTTGGGCTGTAGAGCTGAGGGACTGTGCTCAGGCCCAGAGTTCGAGCCCCACAACCAACAACAACAACAAAAAAAGAATTGAAAAATGAATGTTGGATTATGATTTTCAAGTTAGAGCACAACCATAACCTTCGTATTACAGTTTCTACAAGATAGAAATAATTTAGTTTTTTTCCTAGACAAAACTATATTAACATGTGATAGCTTTAATCAACAGTTTATTAACAATAGTTCAATTTGGGCCTTAATCAACAGTGAATAGTATGTGAAACAAGGGTATAACTCCCTGTACATTTCCTTAGATGAGTCAAATAAATGGTGCCCCGATATGATATTCAAAGTTTACGCAATTATCTGTATCCTAGTTTTGAGTGTTTGATGATTTTCTTATTTGTATGTATAATGCATACTTATTGTAAAATAATTTGACTCATATAAAAGCTTAAAGGGGAAAGTAATAGTCCATTGCCAAACACCACCCAAGCATAAGTATTTGTTGGCATTTTATTCTTATTCTTCTAGAATATTTCCCTACACACAAAGAAGTAAGAAGTGATTGCAGAGGGTTTTGCATGTCGCTTTAAAAAATACAATTATTGGATGTAGTGGCACATACCTGTAATCCTAGTTCTTAGAAGGCTGGGACAAGAGGATAGTCAATTGGAGGCCAACCTGAACTACAAAACTGACCCTGTCTCAAAAACAAAAGGAATAGGTTGGGGTATAACTTACATGGTAGAGCTAACTCCCAAGCAAGTTTAAAACCCTGGGTTCAAACCTTATACTGACAAAAAAATCATTCTTTCCAAAATACAATATAACCTACTTTTTCTTTGAACATAATATAAGCATATCTCTATGTGAAGAAATAAAAATCTTGGGATTTGGGTTAATAGGGAAGGTTTCTCTCTTGAAACCCTACCAAGACTGAAGATGAAGTTATAAGGACTCATGTGATAAGAAAAACAGGAAGAGGATCAAGATTGACAAAATTTTTGACGCTTGAAAATAGAGGGACAAATTTAGCAGACTAGAGACAACCTCCAAGTATTATAGAGTGCTGGGGGCAGGGGCTGATTTTTCAGTGATTCTGGAGTCTGAACTCAGAGCCTTGCACTTGCTAAGCATGCACTTTACAACTGGATCCACTCTGCCAGAAAAATCCTAGCGCCTGGCTCACCGTTCTATGCCAGGCTTCCCAAAAGCCCACAGGAGATTTTTTTTTTCAAATGAATATTTGCTTCTTGGTCAGGTTTTCCCTGCAGCTACCTCAACTCTAGCCATTAAGTAATAGTAAAATCTCATCTTAGCCAGTCCTAAAATATCAAATAAAGCAGATGTGGCTCAAAGAGGATGGGGACCTGGATTGTGAGGCCAACTTCAAAGACCTTAGCAGTATACTAGGCCCTGCTCTTACCTTTGATCCTTGTGACATTGATTCGAAGTAGGAGATAGAATGAAATAATAGTTGGGAAAAAGAAAGAATAAATCCTTGGACATCAATAGCAAAATATTTCTCTCATATCCACCCTTTAGAGAGAAAGAGAATATAAAACAGGTGAGGACTTTGGAGTTGCATCTCTGCCTGTCAGAGAGGCAGAGGCAATGTGTAGCGGGTTCATTGTGTCTGAGTCTGGAGACCTGAAACAAAGTGAAAATTTAGAGACAGGCAATCAGAACAGAAGCTCAGAACTCACAGAGAGCCAGTCCCCCAAAGTCTTAGGAAAGCTGCCATGGGTAGATGAGGTCTTGAATGCATGCTTCCCTTGCACTGTAGCTAAAGGACTCAAAAGCAGCCCACCCTGGGCTTGATACCCTGGGACAGAATGCCTCAGAGTTAAAGCACAGAAGGACATCTTGTTTACAGGGATCTGGAGAAGAGCCGGGGCTGTTCTAGCCAGTCCCTCCAGCTCAGAATGTGCTTGTGATTTTTAGTCTGTCCTGCAGGTGAAATATATCTAAGGAAGAGACTGAGCCAGCTCACCCAGCCTGGCCTGGATTCGCACAACAGGACTTCTTGCAGGCTAACATGATGAAGCATTGTACCCCAAATGCTTGTTATCAGCCGTGTCTCCTGGAGAGTTCTCTGATAACAGGGAGAAGAGAGGACAAGGCTTTTTGTTTGTTTACTTTTAATGACTTTCATTTTACAGGAGGGGAAATTTGGAATCCTGAAAAAAGAAATAGGATACTGAACAAAAGACAGTGTTACTGGCAATACTTGCAGTATAAAGGGAGGAGGAAGGGATTTGCTAAATAATCTAGAAGGACTATTCAAGGACAAGGCTACCCTTCTGAATATTTTTTTCAATTTTAATTAATTTTTTTGTAGCTGGCTAACCTTTAGACATTGTTTCCATTTGCAGGCTTCAAAATGGCCACAAGGAAAATCAGTTAGAGATTTCATAATGGTTAAAAGAAAAAGAAATGGTCAGTGGATATTTTACCACCTATTAGAAAGGGTTGACCACTGACACATGGCTAATTTGTCACTTCTCTGCTGTGCTAACAGTCACCCAAAGCTCGGTGGCTTAAAACAACCACCATTTTATTTCCTCACAAATCTTGGGAGTCAGTTGTGTGGTTGTTCTCGTGTGGTCCCAAGGTTGTCTATGTAGCCATTTATGGGCTCTGTAGAGCTAGACCTGTCTCACCTCCATTAGGCTAGCTGAGCTTCTTCACAGGACGGGAACACATTCCAGAAAGGCAAGGTATGAGTGGTGGGGTAAATGGTGCTTGTGATTTTTAGTAAGTTGATTATCTTTTAAAATTCCCTGAAACTTGATAAAGAAAAACTAGAGGCCTAGGACTGTGATACTGTGCCTGTAATCCTGGTTCCCCAGAAGTGGAGAATACGGAGATGACCATCCAAAGCATACTCTGACATGAAAGTTTGTGAAACTCCATCTCAATCAATGACTGGGCACTGTGGCACACCCCTGTCGGTTAGCCCAGCTGCAGGGGAAGCACCAAGCACAATGGCTGGGGGAAGAGCACCCATCTTCTCCACCATGGGGAAGCACTAGAAGGGAACTGTAGCACCAGGCCTGCCAGGGCATAAATGGGACTCTAATTCAACACTATTCAATTCACACATAAAAGGGGGGAGGGTATTAGGGTATTGGAAGAATGGCTAAACATTAGGAGCACCTGCCTAACAAGCACAAGACTCTGAGTTCAACCCATAGTGCCACCAAAGAAGGAAGGAAGAAAGAGAAAATGAAGAAATAAGTTAAAAATAAAGTTAACATTGTAGTTATATTACGGTGATAGATTTGAAATTGTTTCCACTTTGCAAGTTTTCATTAATTTTTTAGTAATGTGCTTATGCTATTTCTAAATAGGAAATAACTTCATTTAAGATATAGACAGTGGTACACACCTCTAATCCCAGAACTTGAGAGGCTGAGGTAGGAGGATAACAAGTTTGAGGCCAGTCTGGGTTACATAGCAAGACCCTATCTCAAAAAAGAAGAAACCAAAACCAAAACCCATCCCAGAGAATCAATGGGAATTGTATTGGGAGTAACAATTGCTTCTGCTCAAGGAGCTGACCTTAGAACCAGGACCTTGGGAACCTACAAAATATACATCCTGTAAGATTTGTTTTCCAACAGGACCAGACAGAAATTCAGCCAGTCATCTCTACTTCCAGTTCCTGGCTCTTAGTTCATAAATCCCTAAAACATCAATAGGGAGCTTCCATCTGCAGAAAATGGGCTCCCTTCACCCACTGTGAACTCCACCTGCCCTCCACTTTCACGCCACTCCCACTGTCCTTCCTTTCCGCAACAATACTTTTTTTAATCTTTTCTCAATGACATCAGATTCTCAGAGACCCATATAGTATGGCAGGAATGTCTGAAGACATTTTTGTGAGAATCAGTTGCAGTACTAAACCTTGGTTCTGAGCATTAGGAAACATGGAATGCTTAGACAATGACAGCATCCATTTTCCCAAACTTATAAAGTGTACATTTAAAGCCAAAGGTCTTTCCTGCATAAGTCTCTTAACTTTATGTTAAAAATAAAAGAGCCAAATCGTGTGGTATATGGTTTGTTCAATGTTCAAATGTAAAATAAGAAATTAAATCCAGTTGGAAGGAAAATTCTTTTGGGGAAAGTAATCTATTCTATAGCAAGTCCTAGTTCAGCAATAAATTCAGAAGCTACACCTCAAGTAAGTGAAATAAACTAAGAAATGGAGTTGAATTACCTCTAGGACATCTGGCAAACTTGCAAGATGTTGGGATATATTTGGCAGAATTTCTCTGAGCAGAACCTTGATAGTCTTTCTGGCTTCTGCTCATCTTTCTTCTCCTGCCTCCAGACATCTGACTGACTTCCTTGTCCTCTCAACTATATGATTCTACCTCTTACACACAACCCACCAGAGATGCCTAGACCTTTCTTAAAGTAGTCTGGTCCTGTTGGGATGTATGTTTTGGTCCTTAAGGGATGTATATTTTTAGTATACATCATGTCCTTAAACTTATTTCAAAACTGATGAAACCTCAGAGTAGATTTTACGTTTAAAGGTAATTTACTTCTCCATAGCATATTTTGTAAGTTGCCATATTGATGTGACAGGTATTAGTAAAGGAAATTTGGTTATGTTTCCCATTCAAACTTGAGACTCTTAAATGAAAACATATTCTACTGGAACCACATGAGGAAGATATTTTTACCGATCTGATCTTGTTTGGAAATCAAGTTAAGCCAGTAATTTGGTCCACTTTGTAATAAACTAAGTGAAAGAAAATCTGCAAGTTTTCTGATTCTGTTATGTTTATGCTTAGATTCCTCACAAATCCATATGTTGAAACCCTAATTTCCCATGTGACAGTATGAGGAAGTGAGCAGTAAATAAGTTTAGCAGAGGCCTTGAGAATGGAGCCCTCAGATGGGGTTCTATCCTTTTAAGAAGAGAAAGAGACTAGATGTACCTCTCCCTGCCATGGGAGAGTATGGCAAGAGGCAGACACCTGAAAATGAGGATTCTCACCTTGATTTTGATTTTGACCTTAATTGTGCATCTCCCAGGCTTTACAGCTGTGAGAAATCAATGTTTACTGTTTAAGTCATTTAATGTATTATATATATGTGTATATATATATATATATATATATATATATATATATATATATATTTGGTCAGTCATGGGGCTTGAACTCTGGGCTTGGGTGCTGTCCCTGTGCTCTTCAGCTCAAGGTGCGGGCTCTACCATTTGAGCCACAGTGCCACTTCTGATTTTCTAGTGGTTCATTGGAGATTAGAGTCTCATGGACTTTCCTGCCCAGGCTGGCTTTGAACCGTGATCCTCAGGTCTCAGCCTCCTGAGTAGCTAGGATTACAGACATGAGCCACCAGCACCTGGCCTGTACTATATTTTTATCATAGCAGTCTAAGACAACTAAGTTATTGTTCTTCAGTGGGATAGAATTGTCTGAATAACCAGTACTTCCTTTGGCTGTGTGTTCAGATTACTGACGCAGGGATAGAGATGTTATCGGCAAAATGCTATTACCTGCACATTTTGGATATCTCTGGTTGTGTCCTACTTACTGACCAAACCCTTCAGGATCTTCAGATAGGCTGCAATCAACTCCGGATCCTTAAGATGAAATACTGTAGTCACATCTCCATGTAAGTATGCAGCTGAATAGGAAATACCTCAAGGACTATTTTCCAAGAAAACATAGTATGTGGCTTGGGCTTGGTAATAAGCTGTAGTAATCAGAGTTAAGAAGGTTATTGCATTTCTTTGCCTAACTAAAGTAAACATTTTGAGAATAAGTATTTCTCTAAAAGAGGATACTTGTTTACCAAGTTTTAGACATAGGCATTAGAGACTCAGAACTAGAAATTAGTCTTATTCAAATTATTATTTAAGTTTCCATGTTTCATATGAGCACATATAAATAAGACAAAAGAGTCACTTAGAATTTATTTTACTTTTTAAAGAAGTTAATAAGTTACTTAAGGGCATATTTTGTTCCTTTGTGTCTCTTTCTTTGGAATCTCACATTAATAGCCCTAACAAGATTTACAGTGCTTTGTTTATTTTTCTTTAGAGCCTAATTTAGAATTAAATAGCATTTAAAACCAGTACCGCCTCTTCTAGTTTCATTGTCCTACCTGAACTCCTATGTCCATGTAGCACAAGCTTAACTCCAAGTATGTTTTAAGGCCTGTTCCACATCAATTGGGTCAATTTTTTTTCTTTTTTTCTTTCCTTCTTCCTTCCTTCCTTTCTTTTTACTTCCTTCCTTTCTTTTTCTTTCTTTCTTCTTTATTTCTTCTTTCTTCCTTTCTTTCATGGTGGTGCTTGAACTCTGGGCCTGGGCACTATCCCTCAACTCTTCAGCTCAAGGCTAGTGCTCTACCACTTGAGCCATAGCACCACTTCCAGTTTTCTAGTGGTTTATTGGAGATAAGAGACTCACAGACTTTCCTGCCCATACTGGCTTTGAAGCACAATCCTCAGATCTCAGCCTCTTGAGTAGCTAGGATTACAGGTGTGAGCCACCAGGGCCTGGCTGGGTCAATCTCTTTACAATTAATAATCAGTGTAACTTACAGTCTCAGTAGTTGAGCAGGTAGCTCCTTCTTGAGTAAATATCATACTCAATCCAACAGAAAAAGCCAAATATTCATTTCTTTTTTTAGTACTGGTCTTGTGGTTCAAACCAACTTCCCAGGAAAGCCTTTCTGACTTCAAAATGGCTTTCTTTTCAAGGTAGACATGCTTCTTTCTGATGCCTTCTATGCTTCCCTTCTATTTCCTCCTAAGACCAGGACAGTATTTTTTACTGTTCAGTCATGAACTTCTTAAGAATCACAAACATCCTCCTGACAAAGCTTCATGGGCTTTCTGCAGTTTATGGATCTCCCTTAAGTTCATCTCTGATAATAAGACCTGCCTCAGTGCATGATCAGCCCATCTTTAGCAGGTGGTTCTCTAAAAATTCCGTCTACTTAAAAAAAATGTGTATTAGGGATTACTTTTGCCACTAGCTAATTCTAACCATTGTTATTCCAGGAGGGAAGCTCAAAGAATGTCCTCTAAAGTTCAGCAGCAGGAATACAGCTCTAATGACCCTCCACATTGGTTTGGCTATGACAGCAATGGCAAACTTCTTACAGGCCATCATAGTAACCTACCATTTAAGGGCCACTCTGAAGTGAAAATGAAAGACTTATACAGCAGTGAAGATGAACTATTTGACCTTCAGACTCAAGCAGAAAACTAGAACTTGGCAACTTTTCTTCATTTGATTTTACTGGCCTGATCTTAATATAAACAAGCAGCAAATCATTTGCTGTTCTCTTTCAAATACTAATATCTCTATACACATAATTAATTCTGACTCAGTGATTATGATCCCTAAACTTAACCAACATTAGTTGTGATAAAATGATCAAATCTAAGGTTATAATTAGAGGAAACAATCCCGAGATGTGACTCTTTTTTTTGACAAGGAATTTGTTTCCCTCTGGATAAGAAAAGAAAGCAAAGATGGTCACATAAGTCAAAGTCAAAGTTTGAGCCACAACTTTAAGGATGTGTGAGGTTTTATTATAAAAGACATAGTGAACATTTTAAATTATTTTTTTTTTGTTCATTGTGAGGCTTTAACTCAGAGCCTGAGTGCTGTCCCTGAGATTTTTTTTTTTTTTTTTTTTGCTTTGAATCACAGCTCCACTTCCAGTTTTCTGGTGGTTAATTAGAGATAAGAGTTTCATGGACTTTCCTGCCCAGGCTGGCTTCAAACCAATATCCTTAGATGTCAGCCTGCTAAGTAGGTAGGATTACAGGCGTAAGCCACCAGTGCCTGGTTTTAAATTATGTTTTAGTTGTACAAAGCAGTTGCCATATAAGAAAGCAATTTAAAATACAATGCACTTTGATCAATGGGAGGAATTTTTAACCTCCAATCCCCACCCCCAAAAAAGATGCTAGGAGGTATGAGCTGTTAGTTTCATATCTAGATTGTGTGTGTGTGTGTGTGTGTGTGTGTGTGTGTGTGTGTGTGTGTGTGCGCGCGCATGTATATGTGTTCAAATGCATGTGCTTGAACTCAAGGCATGGGCACTGTTCCTGATCTCTTTTTGCTCCAAGCAGCATTCTACTACTCGAGCCACCAGTCCACTTTTGGCTTTTTTGGTGCTTAATTGGAAATAAGAGTTGACTTGGAGAAAATCATTGATTTTCCTGCCGCTGCTTGCTTAGAATTACAAACCTCAGATCTCAGCCTCCGCCCCTCCCCAGAGGGTGAGGGGAGCTCATTTATGCATTTTTGATATGACATGGAGTTTGATAGCACCCTTGAGAAATCAGAGTTCTGTTCTGACTGCCACACACAAGCTATGTCAGTGATATTCAAACACTATTCTATTTCCTTAGTTACTTGTCTCTTACTTGGGGTTAATCAGTGTTATTTATTGTACATCACAAGTTTGAAATAAAAACAGGGAAAAGGACATAAAAGTTACATTGAAAAGTTTTAAAAGAGCTGTCTATTTTAATAATCTTTGAAATATGTGGTGGAAAGGTTCTTGGGAGCTGACAAGGGAATGAGCCAAGCAGAAAGTGTTAAGATCTGAGCCAGAAGACTTAGCAGGACTTGAGTAAAAGTGAGGTTTTTAACTAAAGCTGAGATTTCTGACTGCTACACAGAAGTTGGCTTCAGAAGCCTAACCACCAGTGTCTCACACACATATAGGAGAGACTTACAAAGGAAGCTGCTTCCTAAAGGAATAACCCCTATATGCGGAAGACCAGGCTAAGGAAAAACGTGCTCAAGAACTTCAGAAGGTTGCTTGACATCTTACGCACAGAGCTTGCTCAAAATGATTTTTTTTTTTTTTTGGGCGGTCGTGGGGCTTGAACTCTGGGCCTGGGTGCTGTCCCTCAGCTCTTCAGCTTAAGGCAAGTGCTCTACCACTTGAGCTACAGCGCCACTTCCGGTTTTCTGGTGGTTTATTGGAGATAGGAGTCTCACAGTCTTTCCTGCCCGGGCTGGCTTTGAACCGTGATGCTCAGATCTCAGCCTCCTGAGTAGCTAGGATTACAGGCGTGAGCCACCAGCGCCCGGCCAAAATGATTTTTTTAACAACTCCTTTACACAAGAACAGGCTCATTCATTCATTCTTCAGAAATAATTAGAGGTACAGAAAAGGAACAAAGTGATAGGTAGGTGTTAGAAAAAGTAAGCTATGCAAAACAGCTGAATGCAAAACTCAAATTAAGTATTGTGTCTGTTCTGAGGCTTGAACTCTGGGTCTGGATGCTGTCCATGAGCTTTTTTTTTTTTTTTTTTTTGCTCAAGTTTAACACTATACCACTTGAGCCATAGTTCCTCTTCTGGCTTTTTGCTAATTAACTGAAGGTTAGAGTTGCACAGACTTCCCCGTGTAGGCTGGCTTTGAACAGCGATCCTCAGATCTCAGCCTCCTGAGTAGTGAAGATTGTAGGAAGTTCATTATAACTTTAAACATACTGAAGTGACCTATCTGCCTATGGTTGGGTAGTTTCATCAACTTTTAGTAATGAAAATTTTCATATCATTGCATGAGAGTGAAAAAAAACCTATAAAATTTGTCTGCCTCAGTTTCCTCTCTTTAACACATACTGTTGTAGGGGACACGAGAAACTGAGAAGCCATGGCTTAAACATCCAAATTACAAGTCTTTATTGGAGAATCTGTGGACTGCTGGTGGGCTTTTGTCGCAAAGACCAGCAGCCCCAAATGCAGCTAACACAAAACTTATAGAGCCCCCAAACCACATCAGGTTTATGGAATTTGCCCAAATCAAAGTAGCAAAAGCAAAGCAAACCAGATGAGGACACTTAAACCTAATAAAGGTGTTAAATATAAGCAAAAACAAATCAAATGTGGACACAATCAAGGGAAACCAAGGACCAATTATCTAAGGAAAGTGAGGCTTCTCTGGAACTCAACAAACTCAAGACATTGTAAAACAATGTCCTCTAATATCAAGGTATATTGTTTGAACCTCGTCTTACTTCAATACCATAACCATATCAAATATGCATATCTCTCAGCTGGGCAATTTCTGATTTCATGAAGATTTAATGAGAGAACATTGAGGCATCCTACAAGGCTTACTTTTTGTTTTACAAATAAGAAATTAAAGGCAGAACTGGACAGCAATTAAAAACATGAGACTATCATAAATCACAATATTTGGAAAAGTTTATTAAAATACTTTAGAACAGGCTTAATCATAAAATATAATTCAATAAATATCTCTATTGTGTAAGTGTCAGAAGTGGACAAAGTTTGAAAGAATTTATAAAATAGCACTATATAGTATGTGACTGTAAAAAGGAAAATCTTCATGCATCAGGCAATAAATAACTGAATGCTTCCTTCCTCTAGTGAGGAATAATCTTAGATCATATAAAAGACAGTTAAGAAGAGTAGCACCTGCTTCACATTTATAACATTCACAACTTAAATTTATAGTGATGCCATAAGAACTGGGTAGAACACCTGTCACATGAAGAGCTACAATAGCAAGAATTCTAAGATAGCTGCCCTCTGTGACTAATGCTTTTGTATAATCTCTTCTTAAGTGGGAACTGTGAAGGGGATGAGATACCACTCTGATGGCCACATTACAGATGGGAAAATAGCAATGGATTATCTATTAAGTGAGGCCTTTAAAAGCAGAGTTTTCTCCAGTGTTCAAAGAAGTCAGATGTTCAGTGCATGAAAAAGGCTCAGCATATCACTGCTGGCCTGCAGATAGAAGGCGCTGCATAAAATGGAGATGGCTTGACTCTAGATTTGCGTGATTGTGAGCTGACAGCAAGAAAATGGATGTCTGTCATACAGATATAAGGAACTGGACTTTAGCTGCAGTCTAAATAAACTTGGAAGTAGATTTCTCCCTAGCACCTCTGGAGGAACTCAGCCTGGTCAACACCTGGATTCCAGCTTTGTCATAACCTAAGCAGAAAATTCAGCTAAGCTGGGCTCCTGAACTACCCAGCATGAGATTGTATTATTTTAAGCTGTTAATTTTGTGTCTCTTTTTATTTATTTATTTTTCGGCCTGGTCATGGGGCCTGAACTCTGGGCCTGGGCGCTGTCCCTCAGCTCTTCAGCTCAAGGCTAGTGCTCTACCACTTGAGCCACAATGCCACTTCCAGCTTTTTTCTTTTTGCTTATGTGGTGCTGAGGAATTGAACCCAGGGCCTCATGCATGCAAGGCCAGCTCTCTACCACTGAGCCACCTTCCCAGCCCATGTTGTCTCCTTTAATTTGAGGTCTTGCTTTTTATGGCTTCAGTTCCTTACCTACAGTTGATAAATTCCAGAAATAAGTATTTCATATGTTTCAAACTGTGTGTCATTCTGAGGATCGTGATGGAATACTGTGCTGTCCCAGTCAAGATGTGAATCATGCCTTCTCCGGAGCATCCATGTGGTACGTACTGCCTGCCTGTTAGTCACCTGACAGCCATCTTGGTTTCTAGGGTAGCTGTTAGTGTCATCAGAGTACTCCTGTTTAGGAGTACTGGCTGCAGGGTCCAAGATTAGTGATACTAGCAATCTGGATATGCCAAAGAGAAGCCATATAAAGGATGTCTTCTGAGTGAAAAAGAAAGAAAATAGAAGCAAATAAATAAATGTATGCAGAGATTGCAAAGATCTACAGTAAGAAGTAATGTTTTATCTGTGAATTGTGAAGAAGGAAAAAGTCATGTTCATTTTGCCGTGGTAACTGATATTCTAAGCTTATAGCCACAGTGCACAAGTGCTTAATTATTATGGAAAATGCATTAAATTTGTGTACATATTTACAAGGAAAACATATTCCCGATACAGGGTTTGGAACTGGGTGGCTGCAGGCATCCATTGGGAGGGGAGTTGTCTCAGCACCTCCCCTGAGAACAAGTGGAGGGAGTACTATCATTTGTTACAGAGCAATAGAAAATACAGTAGCTAAACACACACTTTGAAGAGGCTTCCTACACATTTCACCAGTATTTGTTCCCAATGCTGCTTTATTTTCAAGATTCATATGAACATAAATATTTGCCGTATCATCATCACAAGTCTGCTACTGTTTAATAACATAAATAACTATTCGAACTCTTCAGTTCTGCAGTTTTAGGGACTGAAACCAGCTTTGATTTCTAAAACATACAATGCCTTCTGGGGCAGTAGCATTAATCCAATTTTCATGTCTCTTTGCTTGATTATGTGTCCTGGAATATAAAAATGGCATAAAATTATATCTGACTGGACATACAGATCTTAGCAATACATTTCAAAAGCCTACAAATACCTTAGAATGCCAAAACCTCTTAGTGAAGACAGTAAAGACTTGGGAAAGAGCTGCTAAGAGGTTCTATGAGCTCCCTCATCTCCTGTCACTTGTTACAGCTCTGGAAGGAAAACTTTCTGGTTTTGTTGTTGTTATTTGATTTTAACATTTGCTTTATTTCTTGAGACAGCTTTATTGAAGTATAGTTGACAAAATAAGCATGTATTTGAAGTATACAATGTTACAAATTTTGATATATATTAAAATCAGTGAAACCATTTCTTCATGAAGACAGTGATCACATCACCCCAAAGTTTCTGTGTCTCCCTCGGTAATCTTTTCCTCCTGCTACAGGGTGGACCTGGAATGTCCCCCAAAGGCCTAAGTGTGAAAAGATGAGCTTTCAGCTTTGCACTTTCAGATCTACCCAAATACAGACTCCAAGTTCTGTCTGCTTAGCCCTAAACACACCTGTATAATTAGCATTAGCTAGTGCAAAGAAAACTCTGGGGAGAAATTTTCAGAATTTAATTCTCTTGTTTAAAAATGGACTATAAAGTGAGCTTCTTCCTGCTTCCCTCCCTGCTCCCACTCCTAACCCTGAAAGAGTCTTTGTTAATATACAGCGATACAGAGAAAACTTCTATTGCTACTTTATTCGCAGTCTGGATTATTACACTTTGGAGCCTCAGGATTGCAGGGTTCCTCCTCACATTAGAAATATCACCAACCCTGAACAATTAGAAGCACATACTAAGTATTTCAGGGAGGTTCCCTCACAAACCTTAGCAGCTGACTAGAAAAATAAATCATACACTTATGAACAAACATGAAAAGAATTACTCAATGTTTATTAACACATACACTTTACAAACAAAATCTCTAACACCATATCCATTTCTACTCCAAAGTATAAATAAAGCAATTTTTCATTATTAACTACTTTCAATATTTCAACAAAATCACAACTCAAGACATTTTCTTTCTCTCTCTCTCTTTCCTTTCTTTCCTTCCTTCCTTCCTTCTGTCTTTTTTTTTTTTCCTTGTCGGATGTGGGGTTTGAACTCTGGGCCTGGACACTGTCCTTGCACTCTTCAGCTCAAGGCAAGCGCTCTATCACTTGAGCCACAGCACTACTTATGGTTGTCTAGTGGTATAGGAGTCTCATGGACTTTCCTGCCCAGGCTGGCTTTGAACTGTGATCCTCAGATCTCAGCCTCCTGAGTAGCTAGGATTACAGGCGTGAGCCACTGATGCCCGGCACAACTCAAGGTATTTTCACAGCAAGTTTTTACTGACAGAAAATATAGTTAGTTTTGGTATCCATTAAGTTTCTCCTCAAATACCTGGAATACTAATAACAAAGTTAATAGCAATCATGTTTTGAGCAAGAATTTAATTAGTAACTTTTGCCTTAGAAATAATCTTACAGACCCTTCTTCAGATCTTTTCATCAGCAATGTCTACTGCTATCTATTTTTTTCCAACTCACCTATTACAACTTTCATTTCTAAAAAAAATGCAATTTGTTTTTTTAAAAAGCATTTCTTATGTCTTAACTTTTAGAATACATGGAATATAGTTATAACTATTTTATTTTCCTTCTCTGCTAATTCTAACATCTGTGTGAGTTCTTGGTTGGTTTCAGTTGATTACTGCTTTCATTATAGATCATATTTTATTTTTTTTCTTGGACTATCTCTGACAGGATACTAGACATTGTGATTTTAGTCCTAAATAGTTCTGTATTCTCATAAATCTTGAGCATATCAAGGATGCAGTTAAGTTACTTAGAAAGTGTAAGTATGTCATCTCTAGATTTTATTATTTGTTAGCCACTTTTGTTAGTGACCAGTTTAAGGCAATTTGTTTCCTACTACCAAAGTGTTCTACTCAAAGCCCCATGAGTTAGAACTTTTGTTTCCAGTCTGGTGGGTGGAATAGGCATTATTCCTAGATCTTTGTGAGCATGGCACTCTAGTCTCTCTAGCACTTTGTCCTACCAAACTCTAGGTGTTTTTGTCTCTGTAGACTCATCTCAAGGAATCTGCCAGGCTCTGTAGTAATTCCTCCTATTCTCAATAGTACTATGTTGACGCCCATCAAGGCAGAGATGTGAATTAGTTGTGCTAAACTGCAGGGATACTATCAGCAGACCTCAGACCTCTTCTCATTTGTTTTTCATTCCTCAGTGACCATTTTCTTTCATTGTTTGATGTATTGAAAATTGTTTTGTTTTTCTTGTTTTTTATAAAAGGTGGCTTGGTGGTACATTTTGGCAACCCTAAATACCTCGGGAGGCAGAGGATTAGACCTATCGGAAAAACAAAAAGAAAAGGACTGGGGATGTGGCTCAAGTGGTAGAACACAAGCATAAGGCCCTCAAACTGGGGTCATTTGTTTCTGCTTGGAAGGTTACTTAGTCTATTTAACTTCATCTTGCTAGGAGGACTTCACTGTTTTTCTGTCTTTTCAAGAATGTCATATAAACATGAGTGGCCATTACATAGAAAGCCTGAAGATGAACAGAAGCAAAACCTCATTCCTGAGCATATCTACCTAGCTGATAAATGTGCAACAAGCTTAGATAAAAGCAAAACTCCAAGGTGGTCTTAAAAAATAGCATTATTTCTAAAAGCCATATCAAGACTACTTTTTTTCTCATTTGGAGAGAAAGCACTATCTCTAGATTTAAAAAATAGCATCCCATAAGCTTGCCCCACTTTCTTTTCTCCACCCATAAACCAACTTCCCATTATAAACTACAAAACATAAATCATCAAGTATTATATATAATTTATATATATTTGGTCCAAAGATAAGCTGAGATTTCTAACTTGCTGTTTTAGTTTGATGGAAAAACAGATGATTATATATGCTGTATATTTTCAAATAGACTACAAATAAGTGAACTCAATTGTGCCAGCTTCCCTTCTAAATTTATAGGGACAAACACCAGCCCTTTAGCAGAATAACTCTAATATGCTTTGAATATGTAAATTGTGAAGTTGACAAAGACTTTGTACCATATGCATTTCTGCTGAAGATTGATAATCAAATTTCATAGTTAAATTAATGAACCAATAAAATCCAATAGAGAAATCAACTTACTACAAATGTTACCTAAACCATTCACAGACCATTACATGTCCCACATATGGATAGAACACAAAACGGAAAGTTCTCATTAAAAATTAAGATAACATAGCCAGATGTATGTAGTGTGTACAGTTGTAATTCCAGTTACTCAGAAAGGATTACATTTTAAGGCCAGCTTGGGAAAAAGTTAGGGAGACCTTATTTCAAAAACAAGCTGGGTATGCTTCCAGCTGCCCTGGAGGTGAAAATAGGGAGATCAGGGTCTGCCTGAAGCCTACCAAGCATATCATGAGATTTTTGTCTTCAAAGCAAACTAAATAGAAAGCAAAAGGACTAGTGTGTGGCTTAAGTGGTAGTACTGGAAAAAAAAATCAGAGAACACACTCCCGAAAGAATACATGTTATGCATAATTTTGAGTATTTTAGTAGGTAAATATCTTAGCCTGAGAAGTCTTGGGCTTTCTTTTGACTTCGGAACAGCACATTATAGTCACAAATCATTGTAAGAATTATACAGCTGAGAGTTATTTATCAGTGACAGCAACAGCAAGGGAAACCATGGAGCTGGAAATCAAATAAAATTACAGGGTGACACATAAAAATCCTGTGGGAAGCCTGAGCCCACAGGACTAAATTTTACTGGCATGGCTTCTTGAAATTACCCAGTAGAAGTCCTGTTACAGATAATATACAGACCTCTTAGCACAGAGAGGAGTATTTCTGCTGCTATGCCTCAAAAGCTCTCTGAGTAAGGCCCAGATGGGCTGAGCTCATCTGCTTATAATAACAACTCACATATAAAGCTGCTCATTATTTCTAAAATTAAGTTTCAGAGTGGAAATCTCCCTGGGGCGGGGGGGGGGGACCAATCTGCTCTGATTTCCTGAGTCACTTCAATAATTTCATCTACATGATAAAAGTCTGAGGCTTTTGGGGGACCAAATAGTTTAAAGATTAAACAAAACAATGAGTTTCTCTCTTCAAGAAAGACTGCTGCCTCTTTACCTGAGCACCCTCCACACTAACCCTCTAATACATGTCTCAGAGATGACCTCCATATCTACCAGGGGTCCAACTGTGCAGAGTACCCTCTGGTACTGAATAGGACTCTGCTAATCAATATCTTCCACCCCCCTTCTTTTTGGTAGAACTGGGAATTGAACTCCAGGTATTATGTTTACTTGAGCCATGTCTCTCCCCACTCCCCACCACCAGTCCTTTTAGTTTTGGTTTGTTTTTAAGATAGGGTTTCTGCTGGGCGCTGGTGGCTCATGCTTGTAATCCTAGCTACTCAGAAGGCTGAGATATGAGGTTCATGATTCAAGCCGAGCACCAGTGGCTCACACCTGTAATCCTAGCTACACAGGAGGCTGAGATATGAGGATCATGGTTCAAAGCCAGCCCGGGCAGGCAAGTCCGTGAGACTCATCTCCAATAAACCACTAGAAAACCGGAAGTGGTGCTGTGGCTCAAGCAGTAGAGCGCTGGCCTTGGCTGAAGAGCTGAGGAACAGCACCCAGGTCCAGCGCTCAAGCCCCATGACTGACAAAAAAAAAAAAGGGCTTCCTGCTTTTGTCCAGGCCACACTTGGACTGTGATCCTCCCATCTCAGTGTTCCTAGTATTCTGGGCTTGCCTGAGCTGTGATCATCCTATCTCTGGCTCCCATGTATCTGGGATCCTAGACATGCAGTACCATGCCCAATTAGAACCTTGATTCTTACACTGTTGAGTACCAGAGGCCTCTTCTATAATTTGGTCCTTCCTGGTTTAGAAGTAGGGGTCCAAGCACAAGACATTGTGTAAATCCTAGAGCACTATTGAGACTGTGATTGACTGCAGAGTTGTCTGGTATTTGAATGATACCAGTGGAAAACACTGGTTGTGTAGTGCCCTGGTTGTCTTGTTTGACCTTCTGCAGTAATCCTGTCAAAAGACAGGAATGTATCCCTGAATGTACTTATCTTCATATTTCTAATTTCTTGTTATCAACCTTTGAGAATGTATCTCTTAAGAAAACCCTGGGCCAAGGGTTCATTTTCCTGACATCACATTATCTGACCTTTTCCGCTTGACTCATACATATACTAGATATTGCAAATAAGGGAAACCATGGGACCTATTTTCTTTCATGCATGTGTTTCTAACGCATTTATAAGATTATCTCTTTGTTGCTTTGTATGTCCCTCCCCCACAGTATAACCCCTGCTTTCACTATATTTGATGTCAGTATAACTTGTGGAGGAGATGGGGAAAAACCAGTTGTTTAAGGATACAGGTGGACCTGTTGCAACAATGAGAAGTACAAGTTGTCATGTCGAAAACGAGCTTTACAATGTTGGTGGGGGGGGGGGAGGATTGGGACTGGGGGGGAGGGGGGAGGCTGGGAAGGGATGTGAAGGATAAACAAAGGAGGAGGCTGCAATGCTTGGTAAGAAATATACGCATTATCCTGCCCATGTAATTGTAACCCCTCTGTAGTATGTTCACAAATAAAATTAAATTAAAAAAAGAAAACCCTGGGCCAATATTAGACTATAAAAGCAGAGGTTGGGAACGAAATCTGCAGAATAACCATGCTTGTCAATAAACCCATTCTTCACTCCAGATGGTGTTGGAATATTATTTAATATTGAGATAGTATGATAGATCACCGCATGAACATTTCTTTAGCCAGCGCCCTAGAATCTGTTGGTCAGAACCAGCAAGATATAACAACACAGTTTAAGCAGCTTCATAATAACTATGAAGTAATAAACAGCTTCCTAACCAAGTAATTTCAATGTTTTCCTTGATGCCATTCACTGAAATTTAATAGAAAAATCCACCAGTGTTTATTATAGTACTTATCAAAACAATGTATCTATAAGAAAAAATAGTATAGCAATCTGTGTAGCTGGATGTAATGAAATATATGTGAATATTTTTATTATTATTATTATTATTTTTTGTCGATAGTGGGGCCTGAACTCTCAGCCTGGGCACTGTCCCTCAGCTTTTCAGCTCAAGGCTAGCCACAGCGCCACTTCCAGCTTTTTTTCTGCTTATGTGGTGCTGAGGAATCGAACCCAGGGCCTCAGGCATGCAAGGCAAGCATTCTACCACTGAGCCACCTTCCCAGCCCCATAAACATGAATATTTTTGGACAGAGAGTTTGCTGTACTAAAATAGCAAACATCAATTTCCTATTTAAAGTTATGTAAAGTTATCTTTAATTTTGCATTGTGTGTTGGTTTTTAAGCCCAAGAATTAGAAAGCAGCCATTCCAGGCAATGTTTCAAATCAGTACCTAAGCTAGCAGTATAAAGAGTGCTCTAAAGTAACCTGTGAATGTCTTTTCAAGCTGTATCATGCTATGCTAATCACCAACACTAAATGTGACAATAAAAAGAGCAAAAGGACTAAAACTGCAGTGAACTACACCACATTTCTACTTATAAATGGACAGTAGTGATCCTCATAAGGTAAAATGCAGTCTCCTTACCAGTAATTATTATACCATCGTCTTTATGATCTTTAGCCATTTCCTGAACATTGACCTCTGGGTTCACATCAACCTCTTTTCCTGATAACTGTAAGTAGGTTTGAAGAGAAGATGGGACCTTGACAGTAACAGAGCCTGTGATAAATTTAAAGGAGAATTTATTAATGCAAAAGAAAATCAAAGCATCATATCTGTATTATCACTTGGACTGAAAACTGAGGCACTGCTTCTGGTTTTCTGTTCTTAATTCTTTAGCAGTTATTTAAACATCGGTATCTTTTCTTACTTCCAGATAGTCAAAGTTTGCTTACTCTCAAGGCATTCACAGTAACTTCTTCAAAGTAGGACTTCTGCCAATCCTATCCAGTTCATCAGTATCACAAAAGAATACTACACAGGAAGTATCCAGGCAAGACATACTATTAATTGAGCACTTACTAAAAGCTGGCCACTTAATAAGGTATTATTATTATTCAAATTATACACATAAGAACTTGTTCCAGGGGCTATGACAGCTAAGATCAGAATGCGGGTCTAGCTCAATGAGCACAAAGCCCATACTTCCAATGCCAAGGTATTTCCCACACTACTATCTGATCACATTATAAGACTTGTGACTTCACTGATCATTATAATCAACTAGCATCCTGAGCTCTTATACCTTCAGTATTACCTACTATGTGAAAGGGGAAAAATAACAAAAAATTAAAAGGATTATTCAAATTCCAACTGCCTAAAGTTTCCTTTGAAGGGATTATAGGTTTTTGAGTAGCTAAGGCAAAACATTTAACTTTCTTTCCAGCACAATCTGGTTGTAATTCAGACTTCTAAAGGAATAAGTAGAATAAAGTACTCTGTTAGCTGTGGAATCATGTGTCCAAACAATTATGTAGGTTGCAGGAAAGATTTAGCAGCACAGTCCTATTTCATTAGGATCTATCTGTTTCTCATCAAATAAAGGGAGTGAAGAACCCCCTATCAAAAAGCATTAACCCCATCTTTTGACAAAGATAGCCAGGATGATGTTGATTACAAATGATGGGAATATTCCTTTTGGAACCCATTTATTCATGAGTCATAATTTTCCTTCTAGTCTGCTTAATATAAGCCTTAGTCACCTTAAGTCATTTCATCTTCTCAGTCTTTCTTACTGCATACATAAATCTGGAGTAAACTGATAAACGTTCATACTGATTCCTCAAAATCAGTAAGTAACAGCACACCACTGTATCTTATTCATTAAAATGTGACTTGCTTTCCAGGGTTCCCATGAAAACAGTGCAAGAGAATCCCCATATAGCAGATAGGAGAGCTTTGGGAAGAAACAAAACAAAAACAGCCCTTTAAAATTTCAAAATGAATAAAGATGTGTTTTACTATCAAATATATTTACATGTGTGTGTGCACATGCTAGTACTGGGGTTGAACTAATAAGGGCTCACTAGGCTTTTTCCTCAAGGCTAGAGCTCTACCACTTGAATCACATACCACATTTCTACTTCCACCTAGAATTTTAAAAACAAAATCATGGACTTGTTATGTTTAAATGTCTCAAAAGTGAGAATGTTCCTAAATGAACAACATCAACATGATCCTAAATTTTTTTTTTTTTTTTTGCCAGTTGTGGGGCCTGAACTCTGGGCCTGGGCACTGTCCCTCAGCTCTTCAGTTCAAGGCTAGCACTCTACCACTTAAGTCACAGTGCCACTCTGGCTTTTTCTGCGTATGTGGTGCTGAGGAATCGAACCCAGGGCTTCATGTATGCAAGGCAAGCGCTCTACCACTGAGCCACCTTCTCAGACCAATCTTTTTTTTTTTTTTTCTTTTTTGTGCTGGTTCTGGGAGTAACATGAGACCAGTAAAGAAAACACAAAACTGTAATTGTAATTAAACTTTGAATCATCATATGTTATTTTTTTTGGTCGGTCATGGGGCTTGAACTCTGGGCCTGGACACTATTCCTTAGCTCTTCAGCTTAAGGTGAACGCTCTACCACTTGAGCCACAGCACCATTTCCAGTTTTCTGAGTGGTTTATTAGAAACAAGTCTCATGAAAAAAAAAAAAAGAAAAGAAAAAAAAGAAGGAAGTTTCACGGAGTTTCCTGCCCAAGCTGGCTTTGAACCACAATCCTCAGATCTCAGCCCCCTGAGTAGCTAGGATTACAGGCGTGAGCCACTGATACCCAGCTTTCATGTGTTATTTCAACAGGTTGTGGGAACAACATTCAACCAATACTTGAAAATATTTTAAGTAGATAAAAAGTCTTCAAAATTTTTTTAAAGTTTTTGTTTCCTTTTTTTTTGCCCATAACTGTCTCCTAAGAGCTGCTTATTCAAAGCTTTGTTTTGTTATTATTCGTAGGTACTTTAATGGTTTATAGTTTTTCTCCATAAGAGAGTGAGAGTATATGACTTACATGGCATTTACAATTTACCCTGAATTAGTAGTTTAGTGAAGGTATGAGAATACTCTGTTGTTAATAAAAGAGGGGAGGGCATCCTGGGAAAGTCACACCTGAGTGTTTCTGACCTCAAGGCTCTGTAGGTGTGCCTTGACACTCTTCACAGGAAAACTTAGTGATGAAAAACTATTATGTGGCAAAGACATTTTTAATAGCAAGAACAATCAGTCTCTGCAAGGAAACACTTTTCTTGTTCTGGCCAATATGCAAGAACTTCTAGATTTTATTTTTAAGACTTTGTTTTTGAATTGTTTTATAGAGAACTATAGTTCTTCACGTTGTGTACTCAGGCCATGTCAGCCCTCCCAACTACTCTACCCAACTCACTTGTCACCATGAACACATGTGTTCATGCACACACAAATACACATAAACTTAGCTTTCAGATGAATAAGAAGTATGCCATTTTAAATAAAATGTTTGGACTCAGAATAAATTATTTGTATGGGAAATGAAATTTAAAGGAGAGACATGTCATAATATTTCAAGAGATGAAGTCAACAATTGCTTTAGGGGACCTTTGTGATGTCACCTGTATGTTAGGATCACACATTACAACAGACAATTATTACTCACAGTGATATTCTGAGGAGGTCCTCTTATAGGCTGGTAGGAAAGTTCCAACTTATGGAAACATTTTCCCTCCAAAGAATATTTCAGATATAACATCTGAAATACCCACAGAGTAACATTAAAAATCTGCTACAACAGACAGTTTAAATAGTACAACATTTTTGTTTATACTACAAAGGGAAAGATCATCTTTGTGGTCATCGGCCCCAAAAGTTGTAAAGATTATTCATCTAGAGAGCTAGGAGACCAGTCTTTAAATGAGGTTCTACCAGAAGAAAGTTGTTTGAAGGAATTACTATGTCAGTATGGGTAATACGACCATCTGTTTCCTGAGTGTTATAGAAAATCTTCCTTATTTCACATGTTGGCTCACCTTTGTGTGATTTCAATTCCACTTTCCCCAGCTGGCTGACATAAACATCTATGGTGCCCTGCTGAGTGGTGGCTTTTAGACATCCACAGGAAGAATCTGGGAAGAAGGAAAGAAAACAAGTATAATTATTTTTACATGAGAAAAGGAATTATAAGCTTGCAACGAAAGGCTCACTCTACATCAGGATAAGAAACTTAAGAGTCTTTCAAGGTATTTTTCTTCTTCTTTTTTTTTTTTGGTGTTTCCTCACAGTATTTTTTATTTCCTCATTTTTGGTATTTCCTCACAATCTTTCTTTTGTATTTTCTCACACTTAGTGCTATCAATGTCATTAAAATGAAAAGAAATCTAGAAACCTACACTTAGACAATTAATAAAAAAATTTTCACAATAACTTCTCTAAAACCTAATTACCTGGAAGGACAGACAGTATGCAGGCAACAGATCTTAGACGGCCAAGACCCTTAAGCATTATTGCTATATTTCATTTACTATTATATTGACAAATTTAGTAAATGTCCAGTATTTACAAAGAAGTCAGCCTCATGTCAACCTCATATGCTGTATATCTATATCTGTCTGTCTGTCTGTCTGTCTGTCTGTCTATCTATCTATCTATCTATCTATCTATCTATCTATCTATCTATCTATCTATCTATCTATCTATCTATCTATGCAAAAGCAAAAACAAAGTGACATGAGAATGTCTCACAATTTCTCCATTTGGCAAACTGGCTACTACTAGAAAGTGTTCCTAAGAGTAAAGATTATTCTCAGAGTGATAGAGATTTGGGGAGGCATCATGGGAAGGGTGAAGCTTGTTTTCATCTAGTATTCCTTTCCAAGTTTCTGGAATTGAATAGATATTTTTAAAGCAGAGCAAGAAAATCATAATCCTTACTTGACACTCAAATTTCTCTATGCTGTCATTGACCCCAGTTTTCAGCCAGCCGACATTCTAGTTCAAGGGAAAACTGACAGAGTTAAGGAAGTTAGAGAATGACCTGAAGAGTCAGTGCTAATTGATTAGTTTTCCCATCTCCATAGCAACTGAATGTAGGTTATATAATATCTAAATATCCTAATAAGGCCACAGTAATTATCTATAAAAAGCATATTTTAACAATAGCTTTTATTATTTCCAAGTAGGCACAGAGGTGCAGTGAAAATTTTGTGAAAAATATTTTCTAAATGTGGAGAGAGAATACTGTAAAGCTCACAAAGATAACATTTTAAAACAAATTTTATATGTCTGTAATTTTAGCTACTCAGGAGGCTGAGACCTGGAGGACTGTAGTTTGGAGCTAGCATGGGCAGAAAACTTCAAGATACTATCAAAAAACAGCAAAAAGCAGAGCTGAAGGTATGGCTCAAGTGGTACAGGGCCAGCTGTGAACAAAGCCAAGTGAGCACCCCAGACTCTGAGTTCAAGCCCTGGTACTAAAACACACACAATTTTAAATGACTCCAAAGACAGAAATGTTGGCATAAACTACACCAAGTCTTGCACCACAATCATTTATAATAATTTGTCTCCAATCTACCAAAATTGCCCTTTTTCAGATCCAATTTATTTAGTTTTCAAGTGCGAAATGGAAATACCAATGTTGGGGAATCAAGCCAATAGGTAAATAGTATAAAATAGCTGGAAAAATTTGACTATTTTGCTTTTGGGTCCTAAAAATTTCTTTTAAACCCTCCTGCTACATCCCAGAAGAAGGCAAGATTTTTTTTTTTACATTATGGTTAAAAAATATGTTGACTATATAATATGCACATGTATTATTCTAAGTTGAACAAAGTAAAAGATTTAAATATTAGTTTGATCTTGCTTCCTCCCTCCCCTGCCATGAAAAATGAACAGCTAAATAATTACATCCTAAGCCACAAAGTAATGACATCTTTATATCATCAGTTTTGAGCTCTGATAATGGCTCATGATGTTATAGGGTATTAAAAAATTAAAACCCAACATAAAGAAAAATAAGAAGTAACATTGGAAACTATTCAGCAAAACAAATCCTAGTTTTCTTGTTTTCTGTAAGGCAAATTATTAATTTCTTTTTTTTCTGGAAATCTACATTGTAGTAAAATTCTTTGGATCTTAGGAAAAGGCTTAAGATGCTGGTAGGAAAAGTATATTCCAGCAGAGAATTGTCTAATATTATAATTCTGGACAAAATCTTTCTAGAATGACAGACTACTGAGTTTTCTTGGAAAATTAAATGAAAAAGGCGACTATGTCAACCATCAACTTAACAAAGAGGTATTTACAATATATACTTCTGTTAACTAAAGAAAAATAACTACGCTTGAAAGGCTAAATTTTTAAATTTTGTGGTTTTCCTTTAGATAAATGGAGAATATTCTTAAAAATGGCCAGGCATGTTTAAAGAGTTAATATTCCTAGTTTTAACCCTAAAAGTTTCAAAATATAAAATAAGAGCAACCCCCTCTACTTTCTTGGGAAGCTTCACTAACTGTAATAGCAGGGAAGAGTATTTTTGTGGGGGAATGGCAGTGGGGTTTGAACTCCGAGCTTTGTACTTGCAGGCAGATGTTCTACCATTGAGCGGCCTCCAGCCCTTTTGCACTGGATATTGTTGAGATGGATCTTGCTTTTTTCTCAAGTTGGCCTAGACTATATGGTCTTCATATTTACAGTTCTTCTATGGCTGGGATGACAGATACATGCCAGTACATGCATGAAGGCTCATGAACTTTTTGGTCCAGGCTGGCCTTGAACTTTGATCTTCCCAATCTTAGCTTCCTGAGTAGCTGGAAAGACAAACATGCCCCACTGTGCCAAGCTATTCTATTAGTGGAGATAGGTTATCATAAACTTTCTGTTCATGCTGGCCTTGAACAATAATCCTCCCAGTGTCTGCCTACAACAAATTTTATATATAGGATATAAAGATTTGATTTGTTTTTGTCAGTCGTGGGGCCTGAACTCTGGGCCTGGGCACTGTCCCTCACCTCTTCAGCTCAAGGCTAGTGCTCTACCACTTGAGCCACAGCGCCACTTCTGGCCTTTTCTGTTTATGCAGTGCTGAGGAATCAAACCCAGGGCCTCATGCATGCAAGGCAAGCACTCTACCACTAAGCCACCTTCCCAGCCCGTATATAAAGATTTGAAAGGTAGAATATTAAGGTCACTTCAAGTTTTCTAAATTAATGCTCTCTAGGCATTCTGTATTAGGAAAGAAACAAAGAAGAGATGGGGCTTCTAAAAGGCATACAACACACATACTATCTATACATATATATATATATATATGTATATACACATATGTATATACACTATATAGCTATACACTGTTCAATTATAGCTTTAAAAAGCATATATATATATACACTATATCTTTAAAAGTATATATGTATATACTATACATACACATATACATACATCTTTATATATGTATACACACATATATACATACATGTTTGTATGTATATATACATATCACACACATCTTTACATGTATATCTATATACATATATGTATAGAAATGTACATATATACTTTTTAAAGACGTATAAAGATAAAAGAGAAAGATGAAATTAAAGCTGTTATATATAGCTTCTGATAATGTCTTTGAGAAGACAGAGAAAGTAAAGCTAGGCAAGGAGCTCTTAGCAAGCCTTCCCACAATTATTGCCAGTCAGCTCTGCTTTCTCCTGCTTACTCATTTGTATCAAAGGATGGCCCCTGTTCCAGAAGATAGCTATTATAGGTTGCGCATCCCAAACCTGAAAATCCAAAATATTTCCAAATTTGAAACTTTTTGAGTGCCCATGTGAGTGGAAAATTCCACATCTGATCTCATGTGATGGGATGTTATCAAACTGCAGATACACCAAAGATACTGCATATACTATGTGTGTGAGGTGTGCATGGAACAAACAAATTTCATGGTTATATTCAGGGCTCATCCCCAAGAGATCACAAAATCTGAAGCACTTCTAATCCCAAGTACTTTGGATAACAGATACTTGGCTTGTATATAATATATACATATATACAAATTATAAATCCAGTATCTCTTAGGGAGTGAAAAGCACTGGAAATAGTTAATAATCTAATAGTAAATACAAGTATAAAAACTATTTTCTTCTCATCAAATTCTATAAAATAGATATGACAAGATAAAGCAAATCCTAACATTATATTATGTAATTTATTCTACATATAGATGTAAGGTAGCCTGTACTACACTATATTGGCTATACTTCTGGGTATAAATCTGAAGGAAATGAAAAGACAGATGCTGGTGGCTCACAACTATATTTCTAGCTACTCAAGAGGATACTGGTTTGAAGCCAACCCAGGATAAAATTAGGTAAGATTCTTATCTTCAACTGACCAGCAAAAAGTAGAAAGTGGAGGTGTGGCACAAGTAGCTTTGAATCAAAAAGTCAAGTGAGAACATAAGGCCCTGAGTTCAAGCCCTAGTACTGGCACAAAAATAAGAAGTAGGCAAAAATTTACCAGCTGACATCTTAGCACATACCTATGGTGATATTGCCCATCTTGCTTTGTAATATTATATTACCTGTTAAGAAGAAAAAGAAATAAATGTATGGATAATTTAAAAAGAAAATGTGTTACATATTCTCTTAAAGCATGACTACAAGTCTCCAATATTATTTCATAATATTGCTCCTGTTATTGGTGATTTTTCTCAACATCATAAATCCAGAGATTTAGCTGCAGTTCCAAATAAGTAGCTTTAGACATGTATGAAAACCCTCACCCTACCCCATTCCCAAACCTTAAGCTTTTCTACCAGAATGCAAAGCAAACTACTCTACTTTGTGGCAAACATGGAAGAAAAAGAATACCTCTAAAGCTTATAGATAAACAACAAACAAACAAACAAACTTGCCAGGCGCTGGTGGCTCACGCCTGTAATCCTAGTTTCTTGGGAGACAGATCTGAGAAGAGTCTGTGAGACTCTTATTTCCAATAAACTGCTCAGAAAAATCCAGATGTGGCGGTGTGGCTGAAGTGGTAGAGCTAGCCTTGAGCACAAAGAGGCTCGGGGATAGCACCCAGGCCTTGAGTTCAAGCCGCAGGATACAGAGGGAAAAAAAATTACTCAAATGTACTCACTATACATTTTCAACCTAAATATGATTTTCAGACCACAAAAGCCACTAAAACACTTTATGGAAAAATAATTACTTTTTATTTTTCAGGCCAGGTGCCATGACTGTTTGTTAGATTAAGTAGTTTCTGGGCCAAGAGTTGAAGTGGTTTGGGATAGGAATAATGAATACATAGAGGCATGACTAACAAGAAAACTTCAAAGATTTCTATTTTTCAATGAAAACATATTTTCCAGTACAAGTATAAGACACTACAACCAACATTTTTTCCAGTCCCCTTCCTCTAGTACCAAAAACAGTAGGATCTTTATATATGTTTATATGTATATGTCTTCCTAGGGTCAAAAACCCAATTAGTCCACCAAAAATATAAGCAACATAACCTCTTAATAATTCCAAGATTAATGAAAAAGTGAAGGAATAATTTTGGTCTCAGAACTTACTTAATCTCACTTCACACATTTTATCAATACTGACATGTTACTATCTTGGAAAAAGCAAAAACAAATGGCAATTGATCCATTTCCACAAACATCAGATGTGCCTGACTGCAAAATATCTTTCCAAAGGCCCTAACATTCCATCACATTTCAGAAAGCATATGAACAAGAGGTACCTTTGTATAGGAAGAAAAACATAGTTTTTATGCAGAAGCCCATAAAATTATTTTCAAGTCTCAGTAAATTACAGGGCTGTAAAGATCTTATTAGTAAATGTGTTATGAAAATATTATTCATTGGTTATATATATGCTTCCAATTTTCAAGCCCAGTAAATAGATTCACTATATATGCAAATAACAGCCAACGATCATATTGTCTCCTAGCATTTCTTTTTTTTTTTTTTGGTCCATTGTGGGTCCTGAACTCTGGGCCTGGGCACTGTCCCTCAGCTCTTCAGCTCAAGGCTAGCACTCTACCACTTGAGCCACAGTGCCACTTCTGGCTTTTTCTGCTTATGTGGTGCTGAGGAATCAAACCCAGGGCCTCATGATGCAAAGCAAGCACTCTACCTCTGAGCCACCTTCCTAGCCCGTCTCCTAGTATTCATGGCCTGTCTAGTCTTCTTTTCTCATAGTAGACTGAACCCTAGTGACTAGCTTTTAACAAAGAGAATGGGGGACCAGTGGTGGGACACCATTTATGAGATGAGGTTACAAAAAGACTATGGTGTCTTTCTAGTCCTCTTATTCTGATGGATGCCAGCTGCCATGTTGGAAATTAACTGTGCTGCAGACAGTATCCATTTGGCAAGGAAACTGAAGTGGCTCCTGGCCAGCAGGATCTGAACTAAATCCTGCCAACAACCACATGAGTGAGCATGGAGGCAGAATTTTCCCTGGTTGAACATTCGATGAGCTCACAGTCTTGGCTGACATCTTGATTACAAACTTTTGAACCATCCTAAGACTATTAAGCCACACCCAGATTTCTGGCCCAGCCAATAAGTGTTCCTTGTTTACAATTGTTATGTTTTAAGATAATCTGTTACAGAAGAGTAAATAGTACAAATGTTGGTATCTGACATGGGTGCTGTCATAATAAATATGCAAAAAATGAAATAACTTTGGGGGCTTGGCAGAGGTTGGAAGGATTTTGTAGAGTATGTTAGAGAAATCGCACTGAACAGTAATTCAGCAGAAATCTGGACCTTGGGTACGCTTCATAAGATGGCTGAATAAGAAGTGAGGAAAATATTTTTGAAAACTGAAGGGAGGACTTGTATTTATTATAGCAGAAACTTAGCAACACTATCACCTCTGGTAATACAGAATAGGAAATGTGACAAATGAACTCAATGATCTAGCTAAAAATATCTTAACTGGATAGCTCTGGATATTTTATTTGTTTATTTTTCCTTCCTGGACCCAAAAGAAAATTTAAATCCAGGACTAAAATATGGCCTAAAAATAAAACTGAGAGTAACTAGAAAAACCTTGGTTAAGACACCAGAAAGATCAATAGTGGTATCTTATAATATTATCCAGTTGTACAAAAACCTCTTTAAGATTAAGGATATGCCTTACAGATCCTCTCAATCAAACAGACCTTCTGCAATGCTTGAAGATGTTGTATCTCAGCATGTTAGCAGAAGCCCATATTCTGAAGAGATTTTGTGTAAGTCTAAGTTTTGCCTAAGAGAACAAACCCCAATGGGATTCACGGGAAGCTAATAAAGTTTTTGAGAACATTCTATCAGTAAGTACTGCCAACTTGAATGGAAAGAGACAGTAACAGTCGATGAAAAGAGATCACTAGATCTCTAACATTCTACTGGCCAGAGACAGGTTAAGAAAACTACTTGGCTGTGAATATAGACTACATTTCATAAATGTGCCAGTTCAGGTACTGGCACAAAATGAAATGAAACAAAACAAAAATTAATGATGACCTAAGAGGGCAAAACCTAGAACCTCAAAAAATTATTCCCAAGCCTTACAATCAAAGAACCTACACTACTTGTCCACCTGAATTTCAAAAGCACTATGAATAGTGATTCCATTGATCCTTGATCCTCTCATTTTCTTCCTTTCAATAGGAAAGTTTTTAACCATTATCCTATGCCTTACCTTTCACTGTAACTGCGCTATGCAGGTGGTATGTGTATGTGGTGATAGAGAGGAAGGGAGAGGAGGTAACATCTCTTTAGTTCATATGTCTAAAGATTCAAGGAATTGCACTTGAGTTGTACATATGGACACATCATACTGAGGAGCCTCATCTGCATGTGGTGCATCTGATTTTGATACAGAGGTCAGTTGATGCATAATGGGATGATACCTAGGAAACTTTAGGAGGAAGGGAGTATTTTTTTAATATAGGAAAGATGTTATGAATCTTAAAGTTGCAAATGCTAGAAGCTTAAGACATAGTGTGGAGTGTTTTGATAAAAGCTTTAAGAGCAGGAGCCTTGTAGAAGGCTTGTAGAAGGGACTTCACCCTAATGGAAAGATTAATGCTGGCTTGGGGAATGGGGTGGATCTCACTAGGGTGATGGCCCCACATCAAAGGAGACAGTGAAACATTTCATGATGGACAATGCTTTGGGGAAATTAGCCTTGTAAGAGCTGCTTCAATATTACTAATTCTCTACTCCTCCCATTTCTTGAACACTTAGATGGATCAAATCCCTAATATCTCTAACTTTATATTTGTATCCCTAATATTTACAACCATTCATGAAGAACTAAGATATAGATTTAGTTTTTTAGTTAGTGAGTCCAATCACTCATTCACAATGAAATAGCACTTTATAGTCTTACATTTGTCTTCAATGAATGCAGTAAAAATTTATCTTTTTAAAAAAATTTATTGTCAAGGTGATATATAGAAGGGTTACAGTTACATACATAATGTAATGAATATATTTCTTGTTGAACATTGTTACCCTCTCCCTTGTTTTTCTCCCACTTTATTTCCCCCAAAAGTTACTTTTTTGTGTGTGTAGATCCTAGTGTTTGAACTCAGGGCCTGGGCACTGTCCGTTAGCTTTTGTGCTTAAGGTTAGCCACAGCATCACCTCTGGCTTTATAGTAATTAATTGGAGATGAGAGTCTTCCTGCCCAGGCTGGCTTTGAACCACAATCCTCACAAGTTAGGATTACAGGTATAAGCCACTGATACCCAGCTAAAATTTACTACATTTTAATGAAAACATTTTTTCTGACAAAAACATAGTTTCAATTCACTGTCAAAAGATTTAGCAAATCTTTGCCTTGAACAGAAATATTCCAAGTCATTAGAATACTTAGTGGAATGAGTTAGCATATCAGAAGTACACATATCAACAATGAGAATTATTAACAGAATTGTCTGTAGTTTGGGTTCACCCAGTTAAGCTCTAATCATTGGAAACAAATTAGAAATTAACTATTTGAGAAGTATATTGTGGTCAAAGCTTCTTTTCAATAAAGCAGACACTATGTGATCAGTAATAACTAGGTAGGCTCCTGCTATGCTAAAGTTCTGCAACTTGCCCATAAATCTCAGTATTTTAAAAAATCCATGGTTTCTCTTATTTTGCCATCCTTCATTCTAACATGGCCTGAGACAAAGGCAATCAATCCAAAGATAAACATACTGAGGGTTTTTTTTCCCTCAGTAAAAGCATATGATCATGGTTTAAACATTACTTTCACAGGAGCATAGTTTCTAAAATACCACCACGGAGTTGAATTCAAACACTGACTAGAACATTCATATTTTGTGTCAGATATCATAGGCATTAATAAATAGTCTGGAAACTCAAGGAAGTTACAACATGGAACATTGCTGACTCAGTACATCTGTGTTACAGAGCTTTCTGACTATAGGAAACATCTCTAGGACCAGAATGCCTTGAAATCAATGATGGAAATTTTGGTTAGAATCAAGATGTTTAAGAACATCTAATATCTACCAAATTTAAGAATATCTCCTAAAAGTAATTAAGCGACCATAAAATCCTCGCTATTTTACTAGTTCACTTAGAGCTGCACATAAACAATGAGACATTTCTAAGTCCTGTTTTCATCATCTGTAAACAGCCAATTGTCCATTAAGTGGAAGGAATTTGCTAATTTAGGCACTCATTACATGTTTTCTTTCAAACACCCACTGCCTAATTACTGGCAAAAGGGCTCCAAATGCAAATACTAGTAAAACTTACCAAAAAGACAGTTCTTGTTCATATCTGTGTATGCCTGGCTTTTTACAACATCTATATATTGGAAATTTCAGCTCCGCTTATAAAAAAATCTGTTATAAAAAAAATCTGTTAAAGCCTAGCTTAAGAAGGAAGCCAAATTAAATAAATCTTCAACAGGCAGCTTTTAGAATGCATATAGTCTCAAACTTTATTTTCTATAAGTCAGATATTAGGAAGTAGCAACATTTTCCCATAAACACGAGTTTTAAGATCCTATGCCAGCATGTTGGAATACAGCCAATATATACATCTAATTTGCATTATATAACTGTCAGCATTTGAAACAAAGAATTCACTGAAATATATGGTCAGAGTTCTGGCTTGGGAAGATCTTTGGTAGACATAAAACTCCCCCATAAGACTCCTGTAGTTAGAACATAGAGACGTCCATCTTTTCACCTAAAGGATGTGAGACTAAAACCCTGCCTTCTCTTATTTACCTACTGTACCTTAAATTTCAAACTTGAAGAGTATGTTCACCTGATCCCCTGGGGCAGTGACAGAAATACAGGTGATATGGGAAGAGGGACAAGAAACGTGAGCTCTCCAAAGGGTCATTTAAAAAACAGAGCACTGGGGGGTATGCATTAGGAATAAGAAGGGTTTTCTCATTTCTGGGTTTTTTTTTTCTCTTTTGTACATACTGAAAAGCTGCAGTAGATCTAGAGGTAAGGGCTAGATGGAAAAACAGGGCTAAACAACATGGAAGCAACTGCTGTGCTAGTATTACAAAAGAGTGGTGACAGACAGTCACAAATGCACTACACCGAGGTAGGATAACAATGCCTTGAAACTGCATTGCAACTGCAGATGAAGTGGGAGGTGACATCCCAATAGGGATGGGAATGGCTGAGAAACTGAGGAAGACATTTAATCCTTCCACTAAACTGTGCATTCTTTAAGGACAGGTATCATCTCCTGCCCCAAAATCTAGTACACAAGGGTGTCGCAGAGTAAATATACCCAGAGCAAAGGCTATGAGCCGTCATCCTGAGCCCCCTTCCTCCCAGAAAGGCTTATTTTCCTAGCTGTTGAGAGCACTGCTGGCAGATAGCCCTCAACTGTCAGCCCTCATTGGAACTGCCTCAGTTACAGAGAGCCATGTTGGCCCAAGATCACACTCTCCCTGGGGCAGCTGGCATCTAATGACTGGGGTATGAAAGTCCAGCTCTCCTCATTCCAACTTGACACAACTCTGAGGGACCATGCCAGCTTCAGAGCTCCCCACTGGGGATGTGGAAATCGTATCATAGTACAAGTTCTCCCATGGAAATTGGGCTTCCTTCCTTCATGTGGCATCAGTCTCAAGAAGTCTTCCTAGCTAATGCAAAGCTCTCTAGTTCCTCTCTCAGTATTTCCACTTTCAGGGAAACTCAAACTGGAGACAGAAGTCTAACACAAGATCTAGCTTTTAACCATGTAAGGAAATATATTTGATTTCCTACTAAAGGACAGTAAATATAAATATAATATTCCTTTACAAAAGCAAAGGAATGAACCCTTATCCTTCACAGTGTTTCTATTTTAGCTTCTTTAATCAAAAGACTTGGAGTATTTTGAGGGCTGCCTCAAAATAGTTCACCTGTCTGACTATCATATATGCTATTAGTGATATACTATCCCAACTTCAATTCCTGTTTTTATTAAAAGCAAAGATGTGAAAGTACTAAATATAGTCATCATATAAAGCAGTGCGGAGAGCAGAGCTATTTTTCTATGGGTGTTCATCATCATCTGAGTTGATAAGAAACTTGTCTTCTCGCTTAAAGCTATTCTGTAGATTTGGCATAATACTTTTAATTATGATCAACATTGAAGTACTTGCTTACAAGAATAGTTAAAGTTTAACAATTAAATTGAGGCTCAAGAATTATTGAAAGTGTATAATGATTTTTTTAAATTTTTGTTTCGGTTTTATAATGAGAAATTTACTTGTCAATTTACAACTTGTCAACTTTCTGTATACAGCAATGGCTAGCCTAGTACTAACCATACTTTCTAATAGCACCTAATAATTTGTGCTCACTCTGGGGATTTTGCCAACATGTATAGGTACTAATATTCAGCTTTACTACAAAAATGGATCATTTATGGAAAAAGCATACTTCCTGGAATATAGCCCGTAAAGCTTTTGGCAGATGTGTATATAGAATACAGTTCATTCTGGGATAAGTAATTCTTAATTCTAGTCATATATATTGCAGAAAGTATCCACACCTGGATTTAAGTCATCTGCTCTATGGAAATACGAGAAGCAGGCTGAGTGACACTGAACTCTAGGATGTGACTTTTGCCAAGCTACCTTACTATTATACTCTCTTTTCCTTTCCCTAAAACAAATATGAACCAAGTATTACTGCTTACATTAAACAAAAAGGTTTTCTGCAGACATGTTTGAAAAAGTATAAAAAAGAAACTCAGATAACTGAAAATGGCAAGGTATCGAGAGGATTTGGTGCCAACGCAAGTGTATATACCATTTAACCAAAATTAGTATAACTGAGTTCCTATAATTAGATCCACCCAAATGTTTCATTAATTTAACTTTAGCTCTCCTATCATAATATAAAAGCAATCACTGAAAACTCATCTTTATTTAAAACTACTTTTATTTAATGTCACATATTTTTTGTTATTCATTTCATGTTATAAGGATATGCGTTAAAATCAGAATTATTGTCAGTTTCATATGTAATATATCTTCAATGCTTTGGCAAAACAGCTTTTTATCATTTCACTTTCATAATATTTTAAAAGGGTATCTGGACTGCAATTAATTATTTAGAAAAAGGCCAGATTCTTTTTTTTTTTTTTTGGTTGGTCATGGGGCTTGAACTCTGGGCCTGGGCACTGTCTTTGAGCTCTTCAGCTCAAGGCAAGCACTCTACCACTTGAGCCACAGTGCCACTTCCAGGTTTCTGGTGGTTAATTGGAGATAAAAGTCTCATGGCTGGGCTGGCTTTGAACTGGATCCTTAGATCTCAGCCTCCTGAGTAGCTAGGATTACAGGCGTGAGGTACTGGTGCCCAACTAAGGCCAGTTTCTTGATCCTTCTTTAACTACACAGTCATTTCTTAAAATTTATGCTAAATGTAAAGTCTAAGACTTATTAATCTTCTGTCAGCTTACCATGCACATTTCCTAATGCAATATTTCCAGCAGCAGAAGACACAAATGATGATTCTGTGTAAAGATACTTGGCTTCCAGCAAACCATCTTCAGTAGATATATTAATTGAACTTCCTTGCAGTTTATCTACAGTTACAGTCTAATAAGAAAAAAACTCCAATTAGTTGGTTATAAAACAAAAACTGGAAATAAAGCCAAAATAGTATATCTGGAATTAGTGGGCAACTATATGAAGTTTCTTTTTTTGTTTTGTTTTTACTTAATGTACAATGGTTTTCTTGCTTCTAACTCCTACCTTTTCTTGATTCTACAGTTTTTTTAAATTCTAAGTAACTTCTAGCTCTACAGGCTTGTGAACAACATGCGCTCTTTCTAGAATATAAGATACAAAGTAAATTCTGCTACTTAACACTATTAACTTTTCTTAATAAGGTTTTGTATTTTCCATATAGAATTTTTGATGTTTTGTCAGATTTACTCCTGCTATATAAGGTATATATTTCAAGGTATATTTGACATTTTCATTTGACCTTAATCCAGCAACAAAATAAACTCACTAGTAGTACCTATTATTCTAGTATTCATATTTAATGACAAAATTTGTATTTAAAAACTTCTAATGTGGGCCCGGGAAGGTGGCTCGGTGGTAGACTGCTTGCCTTGCATGCATGAGGCCCTGGGTTCGATTCCTCAGCACCACATAAGAAGAAAAAGCCAGAAGTGGTGCTATGGCCTTGAGCTGAAGAGCCGAGGGACAGTGCCCAGGCCCAGAGTTCAGGCCCCATGACCAACAAAAAAAAAATTCTAATGTATAATTATATTCTGCACAAGTGGATATTTCCATGTTCCCTCTTCCAATACTTATACTAATGCTTTACTTCAGCTTTTTCATTCTTTTTTTTGTCTTACCATTGAAGGCTCCAGCCTTCAATCCATCTATGAAAAGTTGCTAATAGAGGGAAGAGCAGCCACCTTTACCCATTATTCTCAAGAAGAAAGTATAAAGCATCTCCGCACAGAACATGATGTGTGCTGTGGATATCTTTTATATACCTTCTATCAGATTATAGCAATTGTATTTCAAATTTACTTGATTATTATTGCTAGAGGAAAAATAAATGTATTGAATTTTGCAATACTTTTCTATTGAGCTATCTTGATTTCTATCCTTTAGTATGTTTACATGACAGCTACACTTTTGATCTCTAGAATTTTCCCATTTTATAATTAATAAGGCAGTAGCCTTCCAGTGATTAAAATGAAAAGGATTTTATGTTCATCCTTAAACTTCCCGAATAAATCTCAGTATGCATTTGTTTCAAATATTGGTCACATATAAAATAGTGACCTCCAAAATCCTCTTTATGATATGAATATAAAAATATTGACATTAAGAACTTGCCCCCATTTTTCCCAGAAGCAACTTCAAGTAGTATACTGGGTATTTAAAGAAACAGTCTCACTACCTGGAACACACTAGCATCAATAACATTTCTCCCGACAAAGCCAGAAATTGTTAAGAGTTCAAAGTGTTATCTAATAAGAGTTCAGTTTCAAGAATATTAACATATTAGAAGACATAAGTACAAAAAGAGAAAAAAGTACTCATAGAGTTTTATGGAAAGTAAATCAGAATTACTTTCCCTTCTGAATTTAAAATTCATATATTTTATTTCTAATTAAGTAGATATTTTCTTTTGCATTAATTACATGTGGATTAATATCAATTTTTACTTTAAATAATTTCAATAAATTTGTCAAAGAAAGGTTTTCCCCCTATAAGCACATTTGTGAGAATACAAATGTTTTCTCTGCCTCAGCCTTATAATAAAGATTAAATTCCTGGGGCTGGGAAGGTGGCTCAGTGGCAGAGCGCTTGCCTTGCATGTGTGAGGCCCTGGGTTTGATTCCTCAGCACCACATAAGCAAAAAGAAAAAAGCCAGAAGTGGTGCTGTGGCTCAAGTGGTAGAGCGCTAGCCTTGAGCTGAAGAGCTGAGGGACAGCGCCCAGGCCCAGAGTTCAGGCCCCACGACCGGACCTCTCACCCCCCCAAAAAAAAGATTGAATTCCTGAATAAAAGGTGTACTTTACTTACAAATTTAATTATAAAGAGATGCTTTTATTATACTTATGGGTATATGTATGCGTATGTGCCTGTATATACATAGTATGTAATCTGTTGATATTTATCAGTTTTATACTCATATACACACACGCATACATATATATGTATAATAAAAGCATATGAAAAGCTGATGGAGAAAGGTGCACTAGAGCAGTGAGGGAATGTAGGAGAAAATGAGGGAGGAGGTAGCACTGCTTGTTCAGAAATGTACTAATTACCTACCTCATGTAACTGCAACCCTTCTGTACAGTATCTTTACAATAAAAATCTAACAAAACACTGGTGCAGATTGCAAAACTTTAAAACAAAAAAGTCTTGAATTTTTTTTAAGATTTAAAAACATTATTGGTCACATTTTTAAAGACTTCCAAAATTATACCTTTACTATTTTTTTTGACTGAACATGCTGGAAGAAATTTTATTGAAGAACTACAAGTTTATTAATTTAAATAGTAAATGTTAAGATTCCTTCAGATAGTATAATTATTGGTACCTACTCTGTTAGTGAATAAAGTGTCTCATACACACACACACACACACATATGTATGTATGCGTATGTACACATACATCTATTTATATGTTTGTGTATCGTTAATTTCAATATCATATTTTCATTTTCAATAGCTATATGCAAGGTAATTTTAAATTTTTACCATTACTCTTAATACTATGCTAAATCACAGAAAGCAATAAAACAGTTGATTAAAATCTACAATTTGAGCACTGGTTGTTCCTGCCTATAATTCTAGTTATTCAGGAGGCTGAGATCTGAGGATCTTGATTTGAAGTAGCATGAGCAGAAAAATCCTTTTCTCTGATTAATGACCAGAAACTTGGAACTGAAGGTATGGTTCAGGTGGTAAAGAGCCATCCAAGAGGGGAAAGGCTGAGCAGAATCATGAGGCCTGAGTTCAAGTTGGAGTACTAGAACAATAACAACAAAAGAAAAATTACAAACTATCTTCCTATACTAATAAAAATTCCAATAGCTACTATGGAAGGATTTGAAGAATAGTAAAGATATCTAACAGTGCCACCTTGTGGACAGTACAGAAGAAAGCTGAATTACAAATTAATCAATTTTTCTAGAGAGGAAGTAAGCAGGTCTTGGAAACTACAGTATTCAAGTAAACCTTATCCAAGAAAATCAAGTGCAGATATGTTGGTATAACTTAATGAGATATTTTAACCAATAACTACTAAAAAATCAGGATAAGAACTAAATGTTAAGTATTTAAGTTGTTACTCATTTGAAATAAGGAAGTGTCACAAGTATTAAAATCACAAACTAAAATTTAAATTGCATATTTAATGACTACAATTACATTTGAATTTACTAACAAACCAGAATGCATTAAAGATTATTTTCTTTAAAAGCCACCTACTTTGTGAGTCAATGGGAAGCAAAATTGTAATTGCTAACAAGAGAAAGCTCTGATCTTACACTTTATTTTTGATTTTTTAAAATATATAGATATATTATTGTAAAGATACTGTACAGAGGGGTACAGTTATATGAGTAAGGTAATGAGTACATCTCCTATCAAGCATTGTTACCCCCTCCTTTGTTTTTCCCCTACAATACCTACCCTCCTCACCTCCCCAACCCCTCAAAGCTGTAAAGTTCATTTTCAACATAGTGTCTCATTGCTACAATGGATCTTACACTTTTATCCGATGCATGGATATCTGTATCTCCGTAGATTGTTCCAACACAGATCACTTTGCCACCTTTAGTTTGAACATATAATTTTTGACTCTGAAAGACAAATAAAACATAGACAAAAAAGGAAGAAATAAAGTTTGTCTTAAATTAGTGAAACATTTATCATGTTTCTTTCTTAACAATAATGAAACACCAAGAGAAGAACCTGGAAATGAAGCTGACACTAGTATAAACATATCTACTGAAAAGAAAATGCCAACTGCTGTCAAAGCAGTTATTAGAGACAAAGAAAAAAAAAGGAATACTTTCTAAGACAAAATTATATAGAGCTATATTCCAGTAGCTTCTTTTAAGAAGGATTTGGGAGTCACAGATTCCTGTAACCAGGTAAGTAAACACAAAGAGGGAGCACATTAACCATTGCCATTATCAATCAGTTACTATTACCAATAGTTATCTCTTTTTTGGCAGTTTGTCAGTACTAGAAAGACAATGTAGCCTACTTTACATGAACTATAGCATTTAATTCTAACAATTTAAAGAGATAGGTATTCTATTTTTCCCATTTTATAGAGGGTAAAAACCCTGAATCTCAGAAGTTAGATAGCTGTTAAGAAAAAAAAAATGTCAGGGCTGGGAAGGTGGATCAGTGGTACAGTGCTTGTCTTGCATGCATGAGGCCCTCGGTTGGATTCCTCAGCACCACATAAGCAGAAAAAGCCAGAAGTGGTGCTGTGAATCATGTGATAGAGTGCTAGCCTTGAGCTGAAGAGCTGAGGGGCAGTGCCAGGCCCAGAGTTAAGGCCCCACAACCGAAAATAAATATATAAATAACAAAAAAATAAAAAGAATCAATTAGAATCCAGTTCTATATGATCCCCAAATCTATACTTATAAGGCTGGAAGGGGCTGAATGAGGACACATTACTCAAAGGGTTATAGTACATTGTACTGCACCCAAGAAAAAAAGCTAAATGAAAATGCTTCCAAGCAGAAATAAAACAGTAGGCATGTTCTAGTTAGTCCCTTCAGGCAGACCCCAAACATACATGTATGTGTAGCTTCATTTCACACTTGCCAACTATGTCAAAAACTGAAATCAATGTTTATTGTCCAAAGGAAAGGCAGTGTGTTTCCTAACCTCAGTTGTTGCCAATAAAATGCAAGTGAAAATGCTGTATGCCATTTCCAGGCTGGCACTTTTAGAAGGGGTGTGCCGTGCTCAGCCCCCTCCCAGTGATTCTAGGTGAGAGCCAAAAGATGGAAGGAACTTAGCTCCTTTCTAGGAAGGCATCTAGGAACCCAAGAAGGGAAGAGCCACCACAGTTGCGGAACTATAATTGTATATGAGTTAGTAGAGGGCTGGTCTATTTTTTTAAAGAGTAGTTTAGAGTACGTATACCTTAACAGAGCCCAAGAAGCTGATACCCTGTTCAGTTTCAATTTTGCAATGATCACATTCAATATTCTGGACTTTTACACAGCCAGATCCCAATGACTTGATATTCAAATCTAAAAGAGAAGGAAAAAACAGTTTAGTACTAAAGAGCTCCGAAGCATTTTAATACCTGCTAGAGATCCAGTTCCTTAGCTACATTCCTCATTTTACTGAATCCTAAAGAGAACATTTTGGTCAACAGTCTCTAAAAATATTGTCTCAGCCAAGGCAACTGGATCAAATGCAACATCTTTCTGCCAGTTTTTAGAAATGATTGTTTCTCACTGTTTTAAAGAGAGGAAGAAGTAACATAAAGTAAAGAGAGAAGAAACTGTTACCTCTCTTACAAAATATCATAGAAAGGATTCTCTGAGAATCACACACACACACACACACACACACACACACGCGCGCACGCACGCACACACACACACACAAGTAAATAAAAATATGTTAGGATAGTCATCAAGCTAAGTGTCTCTTATATTCGGGAAGATTTAAAGATTTATTCAGAACCCTCCTCCAAATTAAAAGCATAGAGTAATAACATGTAATACATATGACCATGGTTTAGATTTGCAAATTCTCCCTCTAATCCTTAACATCTAAAAAACTAGACTATTACCATGCAGCTAGGCTACAAGATATTTGAAGTATTTTTTCAAAAGTGGAGCCACTAGTAAACAATAACCATAATAATGAGTTAAGTGGGAATATATTCAGAGCTGGGAAATAAGGAATTAGAGTTGCCATTGTTACTTGTCTACTTACAGTTTAACCTTAGGCATCTCTGCATTAAAAGACTTAGAAATACTAGTGGGGCACTGGTAGCTCATGCCTGTAATCCTAGCTACACAGGAGGCTGAGATCTGAGGATCAAGGTTCAAAGCTAGCCTGGGCAAGAAAAGCCATGAAACTTATCTCCAATAAGCAACCAGAAAACCGGAAGTGGTGCTGTGGCTCAAGTGGTATAGTGCTTGCCTTGAGCTGAAGAGCTCAGGGACAGGGCCCAGGCCCAGAATTCAAGCCCTACGAACGACATATAAAAAAATAGACAGAAATATTGATAACTTAGTACTTAATTCACATAAATATCTTCTTATAGTAAAATGCAGAAGTAAACAAATTGGGGCTTATTGCTACAATTTCAATAGTTATAAAATCAATCTCCATAGCTTTATAACTGTAATCTGTTATTTAAAACAGCAATATTTTTATTGCAATTGTGACAATATAAGAAAAACAATTTTATCTCACAGAAACACAGATGCAAATTAACTGCAAAGCTTATTTCTAATAATAATAATGTAATGTCACAGCACATGGTTGTATCTAAAGCACTGATGACAGCTATGAAAAGAATGAAACATTTTAAACTCACTCTACCTTGCTAAGTAGGTGGAGAAATTAAAGCTACCCATTACTTCAACCCATCTGCTGAAACAAATAAGAGACAATGTGGAGGAAAAGCGTGAAGCCAGATTTGAGGGGGCCTGTGGAATAGAAGAATAGAAACAGTACATTGGAAATTGGGCTTCAAATCTAAAAAGAGGAAGCAACGATGAGGGTAAGAAGCACCAACAAAAAGCATCTGTATTTATCTGTGCTACCATACTTTTGCTTAGTCTACTCAACACTCAGTCTATTTTGTACTATAGGCAAAGCTCCAAAGCATCTCTCTCCCCAAGACTATTACATTTACAGAGCAGGTTCTCTTATTTACCTAGTCAGACTTTGAGAGGGAATAAAGCATAATGACTGAGTGAATCCAGTCCATAGCCAAACTCTATCACTTCATGTATTAAAGAGAAGGCATTTTAAAATCTACCCTCCACTACAATGTGAGTTCCATGAAGTCACTGATTTTTTTTTCTATTTGTTCATCCACAATAAATACTTTAGGATACTTCCTATATCTTATTTGTATTTTATTTTATTTGCCAGTCCTGGGACTTGAAGTCAGGGAATAGGCACTGTCACTGAGCCTCTTCGTGCTCAAGGCTAGCACTTTACCACAGCACAATTGCTGGCTTTTTCTGAGTAGTTTAATGGAGTTATGCATCTCAAGGACTTTCCTGCCCTGTCTAGCTTTGAACTATGATCCTCAAATGTCAGCCCCAGAGTAGCTAGGATTACAGACATAAGCCACCAGCATCCGACTTCCTGTATCTTAGCTTCCTCATCTAAAATGGTGATAATATCTATTTTATAATTCAACTAAAAGATTACCTCAGAAATGCTAAATCATTATATGATCATTTTCAATATCTTCCTTCATTTCTAAGAATGAAAGCCTGGAGAACTCTCCCTAAAAAGTTACCTCTGAGAAGTTACACCAAACCCAATGTCTAGGAAACAACTTGTGTTATTATTACAGAAGTTCCCTGGCAGTCTTTCTATGTCTATTTCTTCAAAAGCTTGCTAGGCCAAATTTGAGAACATACTTAGGCCAAAAAGAATGGAGACAAGTTATTAAGAAGCTGGGTGCATATGTGAAACCAATACCTGCTCCAGGTTACCTGTCTATGGAACATTCTGGAGACAGGGGTATTTGGCCAAGGTGTGGTAAGGGGAAACTTAAATGGCCAACCATACTATTGAATGAATTATCAACCCTGAAAAATAAACCAGTTTACTAATGACAGTGTGACAAAGATGCATAAGGGGATTATTCCAAATCATGTTTCCACTCGATTTAATTTTTTTCCTTAATTGTGAGGTTGATTCTCAAATGCTACTCGGGAATTCGGTGTGGATGCAGAAGAGGAAGCTTCTTTAGGGGCCAACTCTAAATGAGACAGGTGTCCCAAGTGACTGATTAAAAAATGTGCGCGGGCTGAACTTTAACAAGAGCGCCGTGAGTGCGGTGGGCCCCAACTTAAACGTCACTTGCCAAACTTCAGGGGTACGTTCACCTCCACCGACGCCCGGGGATCGATGGTGTCCGACACGATGGCCATCTCCTGCAGGGCCTCGTCGTACTGCACCTGCAGGCTGTCCAGGCCAGGCGTCCCGCCCTCCACGCCAGACACCGTCACCAGCACGCGGTCGCCATCCGGGAAGGTGAGGGGGTCCAGGGGCCTCACGGCCAGGTGGCACCGGAGCCGCGCTCGCAGCCGACCGAACGGGCTCACCAGCAGCGTCCACTCCTTCAGAGGCCGGCGCGCCGGGCCAGGCGGAAGGACGTCGGGCTCAGGTGCGGAGCTACACAGCCGGCCCTGAAAAGCCCGACCCGTCCAACGCCCAGCGCGGGCCCGGCCGAGCCCGCGGCCGAGGCAGCCAAGCCCCGGGCCAGCGCAGGAGGCGAACATGACGTGCCCCTCTCGCCCTCAGCCCGCGGAGGACGCCTGGCCACAGCCAATTGGCTTGGCCACGGAGTTGCTTCAAGTCAGAACGGAGGCGTCTGGGTTTGCTGCTGCTGCACAGCAAACCCAATCCCTGCACTTAGGTGATTTAAAACGCCAGTGGTACAAACGGTAGCAGACAGCAGGAATTGTAAAGCTCCAAGTGCAAACCGGGACCCGTAGTCCTTGCCTATTTCCGCCCCCTTTCGCGAAGGCCGACGGGATTGGTAGTTCTAAGGAAGACACACTCCTGACTAGTCTGGCGGATTGGAAACTACATATACCAGGAGGGAGTGCGCACGACAGGAAGGGTAATAAGACCGGGCTTGGAAGGGCGCGTTTCCTTTGCTTCAAACCCATTGGTTATTATAGGGGCGGGGGCGGAGGGGTGGAGTCTGCAAGGGAATCTCATTGGCCAATGGAGAATGCTGAAGGAGCAAGATGGGCAAGGACCGGTGGTCTCCTTGGATACCCAGGACGCGACTTCTTGTTTGGAGAGGGTGGAGCTTTGGAGTGACCCTCGGGAACCCAAAACTCCCCCAAAGAAAATTAGAAGCCCCAAATAAGTATCAGGACCAAAAAGAAGGGTAAGAAACTGCTCCTTTACAGATGAGAACTAGGTGTAACATAGGAGTGCACTCTGTAGGTGGTCAGACTCAAGCGTCACTAAACTAGCCCCCTGGGAATGTAGCCTGCCTCTGCTGGAGAGGGTAGAGTCAGATCCCAGGAAACTCTCCTCGGTAACAAGTATTCGTAAGAAACAGCATTTGAGTCCTGGCTTCTTCCTGACTGTAAGTGATCTTAAGTCAGTGTGTGGATGTCTCTGAGCTTTATTGGTTATTCTTAAATTTAAGGCAATAATACCTTTCTTGCTTTGCCTCATTGGGTTTTGTGAGGATCATGTAAGATAGTAAACGGGTGGTAACGCAGTCCACACAATTGCAATGTAACGTACTGGACTTTTATTTTAGGAACAATGTTTATATTCTAAGTAACCAAAAGAAAGCTAAGAGACAAGAACTTGTTTTGAGAAGAGCATTTTTTTAGCTAAATGATTTAGGGAAAAAATAAAATCTTAGAGAAAAAGGAGGGGAGGAAAGTAGGAAGGAGAGGAGGAGGGATAGGAAGATACATCCTGGTGTGTGGAAAGGACCTGGAAGTTAAGAGTGGGGGGACAACCAGGCCCATTATGGATTTATCTGTGTCACATGCACTATTTCTTAAGTTTTAAGGTAAAGATGGATTGTATTGAGTAACTGTAAGGTCTTTTGTTTTCTTTCTTTTTTTTACCTTTTACAGTTTGTTATTCTATGGGCAGAAGAAAAGAGAAAGAAGGGTATATTTATTTACTCTTATCTGTCTGATCTCTCTCCCTTTCTTACTCTCTACCATTTCCTACAAATCACCCTGAATTCCTTAGGTGTAGGTAGCTGTCTACCTCCAAACAACCACATTTAATAAAATTTAAGTGTTGAAATGCCTTCAAAGGTTGAAGCCCTTAGTCTAGTGTGATGGCTAGAATTCTTGGAAGCTAGAGTGATAGGCAGATAGAAAGGACTGTAGTCCTCACAGGTGTTAGTTGCTGGCTCTTTGCTAACCATTCAATTTTTTAAAAATTCAGTATGTTCTTAAGTTATCCTCTCCTGCTTCCTCCTCCTATTCCCCCCCCCTCCAAATCCTTCTTTATTTATTGGAGACTAGCGACAGGTGTTAGCTTTTAGGTTCAGCAAAGCCCAGTGAGTGAATAATGTTCTTCACATTGTATTTCATGTGACTACAATTATTCACGCTAATCTTCAGACTTTTTAAAAATGAAAACACAAGCATAATTTTTGAAAAGAAATTTGTAAAAGGGCACTGGCTGTAGAAGCATTTTTAGATAAAATGTGAATCCTTAATAAATAACTGTTTGTAAGTAACTTTTCCTTTCTGGAAACTAAGTTAATGCAATTGATAGCTGAATCATAATAGTCTATGTGGTGTAATTGTTATTTGACAATTTTCAAAAAGATAATTAACAAAAAATTACTTTCTGATGTGTGAACTTAAAACTTGAGAATAGAATTACTATTAAGATTGACATAGATATCAGGAGTATTGGAGTAACAATGCTTGATAGGAAATGTACTCATTACCTTACTCACATAACTGTAGCCCCTTTGTACAGTAGCTTTATAATAAAATATATATCAAAAAAGATTGCATAGATATAAGGTGTATTGGCACTTAAAAATAGCCTAATGAGTATCAAGTCTGTCTATATAGTAACTAATAAAAGTTACATATTCTACAGGTATGAAATAATTTTTAAAATATGCAATATCACATGCATCATTTCACTGTATCAAAACAAAATACACTGTTTAACAGTACAGTACTTATTTTTTTCATTATAAATGAGGAAGTAGGTCCTAAACCATCAAGATTTCAAGAAGTATGACCCTTTTATCCCTTATACTTGACACTTTTTTGGGGGAGGTCCGGTTGTGGGGCCTGAACTCTGGGCCTGGGTGCTGTCCCTCAGCTCTTCAGCTTATGTGGTGCTGAGGAATTGAACCCAGGGCCTCAAGCATGCAAGGCAAGCACTCTACCACTGAGCCACACTTTTGAAGAACAAGAGAATCAAAAATAATCAGATATAACTTTTTGTCCTTATTCATAGTTTACTTCGAAGATATTGTTACCTCTTCCATTTTAAAGAGCCTTCTCCAGAGTCATGACAAGCTTCTGAACATTTTTCACAGTTCAATTCATTTGTTAGCATGAAAAGCCTTAAAAATATGTGTGTGTATGGCTTAGAAATTGTGCTTTGAGAAATGTAAGCATAAAGTTAGGAATAGTCAAGAAATTTTGTTTTATGAAACTCCTCATGATATGAAATCATTGCATCAATTTAAATGCCATCAAAGAAGAATTGTACATATTTGAAATATTATTCAGTGATTTAGAAGATGTATTTTGAAAATGAGTCAACATTATTGCAAATTTTTCATAAGTGAAGAGTAAATACCAGATTTGTGTAGTATGTTCCCAATACTGTAGCAATAATAATAAATTAAATATAAAACTATATTGCTCAGAAGCAATTGTAAAAAGTATATATATGTATATATAATTTGATAATAGTGATTATCTTTAAGCAGTGAGATTATTTTTTATGTGTCACAACAGTGAATATGATTCACATTTATAATAATAAAAATATAAAGCATTTCCTATCATAAATATTGCCCACTAAGACTGAACTAAAATGTCACAACTTTCTTATCATGTAAATGTAAATATGGAATGGAAAGAGGATTTCTTGCTATCTAAATGTCATTCTCTCAATGAATATTTTATGACTTATGTTCAGTAAATGGACAGCAGGGGGCAAGAAAGAGTCTTCAGAAGAAAATTTGACCCAAACAAAACTGGGCTTTTAAATGAATTTTTAAAATTGGGTTACCAAGTTCTTCATTTCCAACACTTTCATTTAATTGTTTAAAAGATTTCTATATACTTATTTATTGAATTTATCTTTCATATTCTGTATTGTCTTCTTTATTTCATTTGGCTGCTTATTTGTATCATCTTTGAGCACTGCTGTTTATTTGTATCTTCTATTTCATCTCTTTTATTTCAATAATCATCCTTGTCATTGCTTTTTATTATTATTATTTTTGAAATTTGTCCCTCTTAACTATCCTTTGAACCCTTTACTATAGAGTTGTTGACTTTTGAAAAAGACCTGTTACCTCATGTTTTATGAATTTTGTTTTTATATTATAGCTTACCTACCTGAGTCCAAGGTTGTTTTTTTTGTTGTTGTTGTTTTTTGTTGGTCGCGGGGCTTGAACCCTGGGCCTGGGCGCTGTCCCTCAGCTCTTCAGCTCAAGGCAAGCGCTCTACACTTGAGCTACAGTGCCACTTCCGGTTTTCTGGTGGTTTATTGGAGATAGGAGTCTCATGGTCTCTCCTGCCCGGGCTGGCTTTGAACAATGATCCTCAGATCTCAGCCTTCTGAGTAGCTAGGATTACAGGCGTGAGCCACCAGCGCCTGGCGAGTCCAAGGTTTTAATTGGAGATCTTTACTTCCTGTGTCCTTTTAGTTGAGGATTTCTCAGAGATTACTTAAGACTGGGGAGTAGCTAGGTTGTGATTTTTTTGTTACTACTGTGGGCAAGGGTTGCTCAATAATCAAATATTCTATTTCAATGCTCAAGACACTGGGTGTAGTCTTCCTTTCCATTTAGGATGAACAAAGCTTGACTATTCAGTCTGTCACAGTTGACAAACCACAACCGTGAAATCACCCGCCATCTCTAATGAAAAACTATCACCACTAGTGCTCCAGTATCTTTAGATAAATATAGAAGACCAGTCTTCATGATAGTCTGTGGGTTGGAAGTCACTGTGCTGCACTTCCCATTGTACTATTGAGCTACTGACAGCCACAAACTCCCAGAGGTAGGTGTGCTTGGTCATAACCCCCAGCCCAACTGGGTGTTTGTATTTAGGTTTTTCCCCTGCATTGTGGTCCATGCAGCAGATATGTGATATCAGGATCTCTGGAGTCACACTTTGCTTGGGCATGGAAAATGATTTAGAAAAGAAATCATAAAAATAAACTCCATCTGTAAAGCAGATGGCTCTGCAGGTGATATCTACCAGATATATATTAAGGGAAAAAATCTGCATAAACTCCCCAGAATTCTGTATAACCTCTCCAAAATTAGAAGACAATGCTTCCAAATTCATTTTATGAGGCCAGTGTTTTCATGATAACAAAGCCAAGCAAATTTATTGCCAGAAAAGAAAAGTACAGTATAATATTCCACATGAATATAGAAAATCTCAAATCATTAATATGTGAAAAGGATCATGATCAAGTGATGCTTATATCTAAAATGAATGATTAAGGATAGCTAGACGTTTACCCACCGATAAGTACCTGACAAACATGACTTAAAGGAAGATAGATTTATTTTGACTCAAGGCTTCAGACATCTGTGCACAGCCATTTGGGCTCTGTTGCTTCTGGGCCTCTGCATAGCGATAGAGCATCATGGCAGGGAGTAGGTGGAGGAACAAGATGACCTACTTCACCACAGACAGGAGGCAGAAGGAAACAAGAAGGGAGCTGTAATGTAATGTAACAAGCTGTGATGGGTTCTACTTGTCATCTCTGCCTGCAGATCCTGAGGCAGGAGGACTGAAAGTTCAGTGTAGATTGAACAGCAAAACTATGTTTCAAAAAAGACAGAGAGAGAGGGAAGGAGGGAGAGAGATAGAAGAAAAGAGAATCGAGAAAGAGTTAGGACAGGCTACACCCTTTAAGTAAGCCTCAGTGTCTTCCTTCCTCCAACCTAGTTCCACTTTGTAGTAACCAGTTCAGTGTAAACTCACCAAGCCTTCAACAAATGAGCATTTGGGGAGACACTTCATATCCTAACAACAATGATTAGTTTAAAAGAATAATGGCTATGCTTATAATCCAAGCTGTTTAAGAGGTAGAGATTAGGAGGATAGAGATTCAAGGCTAGTTGAGACACACTAAGATCTGTGAAAACTCTTTCTCTTTCTCTCTCTCTTTCTCTCTCTCATCACTTCTACTTAACATTCTCCTGTAGGTTCCCTACAATGAAGTTATGGAATAAAAGGATATGGAAGGATTTCCGGAAGTGGCGCTGTGGCTCAAGCAGTAGAGTGCTCGCCTTGAGCTGAAGAGCTGAGGGACAGCACCCAAGCCCAGAGTTCAAGCCCCACAACCGACAAAAATTGGAGGGGAAAGGACTTCTGGTTTGGTTTCTTCATGTTAGGAACTTGGAAGTTGTTGCTCCAATCCTAACCAGTGAAAACCTGAACAGACTGAGAAATTAGTGATTTCATATGCATATGAATTTATATGTGTTTGTGTATAAGTGGAATGGTGATACATGAAGAGATGAACAAGAAGATGAATTAGAGCTTTTTTGTTTGCCAGTTCTGGGGCTTGAACTCTGGGCCTTGCGCTGTCCCTGAGCTTCTTATGATTAAGTCTAACACTCTACCACTTTAGCCACAGTACCACTTTTTCTGAGTAGTTTATTGGAGGTAAGAGTCTCACAGATTTGCCTGCCTGGGATGGTTTCAAACCAGCCTTAGATCTCAGCCTTCTGAGTAACTAGGATTACAGTGGCATGAGCCACTGGTGCCTGGCTGAATTAGGGTTTTTAAAATTCTTTGATGCCAATCCTGGAGTTTGGACTCAAGGCCAGAGCACTGTCCTAGAGCTTCTTTTGATGAAGGCTAGCACTCTATCACTTGAACCACTCCAGCTTTTTTTGAATAATTTATTGGAGATAAGAGTCTCACAGATGGGCTGGGAAGGTGGCTCAGTGGTAGAGTGCTTTCTTTGCATTCATGAGGCCCTGGGTTCGATTCCTCAGCACCACATAAGCAAAAGAAAAAAGCCAGAAGTGGTGCTGTGGCTCAAGTGGTAGAGTGCTAGCCTTGAGCTGAAGAGCTGAGGGACAGCGCCCAGGCCTAGAGTTCAGGCCCCCCGACCGGACCCCCCCCCCAAAAAAAAGAGTCTCACAGATTTTCCTTCCTGGACTGGTTTTGAGCCTCTATCCTCAGATCGCAGCCTCCTACTGAGTAGCCAGGATTATAGGCATGAACCATCAGTGCTGGGCTTTGTTGTTGTTGTTGTGTTTTGTTTTGTTCAGCAAGGAGGATGTAAAATTTAAGATCTGGAATTTCATAGCAAACCTGAGGGGTAGCCAGCAGTGTGCAGATTCCAGATTACACTCAGACATACAGAAAGTCTGCTTCACAGATCTGCTGGAAAACTGTCAGATTGAGATCTATTCAGGTATCCCTAACCTCCTACAGGATCTGAGACTTAACATCTACTCACTGCTAAATGATTTGGAAAGAATTAAGGGAATTCATAAGGCCTTTTAGGCACTCTGAATTTCTAAAGCCTGACAAGACTTGTCAAATGACCGCAGATGGTTACAGATAGACAGCTAGTGTTTCTTGCCATGCTGTGTACATGTGCAGGCTTTCCTTTGGTTTGTAACTATAGCAACAAATTCTATAGACCATTGTTTTCTCCTGCTCAGTCTTACCACGTAGTGGCCTGCCTCCCTACTCACTGTTCATCACTAATTGATTTACATTGCCTTGGCCTGCTCTTTGTTAAAGGAGTTCTGGCCTGATACCGTGGAAATGATGCTGTTTGCTGTTACTGGAAGCAAAGAGGAGAGGGCTTTGCTAACACCATGGAGTATTACTGTGCTATCATGTAAAACCTTTGCTGACTTTCAACCTCTACAAAAAGGGGTAATTATTGTGGTATATGGTTGTTGTTAGGATGAAGTGAACTATTACGAGGGAAATCTTTGTTTAAATTATAAAAAGCTAAAGAAATACTATTTTACTGGTTCCATGGTAACCGCTGGCTGAGGTGGCTTCGTGATGACAGGGTGACCAAGTGGGTATGCTGCAGACAAAATCATGTCTGTTTGTATGGCATTTCTTCCCCATGTGTATTTCTCCACCTCCACCCCCTATGTTCTACTCACTCAGAAATGCTACTATAGAGCTGATTTGGGGACTGGCGAATGGGGAAATACACAAACAACTTTGAAGAAAAGGTGGGCAACTCTTCTTGGATCTGTGTGGGGGGGATTGTGAGAGTGGGAAAAAAGGAGACAAGACAATAGTGTAAGGGGGAGAGAGAAACCTAAGGCTCTCGGCATCCTTCCGTCGTGGAGAGGGCCTCCTTCTGTAATGTAGCCTGGCGTTCTCTGTGGCCACCGTCAAGGAATGGATTCTCATTGGTTGTGCATGCACATGACTTAAGACTTAACCAACATGGAAAATTTTACTTTGACTACTATATATACACTCAAAACTCCCTGTCAAAGTTTTTCATTCTTGTGTGTATGTGTGTGTGTATGTGTGTAATTAGAGATAGCCCAAATCACATTGTTTCCTGAACACTTCAATTTTGAGTAAGATTTGTCTGGGCCTACTTAGTCAAAGCATTTTCTTGTATGTATGAGGTCATGAGAATGGATGTTTTTGCACAATTCTCTTTTTGAGATGGATATATATGTATATATGTATATATTAACAGAAAACAGTTGTGATTTGGTTTGTTGAGTCATTGAATAACCAACAGTTTTATCTGTTATGTTTAGTATTCCCAAATTGGTAGCATCTGATATTACTGTTGTTCATTAAAGGAATCTTAGGGTGCCACATTTCAGATTGGCTGCCCAGTATTCTGATCTTTTACGAACCAGAATCCTTCAAAGGAAGGACCTCTGTTATCTTCAAATCAAACATACTTAAGATCACAGAGATATACTGACAGGATTAACAGGCATGTCATAAAACTTTATACACAATGTTTCCAATCTTATTTTTTTTATTTTTATTGTAAAGGTGTATACAGAGGGGTTACAGTTGCATGATTCAGGTAATGAGTACATTTCCTTTTGAACAGTGTCACCCCTTCCCTCATTCTCTCCCAGTTTTTCCCCTTATAATCTTGTTTTGATATAAATATAACATATATATATATATATAAAATGAAACTGAAGCAAAAATAATTAAATGAGGCATCCCAGAGTTCTCCCTCTCTCCAAGAGCTACAAGGTAGTATGAACAGTCTGCTATTAAGCTTGTACAGTATTGGACTCCTGGGAAAAGAGGATGTAATAGTATGTTCAGGGAAGTTAGGAGAGCTTAGTTGCAAAGAAGAATGATGGGGTGGTATGTGTGCCCAGAAGCTTGATTTTTTTTTTATATCATAGACTGTTATTCCTATAACAAGCAAAAGATAGTGACCAGTAATATTGAAAGACAGCATGGTTTCTTATAATGTCTTTCTTGGAACACTGCCATCCTGACCATCAGAAAATCACATTGTTTGTATCCTTGCCTCATTTTCCAGAGCAAGTGTTACTTATTGTGTGTGTGTGTGTGTGTGTGTGTGTGTGTGTGCGTGAGCACACGCGTGCTTGATTCCTGCAACTCTCAAGCAAATTTTTCTTAATAGTACAAAATCGAAACAAAACAATAAGTATCTCTGTTTAGCTTTAAAGAAAAGGAAGTGGTGTCTGCCTTATAAAATAAAACACATCCTGAAATGTGCATTGCTTAATTGTTTTTTATGAAGCTTTCTATTTGGGCTTTTCTAGTGAGGTTTGAAAAACAGAGGTGCTCTTTTAGGATAGGACTGAAGCCTTTTATTTGTGTGTCAGAAAAAGCCCTGTGTGCCAGGCATCGGTGGCTCATGCCTGTAATCCTACTACTCAGAAAGCAGAGATCTGAGGATTGCAATTCAAAGCCAGCCCAGGCTGGAAACTACATGAGACTCCTATCTCCAATAAGCCACTCAGAAAACAGGAAGTGGTGCTGTGGCTCAACTGGTAGAGTGCTCGCCTTGAGCTGAAGAGCTGAGGGACAGCACCCAGGCCCAGAATTGAAGCCCCATGACCAACAAAAAAGAAAAAGAAGAAAAAAAAAACTCTGTCTGTCAAAAGCTCATGTGCCAAAGCTCTTTGTGTGTCCTCTACTTTCTAGAAGGCCTGATTGTGTTCTTTTCACCCTCTCACAGCAGAACTTTGGCTCAGTTACTCATCTTCCAGACACATCCTTCACATTTTGCTTCCTACCATGATTTATGATGTCTGTGATGCCCCCTGGAGTTGTGCAGTGCATGGCCACCCTCCTTCTGTAGTCCACACTTTAATGGCACCTATTTATTTCATGTATAGCTTTTGAAAACCTATGTCTGTGATTCCTTGATTAACTTCTGTTTGCCACCTCTGTTTGAGCCCCTTGAAGTCCAGAATCCATACCTGGCTGTGCTTCTATGTATTCTCCTACCCATTGCACTGTGACTGGCTCCTAGCCTCCGAATTCACATACTTTCTAAACGACTCTTCCCTCTGTCACCAGTATCAGCACAGCATGGATAATTTTTCTTCAAAAAAAATGAAATGGCCCCCAATACCTACAGGTAAAAGGTTTTTTATTTTAATTTTATTGTTAAGGTGAGGTTACAGTTCCATAAGTAAGGTAGTGAGTACATTCTTGTCAAACTTGTTACCCCCTTCCTCATTTTTCTCCCCCTTCCTCTCTCCCCATCCCTCCCAAGTTGTACAGTTTGTTTCCAACTTGGTGTCTTGTGAGTATTGCTGTTGCATTGGTTCACCCTTTGTCCTTTGTCTCACCATTTCTTACCTCCCTCCCCCCATTCCCTTCCCTAATTCAGACAAACCTATAGCTATACATGGCTTTCAAAACCTTACCCGGCTGAGTATGGTAGAATATGACTTTAAACTACTTTGGAGGCAGAGATTGAGATCATGGTTCAAAACTAGCCAAAGGCAAAAGTTAGTGAGAATCCTACACACACACACACACACACACACACACACACACACACACACATTGCTGGATGGGATGGCATACACCTGTAATACCAACTATACAGAAAGTGTAAGGAGGAGGACTGTGATCCAAACTGGCATGGGTACAAACAGAAAACTATCTCAAGACACAGAGAGGGTTAGAGGTGTGACTCCATGATAGAAATGCTGCCTAGCGAGCCCAAGTACCTGAGTTCAAGCCCCAGTCGCACCAGAACAAACACAAACTGCCTTATTTGCCTTTCAGAGGCAGTGTTTTCCAGTGGTCTTATTTTTCTTGTATAAAGAAAAGGTCACAGCTATTATGACCCTTCCTTGCTTTGCTCCCTTTGAAGATTTTAAGTTATTTGCATCCTTGAAAATTCTTGGTCTTTATAAAAAGGATTTGAAATGATTTGCTTAATTGATTTAGGTATTTTGGCTCTAGGAGTCTCTAGAGTTACCACGCCTGACAGCTCTGTAGCTCTTCCCACACGAAGAATTTAAGGTATTTTATAAACATTCTCTTGTTTATTTCACGGTAGCCCAACAATACACTTTATTTCACTGGTTTATTTGTAGCTGTCAATTAACCATACTACCTGTCATATAATAATTTTAAGTACAGGATTTGGAATCCTGCTTTAACTATCCTGAAATGTTGGTCGTTTTGCCCATTAAGTTTTGCTATCTCATAAATCTTTTCCTTCCAATTATTTAATAAGATTAATCAGGTTTTAACATGTATGAGACTTTCGTGTTTTCCTCTATTATCTTTTGTGTTTCCTCTATTGTGTTTTCCAACTTCCCCCTGTCCCTCCCTCCCTCCCTCCCTCCCTCCCTTCTTTCCTTCCTTCCTTTCTTTCTTTCTTCCTTCCTTCCTTCCCTTCCTTCTTTCTTTCCTTCCTTCCCTCCTTCCTTCCTTCCTTCCATTGTCTGAACTCAGGTTCTTGTGCCTGCTAGGCAGGAGCTATTCCACTTGAGTCATGCCTCCATCCCATTTTGCTTTTATATTACTTTTCAGATAGACTTTCACTTTTTGCCCCACTTGGATAGGGAAGGACTATATTCAAAGGTACATTGCTTTGAGAAAATTGTCTCAAACTTAACCTGAGTTTTCAAAATTAATGCTATCTTGGATATAAAGTATTAAGGATATATATTTTTTCAAACTATATTTCACAACATTTTTATGATAGCAAAATGCTGGAAACATTCTATCAGTTTATAAATTGTTTGAATAATATATATATACACATAAAGGAATATTATTTAGCTATGAAAAGGAAGGAGATCTGTCTGTCTCTGCATAATACTATGAAATTCTTTAGTATATATTAAGTTTGATTTTCTAGGTTTTGATTCAACACTATCTGGACAATGGATATGAGAAGGATTGAAGATAAAATAAAATTGTACATGAATTGATATTTATTGAAAGTAGTTGATAGGTATACTTATATTATTCATTTAATCTTATGTATATATATATATATATATTTAAAATTGTTCTTTATTTAATGGGTGCTGGTGTTCATACCTATAATTATACTTAGCTACTGGGGAGGTTGAGATCTGGAGAGTCAAGATTCAAAGTCAGTCCAATCATATAGTACCTGCTAAGAACAAAAATTACTGGCATGCCTGTAGAATGTTTTAGTTTGAAAACTCTTTAGTAAATTATCACATAGTAAATACAAGTAGAGACTGCAACAAAGTATATAAAAAAGTTACTTGCATGCTTCATTGTATAATACTTCCAGCTCTAAAAACTACAACATTACAAATGAAGTATCCACTGTGTTTCAGGATAGAAATTAAATGGAAGGATCACTGGATTTGAGAGTAAAGAATATTTTTCATATGAAGCTTTGAGGGAACCAAGAATTAACAAGGAAGAACATTTAATTGTATTTTCTCTTTATAATAGAATTCAGCAACAGAACACATAAGCAAGTGTTTTGAAGCAGATTGGCCACAAGTGACAATCAAGGAACATTTAGATTCCCTTATAACCTCCCTAAGTTACATAGATGTCGCAGGAAATGTCAAAATGTAGCTCCATAGGTTACACAGATGTCACAGGAAATGTCAAAGTGAATGTTCAATGGATTTACATTTAAAATTAAGCTCAGAAGCTCACAACTGTTTAGAAAGTGTAGATAGGAGGATCGCAGTCCTCCGAGGGCAGCCCTGGGGAAAAGGCAAGAGCCTACCTGAAAAATAAAGAGCAAAAACGACCAAGGGTGCAGCTCTCGTGGTGGAACACCTGCCTAGCCAGCACAAGGCCTGAGTAGAATCTCAGTGCCATCAGAATTTTTTTAAAAAAGAAAAAAAAGCTCCTAAATGAAATTGACTTTGTAAAGTGAAACATTTTAGAAAAATTATTCTCCAAAACTCAAGAGCTCTAGCTTTTATGTATTGTAAGTGACTTGTCAGAAATCTATCTAAATATTGTCGATGTCCTATGACTACTCTTAATCACATGCCTGATGCATCTGCAGAAAATATTCATCTTAATTTTTTTTAAAAGCCTGCCAAATACTATTTGGAATCTTGTATTTTTCTTAAAGCAACTCACATTACTTTGAATTGTCTCAGTTGAAAACAAAATTGCAAAAAGTATAAATTTAAGTGGATTTGCAGGAAATTTAGCCAAAATATTTTTATGATCTATCAAGATATTTTTATTATTGGTTTATTGCATAACATATGACATCAACATATTCTCTTGCAATTTACAAGTTTGTGTTATTCATGTGTTGCTAGTACCCTTATTTACACTTCCTAAGCAGATAAAATAGTTTATATTTTGTTACATTTTATAGTACATTTCTCCTGTTATTTTAAATAAGGAACCACACATTTCTCTATGAGGGTCCGCCAGTGATGTAGCTGCCCTGCCAATATGATTTGAGGCAGAAAAATTTATAAAGCTGGTGATCACATTTGTCCACACTAATAGCAGAAGAACTTCAGTTTTACTCCCCTGGGAGCTCAGTTTTGGACAACCTAGTAAGTTGAGTGAATGATTGTTACTTTACTGGTTCAACATTAGCCCTTTGTTTTTTTTTTTTTCTCTCTCTTTGTTGTTGTTTTCTAGGTTTCGATCCAGAAACTCATTTTGGACCTCATCCTGTCCTAGAGTTCATGAGCCTCCTACCACAGCTTCCTAAATGCTAGTATTGCAGGAATAGGTCACCATGTCAGGCTTCACTCACATTTTATTGCTGAAAATTTAAATAAATTACTTGCAATTGCAATATTCTCTGGAACTTTAGAATAGGAAAAATATTCTGGGGACCAGTGACTCACAATGATAATTCTAGCTATTCAGGAGACTGAGATCTGAGGACCATAGTTCAAAATCAGCCTGAGCAGGAAAGTCCATGAGACTCTTATCTCTAATAAACCAGCAAAAAGCCAGAAGTGGAGCTGTGGCTCAAGTGGTAGAGGGCTAGCCTTGAGCAAAAAACCCCAGGGACAGCACTCAGGCCCAGAGTCCAAGCTTAGGGCACAGGGGGCAGAAATGGGGGGTGGGGGATGCGGGAATGTTCTGTTGGCCAGAAAAAAATAAACAAAAGCACTCATTCTATTGTGTGTATTATTTGCTAGAGAGGAGGGAAGAAGTCAGAGGGGAAGGGGAGGGGGAGTGGCTGACAGGCTCTTGGGAAGGAGGATATGTTGGGGTGAGGGAGGCAGGCTCAGCAACTGGGTAGTCTGTTATAAGAGGAGATTATAGCTATTTTTCCTGACTTAGAGTTTCCCAGAGCAGCTTACTCCTGTTGATTCTTTGCTATTTTTAATATTTTCCATTAATTTTTACTTATAAATGAAGATACTGCTAAATAGCTGACTGTGCAGTAATTTCTCTTTAGAATTGTGAAAAATGGAAGATGATACAACAGACACAGAAAATGAAGAGGAAGAGAATGAAGAGGAATATGGAAAGGACCCAAATGAGCTGCCTTATGGTATCATGCCCACCACAAACTTTCGTGATGAGCGCAAGGTTGATTTAGCTGAAACTCCAGCTTTCATTTTTCTGAATGAGGTATTTTTTTTGCTTTTAATTTTATTACTGTAGTAAAACATGGTTAAAATTTTGGATTATCTGGTTAAAAGTTTAGGCTAAGGAGCTAGAGGTGTGGCTCAAGTGGTAGAGCACCTGCTTAACAAGTGCAGAGCCTGAGTTCAAACCCCCATCAAGCCCTACAAAAAAAATCATATGAAGACAGTATAATTACCAAACTTCTCTGTTATATTTAACACAAAACAAAGGCAAGTTTTTCTTCTAAGCACTTAGTGTATAATTCTGAAAAGGATTTCCTTGATTTTGTATATACTGCATTTGTTTCCATAAAATCAAGATTAAACATCTTCATCTAATGAAAGAATATGCATTTATATAATCAATTGCAGTTTCTGCTGTGAAATACTGAAAGCTACTGCTTTCTATCCATGAAGAAGCAAAGGGGAGAATATGATAAATATTCTTGATTTTTAAACCGCAAGTGAAATATCCATATATGGGGAGAGTGAGTTTTTAAAAGTAAGTAAAAAACTAACTACCTAAGCAATTGTTAATTTCTCATGCTTCAGAGCTATCCTTTAGGAAATGGTTTAGCAGTCTTCTGCATTCCAGATCATTAAACTTAATGTACATAGTACTGAATAAAACGTCTTAGGAAATTTAATAAAAATTAAGCTAAAATATTCTTCAAGCAATAACAGAAAGAATGAAATCAAAAAGTAATTTTTAAAATAATAGTGTTTTAGGGGTGTTGGGGAATCTAACCTGCAAACTTGCTTCCTTTTTATATATAGTTTTTACTTTTTCTTTTAATTTGATATAAATCAGACATACAGGAAAGTTGCAAGAACAGAAAATAATCCCATGGCCCTTCACCCAAATTCCCCAGATGCTACCACCCCACCATATTAGCTTAATCCTTTTCTTTGTCTTCTGGATCACCCCTTCCTCCTGCCCATTTATAACAGACACATCATCATCTTTCCTAGAAATAAGTCCATTCTTTTATGTACTCATAACGTGATTGTATCAGGAAATTAACATTACTATAATACCATTAACTAGTCTATAGGCCTTATTCAGATCTGGTTGGTTGTCTCAATAATATTCTCAGATTGCATACTTGCATATAGTAAATTGTCTCTTCCTATGAAAGACAAGTATAGGCCAGTTAATCTGTAGATTGGTGCATCAAGTACAATTGGCACATAGGATTAATTCATAAAATAAAATGGTTAGATCAAATTGGGTGTGTCTGATTTTTCTCATTATATGCATAATTTGAGTTTTGCAGTGAGAAAAATTATGCAAGTTTGAATATTGTTGTAGTCTTCTCAAGGATCTCAAAGTAAAGCAAATGATATTGGCATCCCTTTACTAGGATAACCTTGATCACTTGGTTAAGGTGGTGATTTCTAGGTTTCTCCTCTCCTCCTCCTCCTCCTCTTCCTCCTCCTCCTCTTCCTCCTCCTCCTCTATTATTTGTTAATTCATTCTCCTAGATTTGACCAGTGTACGTGACTTATTATGCACTTGTCTTTTTGTTGCCCTGACTGATTCTTCTATACTTCTTCATTTCTGGTATAAGAATGTTGTGTTCCAGGCTCATTTTCATTTTCTCCCTGCTGGTGGTCTGGAATCAACCATTTTCTGGTAGGATCGTAGTATCTTATGATGAATGGTATTTGGAAACTAAGATGTCAGTGCTGGATGTGATCATTGCTACTGCCATGATGTTGCTCAAGGCTGTCTCAGTGGACAGAGTTAATAACAGATGTGTGAATATTTGTATCTACAGTAATATATATGTACTTCTACATCAGTTTAATTAATTAGTTTGTTTGTTTGTTTGTTTATTTATTTATTTTGGGCCAGTCGTGGGCCTGAATTCTGGATCTGGGCACTGTCCCTCAGCTCTTCAGCTCAAGGCTAGCACCCTGCCACTTGGGCCACAGTGGCACTTCCAAATTTTTCTGCTTATATGGTGCTGAGGAATTGAACTCAGGGCCTCATGCACATGAGGCAGGTACTCTCCCACTGAGCCACCTTCCCAGCTCCAACTTCTACGTCAGTTTAAAGTCATGAAGCCATACCTGATCAGGGATACTTATGGGGATCTTAAAGTTTTTAACCACTTTTATATGAAGTTGTCCTCCCTCTGTTTTCTGAAGAGAAGCTCTTATCAGTAAGATAACAGAGTTCAAAGGGCAACTTGAAGAAGCCAGTCAGGAATCCACTGCCAAAGGTCCAGATGGTTGACATCACATCAGAAAAAAACCAGAATCACTTACTGTATTAATGTTAATTGTGCAATTGCCCTGTTCTCCTGAATTGCAAAGTGTGGATAGATGGCATGTTGTCATCCAGTGTATTCAGTACAGCATTCATAGCTCTCTGCAGTTTGAACCCAAACCATATTTTACAATTTTACAATCAACATTTGTTCTGTTTCTGTTACTTCATATGCCTAAAGAAACTGGTATATATTGAAATACATAATGTAAAATTATGATTATTCACAAATCTGCTTAGTCACATTACTATATGTTAGTTTGCCTTTTCTTAAACTTCATAAAATAGATTGTTTTTGGTCTGGCTTCTTTCACTTATCATTATATTTGTGAGATTCATTAATATTATTGTGTGAGACAGTAGTTTCTTTTTTTCTTATTGCTGCATAGTATCCTACTATTATTGTACATGCTTTGTTCTTATAAGTTCATTTATCATAGGTATGGACCTTCGACCAAGACTATGGTCTTGGTTTATATTCAGCCTTAATAGATTCCCTTAAATTGTTCCTCCCAGGAAACTGTACCAACTTACATTCATATAAAACTTGTGTTAGATTCTGAAACATATACAGGATTTATATAATTTACAAATGTCATTTAATTTTTCTAAGCTGGGATCTCTACTTCTGTACGTTCTTATGTAAGTGATATTATAAAGTAGCACTGATTCACCAGTGTGACCTCTGTTGCCTAGTGTCGGTGGGTCACATGTTGAACTTCACAAGGATTGGAGGTCTTAAAATCATTATTTTATTAATGCCATGGCCACAATCAAAGCATTTATTTTTTCCTAGCTTTTTGGCTCTTTGCTTTTCACCAAGAGCCAACTAGCTCCTCCCTTCTCTTCATTTTCTGTGAATAATTATTGTGCCATTAGTTAAGTCTTTGACCCAAAAATCAAGAGATAGAGACAAGGAAGCACTAGCACATTTGTGAGACATGAGAGAAGCATGGACATTGGAAAAAAAATCACCAGGGAAGTACATGTGAGCCAGGAGAAAAGGTAATATTTAGTAAAAGCATGTGGCTGAATAGGTATTAATTTCTTCTAAGATGAAGATATATTAGATCTGTTGATAAGATGCTCTTCATTAAACCAGGTTTATATATAAAACGTGAAATGTTGTGCTTCTTACAAAATGTGTAATAAGTAATCCTATTTATAATCATATTTGAAGTTTTAGTTGCATGTCAGATTTGATCAGAATTGAGATGTTAAGAATTTTGTAAAGATCAAAGTGGATAAATCATAATCCTTTTAATAGATATTTTACCACACCCTTTATATGCCAGCACTATGCTAGGAGATGTCTATTGTTGTTATTGTAAAAGCTACTGGAATTAAATTTATTCCCACCCCAACTTCTCTCCTCTCTTTGTGTGGTTCCTGGATGCTATCCCTCAGCTTGTCTCTGAGCTTCTTTTGTTCAAGGCTGGTACTCTACCACTTGAGTTACAGTTCTAGATTTTTTTTTTTGGGTGGTGGTGGTAGGGCTTGAACTCTGGGCCTGGGCACTGTCCCTCAGCTCTTCAGCTCAAGGCTAGCACTCTACCACTTGAGCCACAATGACACTTCAGGCTTTCTGAGTGGTTTATTGGAGATAAGAGTCTCACAAACTTTCCTGCCCTGGCTGGCTTTGAACTGGAATCCTCAGATCTCAGCCTCCTGAGTAGCTTGGACTATAGCTTTTTTAAATTAATTAATTTATTTTTACTGAAGAACCTCACAGACTTTCCTTCCCCTCAGCCTCCTGAAGAGCTAAGAACCACAATCCTCAGATCTTAGCCTCCTGAGGAGCTAAGATTATGGGTGTGAACCCCTGAGCCCTGCTCAAATCCTTTCTTTTGAGCACTTTCTGTTTGCTGGATATGACTCATAGACCTAAAGTATATAAAAGATTCTTATTTGTTAGAAGTTTTAGGAAATTTCTGGAACAAGAAGCTTGAACAAAGGGCAACATACAGTGTAGACCTAGAATGTGCAAATACTTTTATTAAAATTGAAAGGCAAGTCACTGTGGGATGATATAATTTGGAAAGGCATTTGGAAAAGGGTATCTCAGCCATGTCCAGGGGTTCCAATATATTTATGTTTTTCTATCTTTGAGCTTTGTCCACACCCATTCATGCACTTCCTTAGAATATCTTCAGTCTCCAAACTAGCTCAAAGTAAACATGCTCAGTACAAACTTCACTGTTCCCTTAAACCTAACTCTCCTCCTATATTCTGTCTTGTAAATATTCCTGACTTTGCCTCATCTCCATTTTCACCTCACTACTGTGATAAAATGTGAAGAAATTGAACTAAGGAAGTGGCAACAAGAAAAGGAATAAATACAATCAGGAGAGGCAGTAAATATAAAATTCTGAACTTAGGTGTATGAGTAGATGGGGGAAGAGGAAAAGAATCTAAATTATATTTGGAATTTTGATTTGGGACAGTAGCTAACTTATAATATTAGAATTAGTGATAGAATTCAGTCTAAGGGGAATGCTTAGTGTATTGATTGAAGTATGACGACAAAGTCCCTCCCTGGCTTCAATTGTTAACACAATGTGGTCTTACTATGTTTCAGATTACTTTCTGAAAAGACTGAAACTTGCCATTCATAGGTATGAATAGTACAGTCTGCCGCTATGTATTTATATATGTATTTATAACAAAATACTGCCTTTGTTTACCTGGTTCCATACTTTTGTCATTATTTCTTTTGTTGGATGGTCAGATATTCAAATGATAGTATTTTTTACACTTGATTCTCTTAAGACTGTTATTAAATTAACAAATATGTTACTTTACCTTCATTACTGAAAATATTGGTGATTTTCTACTAATGCTTTATTCATTTTCAATGTCAGACATTTTATAGAGTTACTGATATGTTTCTTGACATTTATGAAATTTAAAATATTTTTCAAGTAATTCTGTTTACTTATACCAAAATTAATCAAGCAATTCATTACAAAGATGTAATTTATTTTTTCCAATGATCTGCATGGAAGAAGAATTTTTGAGATATTGTTATTTCCATTCTACAAGTGCTGAAAGATTGAAACTGCCGTGGCTTATCTAAGTAAAAACAGGAAGGAAATCCAGTCTTCTGTCTTTTATATTAGCACACATTGCACTTGACATTGTTCAATTGACATTCACACTTCTAAACATAATTGTAATATTTTATAAACTGACTTTTAAAATAAGCATTATATCATGACAAAACTTAAAAGGAACCTTTATGTGTTATAGGTGGGAATGTAAACTACTTCAGCCACTATGGAAATCAGTATGGAGGTTGCTCAAAAATTAAATGTAGAATGTCCCCAGGATCCTGCTATACTCCTCCTGTACACGTATCTAATGATATGCAAGTCAGAATACAATAGAGATCACTGTGTGCCAATGTTTATTATAGTGCTAAGCTTTCTTTCTTTTTTTTTTTTGTCAATCATGGGTCTTGAACTCTGGGCCTGGGCGCTGTCCCTCAGCTCTTCAACTCAAGGCTGGCATTCTACCACTTGAGTCACAGTGCCACTTGTGGTTTTCTCATGGTTAATTGGAGATAAGAGTCTCACAGACTTTCCTGTCCAGGCTGGCTTTGAACCTTGATCATCAGATCTCAGCCTCCGGAGTAGCTAGGATTATAGGTTTGAACCACCAGCACCCAGCAAGCTCAAAGACTTTTTTTTACAAACCATACCCAATAATTAATCTGAGTGCTGGTAGCTCACGCTTGTAATATTAGTTACTCAAAAGACTAGCACCTAGAAAAGTCTAGACATTTCTATCTCTAGCCATCAAAAGACCGGACTGGTAGTATTGCTCAAATGGTAGAATATCAGCCATGAGTGAAAGTGCCAAGAGCATGAGACTTTGCTCAAACCCAGGTACTAGCATACCCAAAGAATACCGTGAGAGAAAAGATTCTAAACCGTTTTAGTACAGTTTAGTACTACTTACATTCATATTGTTGTACAACCATACTCCAGAACTTTTTCACATGCAAAATGAAAACTCTATGTTCATTAAATAAGTACCTGATTCCCTTTCCCCCAGCTCCTGGCCACCATCATTCTACTTTCTGTTTCTATGAATGTGATTGCTCCAGATCTCTCCTTTAAGCAGACTCCAACAATAAGCTTCTTGCAAATGTCTTATTTCACTTAGGATAATAATGCCATCCAGGTTAGTCCATGTTATAGCATTTGTCAAATATTCTTTTTCAGAATTCTATGTTTGTATCATATGTTGCTTGGCTGTATTGCACAATGCTGCTATGAACTTGAGTGTACAAATACCTCTGCAACATCCTGTTTTGCTGCTGCTGCTTCTTCTTCTTCTTCTTCTTCTTCTTCTTCTTCTTCTTCTTCTTCTTCTTCTTCTTCTTCTTCTTCTTCTTCTTCTTCTCTCCTCCTCCTCCTCCTCCTCCTTTCTCTCTCTTTCTCTTTCTTCTTCCCTCCCTCTCCTTCCTTCCTTTCTTCTTTCTTTCTTCCTTTCTTCCTTCTTTCTTTCTGTCTTTCTTTCTTCCTTGTTGCCAGAGTGTTTTCCTTTGGGTGAGTTGTAACAATTTACATTCCTAACATGAATAAATATCCATTTATTCACACTAACTGTGTTATCAAACATTTTGACTTGTTACTTGAATAGAAAAAATATAATTTTAATCATAGCCTTTACTTATATTTATCTTAAAATAAGTAGAATGAAAGCAACTTTTATATGTTTGACTATCTTAAAATATAGTATATTCTAAGAAAAATTGAGGTATTGGAAGCCAAACAGATTCAGAGGTAGCTTCCAGAAAACACTTTATTACTCACAGTTCCTGAAAAAAAGGTCACAGTCTGTTACAGAGTGGGAGAGGGAATGGCACACAGCCAAGTATTGGAGAAGATCAGGAGGTGGAGGGAAAAGGAGAGCCTGTAGACAAAGGCCTTTCCTGGGTTTCCTGAACTCAGAAATAGATGAAGTAGGTTAAGTGGCCAGTTGGAGTTATTTTTGTGGGACTCTTGGGCATAGGTCAGGTACTCAGTGTGCAGTACCTGACAAGAAGTGCACAAGGAGGATGGAGGAGGATCAGCTCATCTGTGTTTGGAAAATGTGAGCCTGGAGAAGCGCGGTTAGATATGCAATGAGGAAAGCCAGAAACTGAAGGCAGGGTGACTCAGACACATCATGGTATCAGGTTTTCCAGAACATGATATGTCTTGTGAATTTACATAGGGCACTTAATAAAGCATCACCTTTACAGAGGCTAGAAATGTGTTTAATATAAAAGACCTATTTGTGCTTCCTTTTAAATGATTTCTCTACATTCTCCTTTTCCACTTTTCTATTGAGTAGTTACAGATTCATAGGAACTACACACAGAACATTGGCCTTTGTGTACAATCTACACAGCTTTCATCTATTTGTTGGATTACTTTCAAGTATTCATCTATTTGTTGGCTTACTTTCAAGTTCCTAATGGGTGGGGTTTTTTCTTCCTATGTTGAAGATTATTTTTAATGTGTTTCAATTGATCAATCTTTTCTTTGTAGAGTCAGGAGTTTGTTCCATGCTTTCAGTGACCTTTGTTACTCTGAAGCTATAAATTTGTTTCCTGTGTTTTTTTCTAGTACCTGATGATTTGAGTCATGTTTTAACCTTTGTTCCTTCTGGCATACATTTCTTTATGAGTGTAATAGAAAGGAGACACCGGCAACAAGTCTAGAACCAAATGCCAAGTCTATGATCTCCTGAGGCGAAAGTCCTTTTCAGATTCCAAGCCCATGCATTCCACAGAGGCACACAGGAGCACCTACATGGCATGAGAAATATGAAAGGAGAGGACACAAAAGTCACTTGGCAGTCAGCTCAAACTTTGCTGACTGTAAAGGCTACACCCAAGCATGGACAGGCTCAATGATGGGCAGTAGGTTGGGGAGAAAGAAAAACCAAATCAGTGGGAAGTGTGGGAGTGAGTAAAAGTAGATCTTGGTTTAGAGCTGCATATACTAGCTACATAATCTTCAGCAATTAATTTAAGTTCTCTAAGCCTTGCTTTACATTGATAATATATTTCCAGCTCATGATTCTTCAGGGATACTTCACTCTATATCATGGCGGTTTTATCCCTGCACCTTTTTTTGGTCATTGTCAGTTTTTTTCTTACATAAAATACTATATAACAGATCTGGATGTGGTGGATGTAGAGGTGAAGGATGGTAGATGAAAGCTTCTGTTCTTTCCCAGCTGACAATACAGCCAGCCCCACCACCCTACACCTGAGACACCACAGGAAAAATCCCAGCTCTAATTACATGACCCCCGCTCTAGATCTAAATAAAACTGAGCCTTCTCACTTCCCACCTTGAGACCTATCTCAATACAGCCTGAAGGAAGCACAGATCCACCTACAGAAAGCCTTGGGATGCCAGGGACTCTGCACACCTTTAGAACATAGGCTGTTGTGTCTGTCCTTTGGGAAAGGTGGACGTGAGTTCCACCACACACCCAGCAACAAAACATTCTAGAGTTTCTCATCATGGCAGAAGTCTCTTTCTGCACACTGCTCCAGAGCCTGCCTTTCCAGCAGGTTGAGGGTTTTTTCTTTCTGTCTCCACCCATCTCTTCCTTGCTATCTTTGGCCATTCCATTATTTTGTAAAACAGTTTGAGTTCTCTCTCATTTATCTTTTCCACCCAACATCCCCTTGTCAGCTTACAAGTCCGCTCACAGAACTGCTGAATCTTTAGGTGGCAGAGGGGAGATTATAGATACTTAGATGTGACATTTCCCTTGCTTTATTATAATTGTCACTGCCTTGTCCTTGCAGTGAAATCCCTCTGCAATCTCATCTGCCATTTCTTTCCACACATTTACTGTTCACTGACAAATAGTCTTACTCTAGTCACATTACATGGTTATCGTTTCCCTACTAGCTCCTGATGTTCCACATCTCCTGCTCATCTGGTACCCAGGTAGGAGTCCTCTGCTCCTCCTTTCTGAGTTTCAGAATTCTACCCGTTTTTTAAGACCAGATGTAAAGCGTCTCAGTTCCTGACAAATCTTAATCACTTCTGCTTCAATAACCTCTCCAAAGCAAGCTGTACTTACTTCTGGTCACTTATTTTCTCTCCTGTTTTTTCTTCTTCTTTATTCTAAAGTAACTTTCCAAACTTCAAAGGCAAGACGCGATGATATTCTTCTTGATGTTCCTTGTAAATTCTTAGTTCACTGTTTTGTGTATAGTCATGCCAAGATCTTCAAAAGAATTGGTAAAGCGCTCCACTAAAATTAACACTACAGAGCTCCTTACTTTTGTTTGTCCTGTGGCTTGAACAGGCATGAGCATTGTCACTGCACTTTTTGTGCCCAAGGTTAGTGCTATACAACTTAAGCCACAGTTCTACTTCCTGCTGTTTTTCAGTAGTTAATTTGGAGATAAGACTCTGATGGGTTTTCCTGCACAGGCTGGCTTTGAACTGTGATATTCTCGTATCTCAAACTCCTGAGTTACATGAACTACTGGTGCCCTGCCACAATTACTATTTTAAAAAACAAGCTTAATTTCCACATCAAGGTAACCTAGGTTCTCAGCAATTTAAATGTTTTAAATTAGAACCATTTTAATTTTAATTTGTCACTTGAGCAATAATTATCTTTATTTATTTATTTGTTTGTTTGTTTGTTTTGGCCGGTCGTGGAGATTTAACTCAGGGCCTGGGCACTGTCCCTGAGGTTTTTGCTCAAGGCTAGCACTCACCCACTTGAGCCACAGCACCACTTCTGGCTTTTTCTCTTTATGTGGTACTGAGGAATCAAACCCAGGGCTTCATTCATGCTAGGTAGGCACTCTACCACTAAGACACATTCCCAGTCCTCAATTTTTTTTTTTGGAAAGAAAATAATCTCAATGCTAGCTGGGCACTGATGGCTCACACCTGTAATCCTGGCTACTCAGGAAGCCAAGATCTGAGGATCGTGGTTCAAAGCCAGTCCAGGCAGGAAAGTCCATGAGATTCTTATCTCCAATTAACCACTAGAAAACTGGAAGCGGCACAGTGGTTCAAAGTAGTAGAGTGCTAGCCTTAAGGAAGAAGGGCTCAGGGACAGTGCTCAGGCCCTCAGTTCAAATCCCACAACTGACAGAAGAAGGAAAAAAGAACTCAATCCTATTTTTTTCAGTAAAATTAAAGACAGAGTTCCAGGATCTAGAAAAGCAGAACTGTTACACATTAAGTCCATTTTCCTGACTTCTCCAACCTTGCTTTCTTTGGCAGTCCTGAAATTTGCAGAACCTTAAGGTCACTGGGGACACAGTTTGAAAACCTCTCCACTAGCAGTTCAACATGTAACATTCCAACCCTGTATTCATTGTGAAGATATCCATTTTTTTCTGTCCAACTTTTCCTAATGACCCAGGTTGCCAGGGTCTCTCTAGGTTTTTAATAGTTGGCTTCATCAAATTAAAAACTTGGCTTTATGTAGGTTGCACCATTACCAATGCTTCTCATTTGTAAGTGATCTATTTTATAAGAGTTATTTTAATCTAACAAATGAAAATAAGAACTTTGGTACTTACTTATATAAGAGGGTTTTTACCTTCCAAAGAACTTCCAAAGTGCTTTGTACTAGAGCAGGCTGTGTTCCTCAGTGAATCCTGCCATGTAACCATGGAGTAAAACAGTGTTTGGACAGCAGAAAAACTTGTTTGCTTCTTCTGTCAGAGATAAAATTTGACTTAGCTGCAGGAAGAAATTTTTAACCAATAGGGACATTAACTCCCTGGAAATTATTAATTTGTAAAATGTCTCGTGTCAAAAATATATATAATTGTTTTGATAAGATATAAAGAGAATGTTTCTTCTTAAACTGAGATCATTGGGGTTATTTTCCACTTTCTAGATTTACCAGAAATTCAGCAGAGGACTGATAGATACCAAGGTTTTATGCTGTTTGTTTCATCCATGGAAAATTAGCTCATTTCATGAGAAATACACCCAGAATTTCAGGAAAGATGAAAAATGGATAGTGGTGTACAAGTGAATAGTTTGTAGAAACAAAAGGGTTTCCCCCCCCAGGAATGCTTTAAAGCATATCCTCCATAAGACAGCATTAAACAACAGCAAACAGAGAACACTGGAAATGCTCCCAGAGCTCTGAAAAGTGCCAGTCACATGTGCCTGAGTGGCCATTCTGAAGTAAACAATCTGAAGTGATTTGAAATGTAGGATTAGGCTACCTCTATCTTGGATGACTTGGAGAAAATACTCATTAAAGAAACCAAATTGAAGATCACTAATGTTTCTAGCAATAAAAAAAGAAAGGTAAAGCCAGTCCTGTTTGGGGTTGGGACATAAGTGAGAAAGGGGAAGAAAGTGGAGATAATGAAAGAGTGAATATGTTCAAAATATGTACAGTAAGAAAATGGAACAGTAGAGCTTGTTGAGTGTGAAGAGGGAGGGAGTTTGAGAGAGACTGTGGGTGTAATCAAGGTATGATGTTATGAATAGATAGATGTGTCAAAATGCAACCCTTTTATACAACCAATTGATGCGAATAAAATTATGGGAAGAAAAATCTTAAGAATTTGGAACGTATGAAAGATGCATCTTATGGTTATAAAAACAAAAACATAATGCAAACTGATGAAAATTAACTTCACAGAAAATAGAATCAAATCTCATATATGTTTTCCATGTATTCTTTAAAATATAGTATTTCTATTATATTAAACTTGTGAGAAGATTTTTCTTTTCTTTAACTGTGCTCAAGATCTTTAATATGCTAGCCAAACTTTCAATCACTGAGCTATGTCCCCAGCCATCTTTTGAATGTCTTTCAAGGCTACTCTTATTAAAGCTCATACTTTAATTACTTTCTTCAAATATGTGTATTTGTTTCCTCTCATAATCTAGACAAATGAGTAGACTTTACTTTTCTTTTGTTTTTCTTTACCCTTTTCTTTTTTCTTTCTTTTTTTTTGTGCTGGTCCTAGGATTTGAACTCAGAGCCTGGGCACTGTCCCTGAGCTTTTGTGCTCAACCTAGCACTTGAACCAAAGCTCTACTTCCAACTTTACTTTTTGGGGCTGGGAAGGTGGCTCAGTGGTAGAGTGCTTGCCTAGCATACATGAAGCCCTGGGTTCAATTCCTCAGCACCACATACACAGAAAATGCTGGAAGCGGCACTAAGGCTCAAATGGTAGAATGCCAAGCCATAAGCAAAAGAAGCTGAGGGACAGAGTCCAGGCCCTGAGTTCATGCCCCAGGACTGGCAAAACAAAACAACAAAAAAACAACCTTTATTTTTTTGTCATTAATTGGAAGTTAAGTGTCTCATGGACTTTTCTGCCTGGGCTGGCTTTGACTCCTGATCCTCAGATCTCAGCTTCCTGAGAGTTAGGATTACAGGCATGAGCCATCTGCACCTGGCTAATAGGTAGCTTTTCTGACTCACTAAAATGGCATAACCTTTCTCTCTAGCTTCTTGCTCTTTACTCCTAAAAATTTAGGATATGAGAAGAAATTATAAATGATATCTCCTTAAACCTATTAAAAATTTCTGTTCATCACTGGTAAAAGAGAGAATGACACCAATCTCTGCTTAACTAAATATTTGTAATCCTAGCAGACAATCACTTTGATGTTTTTAGACAATCACTTTGATGACTACAAGCAATTCTTTAAATTGACAGCATGCTCTTAAAATTTGAGGCTATGTTTTGCTCCGTGGGCTGGTTCATATTTCTTTTCCTATATGCACATATATGTATGCACAATCTCTCTTCCCTGTTCCCTTCTTTCTCTCTGTTACATGGTAATACCTCAACCTGACAAGGTGGCATCTCCAAAAGAGTTAATAGTTGAGTCTTCATGGTCATCATCTCCTCTCTTATTGTCATATGAATTCCTAACTCAAAGTTAATATTCTGCACTAGTGTGAAATATCACAATTTTTTAAAAAGACATCCAGTAACTCAACAAAAGAATGTTGCCATCTGGATGTGGTAGCTCAAGCCTGTAATCCTAGCTACTTGGGAGGCATAGATTGGGAGATCAATCACAATTCAAAGCCAGCTCAGGCAGAAAAGTCCAGAAAAGTTTTCAATATTCCATTTCACTCAGTGATTGGGTACAGGTACCTGCCATCTCCAGCAATGCAGGGAAGTGTGAGAATCACAACCCAGGCCACCTCAGGATAAAGCAAGATCTTACCTCAAAACTAACCCAAGCAAATCTGAGTTAGAGTCACAGCTCAAGTAGTAGAGCACCTGCTTAGCAAGTGTGAGATACTGGTTCAATCCCTAGTACCACACAAAAAAAGAGAAAAGAAAAATGCTGCCAATGTATCTAAGGCATCTATTTCCTTGCAGAAGCCAGGAAAAAGGGAATCTCAGATTAGAATATTCTAGAATATATGTGTGTGTGTATATGTGTGTAGGGAATCTCAAAATAAGAGAGAGAGAGAGAGAGAGCGTTCCAGTGAGAATAAATGTCTGCCCTATCCAGACAAGAGAGTCTGTGAGACCTCTCAACGGATAGGGTTACAGAGTGGATGAGATACTGGGTCCTCCTCATTCCCAACCTCTGCAAGGTCAGCTAGTCCCTAGGCTCTTTCTAAAGAAGTCCTTGCTCTGTTTATACCTATGTACTAGGTTATTTCCCCCAGCTCCATGGGTTCATTACCATACAAACTCTTGCAACTTTCAAATGTATTTCCAACTCCATAGGTCCTCTCTGAATTTCAGGTTGATATCCCAATGCCCATATCCACTTTATTTGAGTTTATAGCATGTTAAAATCTTCTGATTCTAGTTTTAACCCTACCCCCACCCTATACCTATATACTTACTAGAGTTTCCCTGCTCATTTCCTCCTTTCAGTTAATGGCTGGTCCAACTTAGAAAGTAGCTCAAACTAAAATCTTGTCGTTTTCTGAGACACCTCTATTTCTTTAAAACTATCCAAAGCTGACTTGATCAGTACATGTTGTCAGCTCCGCTTTAATAGACATGTGTCACTGGTAACACTGTCATCATCTTTCTCTGGGTTACTGGAAGCACTGTCAAACTGGGATTCATGTGCCAGTCCTTACCTCTATTTGCAGCAAGAACAATCCTCTTAAAGTGGATGAAATCATGTGCTTCCTTCGCTCAAACTCTCAAGGCTCTTATCTATTCAGAGTAAAAGGCAAATTCTTTTCCTGGCTTATAAAGCTAGATGATCTGCCACCCCTGGTCTTATTCATCCCTAGCCTTCATGCCCTCTGATCTCTCCTCTTCTCCCATCAACATGCCACCTACTCTCCAGATGTCTTCACCCCTTTCTATAGGTCAGATTTCACCTGCGCAGAGAGGTCTCCCCTGCCTACTGTATATAGCTAGATCCCCCTTCTCTAACACTCCTATATGTATTTATTTTCCCATCATGCATTTGTCGCATCTCATAATATGTAAACACTGTGAGTGTTGTATTTTTTTTTTCTGTGTTGGTCACTAACTCCTAGAAGGCTTCCTGGAACATGGTCTGAATTCAGCAAATATTTGTTTAATTAAGGCTAACTCTTCCCCCAAACTTCCTATCTCCATAGGTATTTGAGGTTTGGGGGCTTTATCATTGTTATTGTCATTGTATCTCATGCATGAATGGTAGAGAAGGGCTGTACCATTGAGCTATATTCCCATTCCTTTTGTTTCATTTTGTTCTGGACACGAGGTCTCTCCTACGAGCCCCCCAGCCAGCCTAAACCTTGCTGTGCTCCCTTTTTTGCCACCCAGGTAGCTAGTAATGCAAGCATGTCCCACCATGCATGGCAGTCTCTGAGTTTTAAGCCATTTATGGCTTCTCAACTGAGTTAGTCTGAGCTGTTGTTGAATTGGGGTTTGTATCAACTAAGAAAAACATTTGAACCACACACACATCTCCTTAAGCTACACAGTTGAATCTGTAATTTCTGATCAGCATACCTATATCACTGAATTAAGTAATCTCAAAAATCTGTCTACACCTGTCTTTCTTGGTAAAAACAAGCAAATTTGTGCAGTCTTCCTCTCTTATTTGAGTTTATACTTGATATGAGGACATGACCTGTTATCAATCTAGAGAGACTATCAAGTGGGATGAAGAAGCCTAGAGGAGAGTTAAGTCCATTCCCTTTGGAAAGAAAGCAGCATTGTCTTCCAGCAATCAGAGAGCCTCAGCAAACATAGCGAGGTACATTCATGATGGAGAGTCTGGGCATTCTGAGTCTTCTACACCCTTTCTGCACCCTTTCCCCTTATTTCTAGCTCAGTAAACAAAAGAGAGCTGGCAAGGCTGTGACTGAGGAGATGTCGCAACTTGGCAATGCACAGAACGAAACTGTGGTTTGGACTCATCTACCTCTGCTTGTTACCTCTTGGGAGAGGGAGGAGATTGGCATGCACAGATGGAGTTGTTACTCTAAGTGGTAATTTTAAGAAAGATCCATGAATTTTATATGACTAAAATTCACTTCAGAATTACACTAAACTCTGGGTAGTATGAGCAACACTGAAGGTTTTTCCTTAGGAATTCAGTCTAGTAAACATTCACCATTCAGCCAAGCTTCTCCTGTAGTTGTCGATCCAGAGGCTCATTCCTAGGACCCCATCTTTTTTTTGTCAGTCATGGGGCTTGAACTGTGGCCTGAGCATTGTTCCCGAGCTCTTCAGCTCAAGGCTAGTGCTCTACCACTTGAGCCACAGCGCCACTTCCCGTTTTCTGGTGGTTTATTGGAGATAAGAGTTTCACAGCTTTTCCTACCTGGTTTGGCTTTGAACTGTGATCCTCAGATCTCAGCCTCCTGAGTAGCTAGGATTACAAGCTTGAGCCACCAGTACCGTTTCTAGGACCCCTTCTAAAAGCTCACCGTCACTATGTCCTACTCCTGTAGTGTGTATAATTACCCTGGATGTATTTTCCCCTGGCTTTCAATAACATCTCACCTGTAATCAGTCTCTCAAATCTCAGATTTGACATCACCCATTCTCTCAATTACAATCCCAGCTTCTTTAAACTATAGCTTTTCCTCAATGCTAACATATTGTTTACCACTGCTGCCTCAACATTTCTTTTCTCCTATTTAAACACTGATTTCAGGGTAGAATCCAGAAAATTATTGAATATATAATTAGTAAAAATATAAATTATTGAAATGTATAGGATGTTATGATATCAAAGAGGAAAGGCACAGATGCCCAGAAGAGAGAACTATTCAGTTTGATGATGATAATTAATTAAAACATTATGTAAGGGCTCTACATATATTACTTCATTTGATCATCCCAATAAGAGTTTATCAGACAGACTAGTAGACTATCCCCATTCATAGTAGAAGGAAACATTAAATTACTTGACCATGATCACATGGTTTGCCAATGATGTAGCTGCAATTCAAACCTGGGAACTCTGACTCCTGAGTCCCTGTCCTTGGCCAACTCCCAACAGAGGTAGAGGAATATATCCTATCTAGATCAAGGCAATAATCTGTGCAAAATCAGGAAATGAGAGAACATGGTTTGTTTGAGCACAGTATGACACAAGTGAGTAATGGCAGAAAATGACACTGAAAGGGTGGACAGAAATCAGGTTCAGGAAGAGGCTTATTTTCTGGAGCTTATCTTATAGGAAGTAGAGAGTGTTGAAAGTTTGAAACAGTACAGTACAAGATCAGAGTTGTGTTTCTAAATAATCCCTCTAGCAGTGATGTGGAAGATGAACTGGGAGAGACAGAAAGTAGAGGTACTGGCTAATATTAGGAAGCATTTTGTTATGCTAAGGGGTTGACTTGATCAGCAGCATTAACAATAGAGCAAGAGGAGGTGGAGTTGAATGTTGCAGAAGGAAATGGAAAATTTTGTATTGCAAATGTGTCAACAGTATTTCCAGAAGGAAATAGGATAATGGTATCTTTCTATTTGCTTCTATCTTCCTATTAAGAAAACAATACTCCTAACTTCTCACACTGAGCACATAAATACTATTTTACAAATAATAACCGATGCTTTCCACCTTGAAGAATAAATGGATATGAGAAGTAAATCTTTTATAAGGCTTTTAAAAGGCACAAGGCATAATCCTAACTACACATAAAAGATTTCAAATAAGAGCTAATTATAATCAGTCATCTCTTTTACCTTTAAAATCTTTCCTTGGATAGCTATTCAGAAATAAGGACCAGAAAATTTTGTTGCTCAGATAATTCTTGTATATTTAAACTACTTTTTGATTGGATGTGACATTTATTTAACTTTACTGTTTGTCAGTGAAATTTGATTTCCTCACACTGGGTAATCAACCCAACTCCGAATTTCTAAAGACTAATTTTAGTCATCATTTTACAAGAATGATAATGTTCAGAAACTAAATATTATGATAAATGTTAACTATCAAAATGGAACCAACACAATACTTTAAAAATACATTTGTAAATAGTCTACATTTATTAACAGTAGTATGTATTACTGGATCATCATGTTAAGGTAAAGGAGTATCAGGTATAATCTGTTTCCATCAACATGTTAAAGATGATCAACTTACAATATATTTTATAGTGAATGACATGAAATTATTACAAAAAGAAATTTGTGTGTTAAATAATTTAGTAGAAAAATGTCATAAAAGTATAAAAATTGTGACCCTTTAAAATAACATGCAGAGTATTTTCATAGATGTTTATTTGTTAACTTCCCCACAAATTATACCTAGAACCTATTAAAATCAATGGACACTCTCTTAAAAAATAAACACATACTTGTGAATTTATGATAGCAAGATAAGCGATCCACTAGTTAGGGTTAAATGTTTAATATATATTTCAAAATTCATGTTTTTAATAAATAAATTTATTCATTCTAGAAAACATAAGTGCTTTTGAAGCTAAGTTGTTGACTGTATTACTCTACAATATCATTGCTTTAGATTTTAAAAAATGGCTTTCAAAGTGTACATAAATGGTTCCTCTTTCACATTCCTATACCCCCTAAAAGAAAGTCTATCAGTAGTCTAGCACAATACTGAGCAACCTTTATACTTTTGCTATCCGGCATTTAACAAGTTACACACTGCAAGTGAATTCCATTGTTTTCTAAGTGTTTGGAGGGTGACATTAGGCTATTACATTTTGAGGTATGTTATACCTTGTTTGTTTTTTTTTTGTTTTGTTTTTTGAGAGAAGATCTCACTGTGTAGCTCAGGCTGACCTCAAACTCACAATCCTCTTGCCTCAACCTCCCTATTGTTGAATTATAGGCATGTACGACCATACCCAAGTTTAATGACAAATTCTACATTCAATGAATATTCTACAAATAGGTTAATAATGCATATTTTCCATTGTTTGGGAACTAAAATGCTGTAATATTTTCTTGATACAAAGTAAATGCAAATGTAAATTTGAGTAAGTTTATCTCAGAATGAAGTAATCTTCATATTTAGAGATAGATATGCAAATAATTTATAGAATAAAAGTATCTTTTCAAATGTGCTTGTCTAGACACATCATAGTAGCAGTTGCTTCTGAGAATCTATCTTACTGAATAAACATTTTTTTAATTTTAGAAAGTAGTACACGTACTAATGAACTCAATTAATAGAAATTAAAAGGATTTACAAATAAAATGAATAATTCTCAATGCTTTCATGCATGCATTGGATAATAGCTTCCAAGGAGTCTTTTTAAATGCACATTTTTCAAAAGCTGTATAGCCTAGGAGTCTGCTACTCCGAGACAATTTTTAGTCATAGAAAGGAAATAGGAAATAAAGCATATTCCAAAGTGATGAGGAATCTGTTGCCCTATTGATAATAAATGCCTGGAGAGATGAGAACTTGTGATTTATGGCTTAAAGTGCTTGGGTCTGATCATCATTTTGGCCTCTTTGAAAGAGGACTTGTAGCCAGTAGGCTGTGCCTCATTCATACCAGGCCAAGTGCCCCAGAAAATCCCATTACGGACACCTTTGTACTTTTGGTGGTAATACTTGCCATTTAAGTTTGCAGAAAGGCATGCATCAAACCACCACCCTGAACTGTAGTAGTGCCCACAGTTGCCAGAGGGATAGCGATCATTGTCTCTATCTGGGGTGGTGAAAAACTTCAGATCATGGTTGTAATGCTTATTGAAACGCAAAGCATCCCCAGCCGTGCCATTGTAGTTGCCAATGTGTAAACGGTATTTGAGAAACTCATTGGCCACGTAAAACTGATCATAGAGGGCATACAGTTTGACACCATTAAAGTCTTCAAGATCGACTCTCAAGATCATTTCCTTGCTCTTGGTCAGAAGATGAATTTTATCATTTCCCAGCCAAAACTCTCGCCGGAGGTTTCCAAAGCCTGCTTTGTAGTCTTCCCATGTTCTGGTGAAGTTGGTGCTCCCGTCAAGTCGAGCCTGCAGCACGGTCCAGCCTCCCCCCATAGTCTCCATGTCACAGAACACCTCAAAGCTGCGGTTTTTGGGATCTGGGGTAACTCTGTAGGTCTCACTGCTCCTTTTGCCTATTACGTAGTAGTCAGAACAATCTTTATATATTAGATGTTGAACTGAAGGAGGAAGAAAAGAAAGCCATGGGATTTTGTTAATGAAAGTATGCATCTGGAAAACTCTTTACACAAATGCAGTCTGATCATTAATGACAATAACCTTCCTCTGCTAAATTCACCTGAATCTGGGCAGCAAGTGATTTTTAAGGACACAGACCAAGAACTCGATGTGATAGACAAGACTAACATACCTTTGCTTGGCAATAAGCATGATAACATGAATAATGAGTAACTAACTCTAAAAATGAATATGTAAAGGTAACATGTAATGAGTACTGCTATGTTCTAGACATTCTGCTAAACACTGGATAAAAGTGTCACATTTAATCTGCACACCAACCTTTTCATACAAGTAGTATCACTAGCTGCTGATGGGGATATTTAGGCACAAAGAGGCCCAGTGGCTTACTGAAGTTCACACCAGCATTAAATGGCAGAGGTGGGGCACAAACTCATATCTGTCTAGAAGCAAAATTTACTCTCATGGCCATTGCTTTTCTGTCCTACAGCTCACATGACCCCAACTCTCCTAGAACTGCAGTCTAGGCACGGGAAGGAAGTTTTATAGCATATGTTCCAAAGGATACATGAAAGCTGGAGTAGACATTGATTGTAAATTCACATTTAATTTCCTTGACAACTATACAAAGGAAGCTCATTTTTTCAGTCTTTTAAAAATGATGCCCTTTTTAAAAAATAATGGTTCTGAATTTAGTATTGCACATATTCAGTTTCTACAAAGAAACAACAGGTGGTTATGTTCAAGATAGATGTCATTCATTAACAGGGTTTAGCAGCTATTTATTCCCAAATAATTTTTATAAACTGTATGGCAGATGTGGTGAGTTTAGTATACAGTACTTTAAGGTACAAAAATATATTCATATGGATGCTTCTACTGCTGTTTTGTGGCTCGGGGAATTGAAGCCAGAGTCTTGTGCATGTAGTAAGTAACACTTGATCACTTCAGCTACACAACTACTCCTTTTGCTTTTCTTTTTCTTTTATTATTTACTTATTTTATTTATTTATTTTTATATTTATTATCTTTTGCCTGGAGCTGGCCTCATAATCTTCCTACCTCTGCCTTTCAAGTAACTGGGTTTTATAGACAGGTATACCAACATGCCCTCTCTACTCCTATATATTTAGAACTCAGAATATTCAGATATTTCCCTAAACCTCTTAGGAGGAAAATTAATTCTTGCCAGGCAGTGTCATATCTAGCTGTGTACTCAGTGATTTCACTGAAGTCGTGAACATCTGCTTTGCAATCTGTGAAATTCACGTCTAGGCTGCCAAGAGTATTAGCAGCTGTGGTCATTGCAACCACTGCCTTCCTCTCTACCAGCTCTGGCAAATCCTCTGGGGATGGAGCATGCCCAAAGTGTTTCAGGATAAAAAGGAGTCTCTGCTCTGTCCCTTTAAATGGATAGGCAGTGGTGGCTCTCCAAAGTAAGATGACCAAGGAGTAGTAGTCCCAGGAATTTAGGAATTGGGGGAGCCATCGGTTCAAGGGCAAAGTAGGCAGTTAGATCTGTGTTTTCTCGTATGTGTTAAAGTTAAGTCCGGATAGTGAGATTGGATTCTGTTTCTTTATGTTTGAAAACTAGCTTAAAGTCAAAGAAAAAAAAAAGGTTTTATTCCTTCCCTTAGTGACATGCCAAAAATTCTTCCCTCAAAACATTTTTGTGCCACTAAATCTCAAAGCAAAAAGTTTTGCACACACACACACACAGGAAATGGCTTTTATTTCATCTATACAACCTCCCATTTTCAGTAGATATTTTCAATTATGAACTGTAGATTGCTTGCTAAAAATCTTTCAAAGACCACTTGTTGCTACATGAGACCTGGCAGCCAGCCAACCCCAAGAAAAACTAATGTCCAATGAACAAAGCACAGCTGCCAACCTTGCCTTCTCTCTCAGGTGTTCAAACACATCAGGAAAATGATAGACTAAAGGCACAAAGCCATTAAGAAATTCTCTCTTGCTGCTGGTGCTTGTGTGAAGAAAGTCTGGCACTGAAGCAAATAAGATGTTGAAACTGAAAGTGCTTTCTGGTGGTGACAGAGCCAGTGATGAGATTTGGAAAGAGGTCAAGTATCATTTCTGAAGTCCCATTCCAGAAGATACTTGTTTTTCCTGGACTACCTTAATGAAACAAAAGACTTAGACATTTAATCCTTCACTTATTTAACTTATTCCCTCGGGCTGCAACGCTGTGGACACGCCCTAGCTATATAACCTCCCTGAACTGATAAGAAAACATGATTACAAATTCACATACCTGGCTGGGACTGGATTAGCTCTTGACTGGGACACTTGGATGAACATTTGCCGTCCAAACTATTGACCACAGATGTGAGATTGGCCACTTTGCTGTCGACGTAAGTTTCTATGTTGTTCATATTTACAAGATTCAGTTTCTCCAGGCGACCTTGCAGCATGTCGAGCTCCTCCTTTGCAGTCTTCAGCTCGGAGGACAGCTTGCTCACCTCGTTCTCCAATTCTTCAACTCTATTGTCCCCAGCCTCTCCCGGGGCTCCCGTGCCAGGGGACCCCAGTCCATGTCCTGGATCTCGGTGATCATCAGCTTGCAACTTACAGTCTTGGCAAGATTTCTTGAGGCTGTCGACGATTTCCTTGAGAGTCTGGACTTCTTTGAACACCTCCTCTATTCTGCCGAATTCCTGGGGCAGCTGAATGGCCAGCGGGGGCAGGGTCACCTGGAAAGGACACTCGCCGGCCGAGGAGCATTTCCCTCTGCTCTCCAGCATCGCCGGGCAGGCGTCCTTTGCCCTCCCATCCCTAATTTCCTCGGTTTCGTTGTTTGCCACCACCACCAAGCCGCAAGCAGCCAGGACAGCTGAGCTCAGCCAGCACCAGTCTGGAAGCTTCATCTCGGCAGTGGAGAACGGTGGGGAGCAGTGGGGCGCCTGCCGGCAGCAGGCGGAGAGCTTTAATAGCCAGGCTGCTGGGTCAGGCTGTGTTCCCAGAAAAGGGCGGGAGCCTTTGCATCACACGTTTCAGAATCGCACAGGAAGCGGAGCTGGTCCCCAGCAGATGCGCTGAGCAGAGGCTGTCATTCATTCTCTGTCCAACGTTCTTTGCGCCGGGATGGCTTGCCGCGCGAGGGGACGCGCGCGTTCGCCAGGACTCACCGGCCATCCCTCAGTTGTGATTTATCTGCGTACTTCAGGATTTTGGAAAGCACAGGCAAAACCTTGGAGAAATAATTTTGCTGTACTTCTGTTTGAAGTCACTCAAAGTAATTACAACCTAACTCCTTTGGAAGCAATTAGTTTTCAAAGATCAGTATTACAGACCAGCTGTCAAACTACAGAAATGTTACCAAAATCGAAATGTTACTAAGATGTTACTAGCATGGGGGCATGGAGGAAATGTATTTCTGATGAAAGCATAAGCATTTTAAGTTTCTAAAAATAACAACATGTAGCTTTCAAGCTCAGGCAATGGGCTTTGGTTTCCTCTGTTTGAAAAGGGGAAGAAAACTGGTAGACAAGAGTGCTGCCTTCTCTTCTGACATTTAGGTGGATATAATTGTCTAGACGCCTAAAACACTTAGAAAACACATGACTGTCTTTCCTCAGATTCAGTAGCTGCCTTCTTTACCCTCTGCCATTTTTGGTTATTGTCCTGTCATCTTCCACAGCGGCTCCTTTATGACTTTTCTGCGCCTATCTTTCTGATGTTTCCTGACTCCTTTAGAACCCCAGGCCTGGCAGCCCCCCTCTGCTTTCTGCCTCCAGGGGAGGTGGTTCTATTCTCTCTGTCTGTGAGCCACTTGGCATAGAGGTCACCTGTCCAAAGCACGTCAGCACTCAGCCCTGGCAGTTTCTGACGTTTCTGTCCACAGGCCAAGGGCAAGAGTTCAACTTCAATTAGAGAAACCTCCTCTTTTAAAATTTGTTTTGCACACTAGCTTTTGTCAGATAGCTTATTCAAGTTTATTATTACTTTAAACATGATTTCAATATGATTACTATAGATCACAATCTAAATTCTTTAAAGTACTCTGTAATCTCTCTCATACTTATTTAGTCTGATTTCCAATAATTTTTTTCCCCATATACCCTTCATTTTAACCACACTACCCTCTTCACATTCTTCCAATATGCTGCCTTACTTTCCACTTCTGGGATTGTTCTTACTGCTAAAACTGAGGTTTCAATCCAGATTCACCCTCCAACTGGATAAAAAGATCATTATAACATTACTGAGCCTTCATGTCTGCTGATAGGGGAGGAATTTTGCTGTTCTCTCAGAACCAGAGTTACACAAACTTGGAGTGCTGAAGGGAAAGATTCAGTGTATAAACAAATTTGTTATATGCCTTGTTAGTCTCCATCTTCTAAAAATAATGTTTTTCTCTTTATTCTATCCAATGTATTCTTTTTTAAAATTTTTATTTATTTTTTATTGTGAAAATACTATACAAAGGGTTACAATTACATGGGCAAGATAATGAGTACATTTCTTATCAAGCATTGTATCCAGTGTATTCAATGTTACACACAATTTTTTTTTTGGGTCCGGTCATGGGACCTGAACTCTGGGCCTGGGTGCTGTCCCTGAGCTCTTCAGCTCAAGGCTAGCGCTCTACCACTTGAGCCACAGCGCCACTTCCGGCTTTGTTCTTTTTGCTTATGTGGTGCTGAGGAATCGAACCCAGGGCCTCTGGCATGCAAGGCAAGCGCTCTACTACTGAGCCACCTTCCCAGCCCCAATTTTTAACTCCAACTTAAAAACAAATCTCCTTTCATTTTACTTTCCTGACTCACTTCCAAGACAATATCTACCTGTTTTGAGGAGAGAAATAAATGACTAGATAAGTTTGAAAAGAGAGAACGATGATAGTATATCAAACTCATGTTTGGGATGATGGTTTCAATTCTGGTACCTCATGAAAAACCTCTGACAAACTGGGGTATAAGCCCATATATTCACCAGTCAAGTATTCATTAAGGGTCTCCTGTTTACTCAGCACCATGTTAGAACACATATAAGATACAGGTCACTATCTCATTTATTTATTCATTATTTATTATTCACCTTCTACATGCAATGCACTACTGTGGACATTTGGCTTACAATAACAAGCAAACCAGATAACCAAGGACCTCTTGTTTTCTTCTGGTTGGACTTCCAAACAAAACCCTTAGTACTTTTAAAAAGTTTCTAAATCTAACAAAAGTGCAGTATTCTGGCTCTTAAAATGGGTTCGTCTGCTTGAATCAGGGATTTGTTTTCCAAACTCTGCTGGTAATGCTTGGGCTGGACACCCCCCACTTAACTTAGCTTCAGGCTAATGGCATAGTTCCACCTCAAAACACTTGGAAGAACTTTGGGAACTGGCTCTTGTCTCTTTAGGAGCCACTGGAAATTGCCCCAATGAAAGGATAAACTATGTCATTAATCAGTTTCAGTGATACTAATACCCACCAAGTGAATTGACACTCCATAGGGGCAGAATGTTGTGCTACAACATTCTAATTTCCTCATCCTCCCCTCTCTACAATTACTATCTGCACTTGCAGTCGAGGGAAACAAAAAGCTCAACATAATAAATGACTTAGCTATGGCTACAGTATGTAAAAGAAAGGTCTGGGATTTGAACCAGGGTCTGACTCCAAAGCTGTCTTTTCTCCTAAGTCACACTGCCAAGTAGAAGAATAATATTGGAAGACATATTGAAACCATGATGTAGAGAGTATGGTGTTCAAATCAATTTCTAGGTAAGTTTGGGAACCGAGACAGTCTTAAAGCAAAGAAGTAGAAATCTATTTTCCCATCAGGGTCATTTTAGTAATGACTCTTCTGCTAGAAACCAATGGATTCTCATACCTTGAAGTTCAGCTACTTGTAAGATATTTCTACTCAGTAGATTGCCAATACTTAAAATTTAATGTATTGAAACAGGAATACAATGATCATGACTATCCCCAGTCAACTACCATTTCCCTCTTTGCTGTCACTACCATGATATGACTTAGGTACAATCAGAGTCCTATTTTTCAGAGTTCTTCCTCAACTCTCCCTCTCTGACAATTTCCCCTCACTTATCATCCTGTGCATCTAACACTACTTAGCAATGTCTGTCTCCATCTATCTTCCCTCCTGCCACCACCGATCTACCTTTTTCTTAACACTTGATACCACACTTACTACTCTCACATCTTTTGGACAGCATCACTTTGTATAACAGCTGAAACTACAGATGATCAAAGAAATAAGACAGGATCCAGGAAATAGAGTTTCAAGAAGGAGAAGGAGACCATTTTAAAGCAAAATGGAGAAGCAGATTTCCTTATGCTCAACTATAGAAATCTTGCTCTGACCTCGAGCTTCTGCTGGAAAGCCTTTCTGGATTCTCTTACACCAGCCTTCCCTGCTCCTCCTCGGCCATGATTTCTATGGTACTGTTGGAATCTTCCCTTCTCTCCCCAATCCACTCTCAACTTAGCACTATATTTCATATTCACTTACACGTATGCTTTTCAGATCTGAAAAATTAACAGAAATACACAGTGGGCTTTTAAAGTAGTGAAATTTGTTTCCATAAGTCACATAGGGAAATTACCTATTCATCATATATTACATATATTCATCACATATTCAGCCTTCTTTTTCATATACCTAAATTACATTTAATTGAGAAGATATATATTTTCTATATCTGGATCGGACTCCTAAATGAAAATTTCACTTCCTCTCATATGTTCTATTTTTAGGGGTCATATAACAAAATTCCTATCTGTACCAAAGGAAGTAAGTAATGAAAACTATTTATAGTAATAAGATTCTTTATTGATATTGTCATATACTCAAAACATTTTTATTTCCTGATTTATTAAATCTTAGCATTCTTGATTTTTAAAAAGAAATATATACTTTTCTGATAAGAAAGTTTAAATATTAAGGTGATTTGAAATGACACCAGAAAATAATATTTATTTTAATAGCCATCAATATTAATTTCATAAAAGAACTTTGAGCCAGGTACTGGTGGCTCGTGCCTATATAGGACACTGAGCTATAAGGATCATGGTTCAAAGGCAGCCTCTCCAATTAATCAACAAAAATCTGGAAGTAGAACTGTTGCTCAAGTTGGTAGAGCACCATCCTTGAGCAAAGAAGCTCAGAGACAAGGCCCAGGCTGAGTTCAAGCCCCAGGACAAGCACCAACCCCCCCCCCAAAACTCTGGTGAAAATCCTAGAGGTCTGTGGCTATGTCTATAGAAAACTAGCAGAGCACTTGCCCAGCATGGCCAAGACCCTGTGTTTAATCCCCAGCCCACACCAAAAAGGAAACTGGGGCTGGCAAGGTAGCTCAGTTGGTAGAGTGTTTGCCTAGCACTGAAAAATGAAATCCTTAGTTCAGCCACTCAGAGAGAGATAAAAAAAATGGCCTCATTTTGACTAAATCTAGAATAAAAGTTCTTTGGTATGTTTCCTAGGCTATCACTCTGTCATAGAAGGGAAATTCCATTACGGGTAGATTTACAATAGAAATTTCTCCAATGTGAACTTTCCTTGAAAGATTGATTATGTGAATCTCTTTGTACCTCAGTCATGGGGCTTGAACTCAGAGTCTTGGCACTGTCCCTGAGCTTTTTTATTCAAAGCTAGTGCTCTACCACTTTGAGCCACAGCTCTACATCTGGTTTTCCAATGGTTTATAGGAATTCAAGAATCTCATGGACTTTCCTGCCTGGGCTGGCTTTGAACCACAGCCCTCAGATTTCAGCCTCCTTTAGAGCTACGATTGCAGGCATGAGCCACTAGTGCCTAGTTAATTATGTGAATCTTCAAAGGCTTCTGAACCAACTGAAGTATAGACAGAAACATCCAAAGATTCAGTTTTAATCAGAACTTGGAATAGTCATCCATTGTGGTAACAATGCAGAGCTTCAGTTTAGTATTCAGGGCTTCGTGTGTTAAAATTTTGAAACTGGAATTCCATAGGAATTTTAAGATGTTCATTAGTCAGTATCTATCAACACAAGATCTTGTATGTACCCCAATCTAGCCCCAGGAATCATAAGATTCATAGGATAATGGTATCGAATTTTACTTTCATATCTCTAAATTTCCAGAGTTAGAAAACTTCATATAGCTAATATTGAGGAAACAGGCAGATGCCCCTAATTAGATGAACAGATCAAGAAAAAGTGTTGGATATACTTATATACACAGGGGAGTTTTACTCATCCATTAAGAATGATTTACCATTTGCAAAGAAATTAATGGACCTGGAAAAAATTATGTTAAGTGATGTAAGTCAATCCCAGAAAGACAAAGGATGCATGCTTCCTCATATATGGAATCTGTTTCTAAATGCATAAGAAAACACATCAGAGTTGGATGCAGGTATACACACTGTATTAGCTGAAATATGGTATTTTCTGGGGAGAATTCAGTTGTTGTAATTTCTTAGAAAGACAAACTCATAGTATCCTTGGATTCTAAGACACTGGTACTTGAAAGGTGGGGTGTGGAGTCAAGAAGAGAGGGGCCATGAATGAAGAGAGGAAGAGGGCAGAATGCATGCACAAATTCAATACATATCCCACAGAAAATGGAGAGGAATCGTGTGGTTGGGAAGGATGGGATAGAAGGATGAAAGGCGTGACACCAGTCAGGATGTGTTATGTCCATAAACTGATTCTTTGAAGGGGAACTTCTTTGTTCAACTATTTAAAGACAATTTTAAAGATAAGTTTTAGTGAATAGGCAATTTGCAAAGATTGAATCCAGAAATAAGGATGACTACATATTATTATACAAAATCATTAACTTTAAGATTTTGAAAAGATTCTTAGCTGAGAGGGCTTATTTGGGTTTATCTGTTTTATCACTTTTATACCTTAGGGCTTTACCTTACCTATATTTAGCAATTTGACACAATATATAAACATGAATTTATATAATTTATAACACATATGTATTTATAACATTTTATTATATCATATAATCTCATATAACATTACATTTTTATAAATTTGATATAAGCCAATCATAATTTGGCATGAGAAGTAATCTCAGTATATTAGTTTATTCATAAAAATCATTGCTGCTAAATAAGTTATTGTGGAAAAAGTAAAAATATTAAATTCCATGACTTTCTGAGGAATATATACCTTTCAGATACCTATTTTTAGATTGTTAGAAAGTCACTTTTAAAATACTCTAAAGTTTATCTTATGAAATGTACATTAGCATGTGTAGCTCAGTAAATTTAAAAAGCCATTTCCACTGTTCTGATAAATAAAGATTATTATGAAATAACTGAATGTAGTTTGATTGGTCCAGGTTGAAATACTGCTAGCTCTCTACCCAAGTGCTTCATAAGAAATTTTTTAAAATATAGTTTGAAGTACATAATATTCTGAAATATAGCATTATTTTGTTTAGCTGTACTTGTATTTTGATATTATTTGTGATTTGGGTCATTTTCTTTTACTTACAGAAGTAGAAGAAACCACTTAAAATCATTATCAACAGATGCTTAGCCCTCATTTTTTCTTAAACTAATGGTCATTTGTCACAGCTTCCTCTGCTTATATATTTAATCCAGAATCATTTTGATCATGTTTATATGCAAGAATAATGTGACATGTTTTAAAGTTCAGTTGGAATAATTGCTGTCGCACACACAAAAAATGTCAAAATAGACACAAAAATTATATCAGAAACTTATAAATTGGAAATAAGTCTCATTTTCTTATTTTCATCTCAAAAAAAATACCAAGTTGGAGAGGGGGAGGGAAGGGATGGTAGGGGAAAAACAAAGGAGGGGTAACAATGCTCTATAGGAAAGTACTTATTACCTTACTCATGTAACTGTAACCCCTCTGTACAGTATCTTTACAGTAAAAACATTTTTAATACCAAGTTATAACAGAATGAAAAGAACTTTAGGGTGGTAGTCGTTGAACTTTTAGTGAAGAACTTTCTAATTCTCTTACCATTGGCAAGACCTAAAGAAGCAAGATGTTGGTTTTGTTATCTGTCACATGAGGTCAGATTAGATTAGAGATCTAAATGTTTTTAATTAGAATCCATAGAATAGCAAGGGAGGTGTCAGTATGTACACACATGCCAGGCACCAGTGGCTCATGCCTATAATCCTAGCTAGTTTGGAGGATGGTATCTTAGCATCACAGTTCAAAGCCAGCCTGGGCAGAAAACTCTGTGAGACTCTTATCTCCAATTAATCATCCCCCTCCCCTTCCTCCCATCCCCCCCCAAAAGCCAGAAGTTGAGCTGTGGTTCAAGTCATAAAATGCTAATTCTAAGGCGGAAAAAAAGCTCAGGAACAGCCTTGAGTTCAAGCCCCAGAACTGTCATTCCCCTCTCCCTCGCAAAAAAAAAAAAAAGAAAGAAAGAAAAGATAAACAAATATGAACTCTCCTTTAATTAAATCATTCTTTTCAGCTATTCATCTATTCGACACTTTATGAATATTGGGCCAGGCCAAGAATAAAAGGATAGCAAGGATAAAAGTCCAGATACATTGCTGACTACATGAAACTTGAAGTTAGAGCAATGGGTTTCATGCCAGAACCAGCCTAGAGCAAAAATTATTTGGCCTTTGAATGGGGTTCACTAAGCACACCTTTCCCCAACCCCTCCATCTTCATCTGCTGTGCCATCGCATTAGCCTCCTTTTGCTAACCCTGAAATGGCCATTGTGGGGGTCATTTTTTTTTCCAAATTAGACTCCGTAGGCAACACAAGATTTGTAAATAAACTATCAGTGTTGGACATCAGCTGCCTAGGCAGAGAACTTTCTGTTTCTCTCATTGGCATTAAGCTACCTCCTTAATGACCACTCTTCCATTTACAAAGCAAATAAAGGAAGTGTTTAGAACAAAAACGGAGTTTTATAAAGAACACTTGTCCCATGCAAATCACATGTTTATTTTCCATAGTTCACTAAATAAATTGATGTGATGAATACAACATGTATGTATTCAATAAGTTAAAGATTCTGCAAATATATAAAATGAAGACATAGCTTTATAGAATTGGGAATATGAAAATATAAGAGGTCAATATAATAAAAAATAATTATTACTATTAATGCTATTGCTGTTTGCATTTGATGAAAGAAGGGAGATAAAGATGACAAAGAAACAGAAATGGGAGACACAGGAAAGTGAGAAGGAACCGGAGAGAAAGAAATTGAATCATGAAGGAAGGGGACTTTAACTTGACCTTTGTTTAATGGAGACATTAAGTGCATATGGAAAGTGGCATTTTTTTCAAGAATCAATACAGTGTGAACAGTTAGGTGACATGATTGGAATTGGAGTATTGGGGCATCAAAGATAGTGCCTTCTCTACATAAATGACAGTGGCAACCATAATGCCCATCAGTAATAAAGTTTTTAAACAAAATTATACGTACTTTAGGATATCCAAACTCAGAATAGTTCAGTACACAAACAATATGCAATTTCTAATGCTTAAGGGACTTTTGCTATGGAACTGTTTACTATCAGAACAATTTCATTAGAATTTGGGTTTTTTTTTGTATTTTAGAACACTATTACTATAGCAAGTTGCAAAACAATATTGTCACTTAAAAGTTTAATTTATTAATATGAAATAGAGCAAATAGCTCTTAAGACTGTACAAAGCAAGTTTAATATTTATACAGCTATGTTTAGCTTTGCTTATTTGGTAGTACCACAAGGCCCCAGGAAGTGCTGCTAGATCTTCTCACCATCGGCCTTCATGTACGATGAGGGAACTAACTCGTTTAGAGGAGCTGTAAACTGACCAAGCCAGACTGAGGCTGCTATGTCTTTTGACTTTTAGACTATTGAGGTTGCTTATGTCTTTTGAGTTTTAGACTATCTATTCCAGATTGGTCCCTGTATGTCAGAAAGATGCAAAAATATAAGTGTTGTCCATATTAAAATTCCTGGTGCTGTGCTTCTGGGATTTCAGAATGCAATACACTTTCTTTAGGCTTTTTTAAATAGTTGGAACTTCCCAAATATGCTATTTACATGCTTTGTGCATGAAAATGATTCAGACAGTGTTACAAAAAGCTACAAATCAGTTTCTAAGAAAACTTTTTTTCACTTGTCTTTCTATGTTTAATATTTGTGTGTGTTAGCTGACATGGAATAGAAATTCTTAGGATAATATTTGATGTGGGTTTTTGTTTTGTTTTGTTTTGGGGAGGGGGTTGGTGGGTCATGGAGCTTGAACTCTGGGCTTGGGAGCTGTCCCTGCACTCTTCAGCTCAAGCGAGCACTCTACTACTTGAGCCACAGCACCACTTCTGGTTTTCTAGTGGTTTATTGGAAATAAGAGTCTCACGGACTTTCCTGCCCAAGCTGGCTTTGAACCACGATCCTCAGATCTCAGCCTCCTGAGTAGCTTCCTGAGTAGCTAGGATTACAAGCGTGAGCCACAGGTGCCTGGCCCAATATTTTGTTTTAAATCCTACACTGACCCTTTCTAGAACTGCATTCTGCAAGGTCAGTGACTTTTAATTTTTTTTCTGATTATAAATGGGACAGTTCTTCATTGTTTAAAAAAAAAGAAAATACAGAAATATATAATGCATATGACAATCACAATCCCACTTTTTGACACTGGTAAAATATATATGACATAAAATTTATCATTATAACTATTTTAACAGTACAATTAAAGTTCATTAAATACACTCACGCTGTTGTATAATTATGACACTGTCCATCTCCAGAACCTTTTACCATTATTTATTATTTATTTGTTATTTTCTGGTATCAGTATTTGAATTCAGAGCCTCTTACTTGCCTGGATTATTTGTTCTGCTGGTGCTCTACTACTTGAGCATTGCCTTCAGCCCAGCTTTTTACTGGTTAATTTGGAAATTAAGTGGACCTTTCTGACAAGGCTCTCCTTGGATCTCATCCTCCTGAGTTGCTAAGATTACAAGAATGAAACACCAATGTTTCATTTTCCCTGGTTATTTTTGAGATTGGTTATCGATTTCTGTCCAATTGCATGCCTTGACTCCAATTCACCTACTTTGGTCTTGGCCCAGCTGAGATGACAGGTGCACATGACTAAACCCAGCTTCTTCCATTCAGATAGAATCTTGCAGATTGTTCTACTTAGGCTTGCTTAGAACTGCAGTGATCCCCATCTCAGGTTACCCACCTAGCTTAGGATGGTAGGTACATGCTATGACAGCCAACTATGGAAAAGTCGCAGACTTTCTGCTGGGATAGCTTGGAACTGTGACCCTCCCATTCTCAGCTTCCCAAATAACTAGGATTACAAATGTAAGCCACAGATGTCCAGATTTGTATATGTAGCATTTTTAATGTTCAGATCTTTTAAACTTACACAATATTTGTGGACCAGAGGTACAATGTGATATTTAGATTCATGTATACAGAGTAATGATCAGCTCAAGATAATGAGCATACCTTACATGTTCACCATTTCTCATAGCACTTTAAAGGTAGAAAAAAGAAGAAAGTTAGTTTGAGATCAACCAAGTTATGGAGAGATACCCTGTTTCAAAAAAAATATAACCAAAGTCTAAAAATTTCTGTTTTGAACTACAGTGCATTATTGTTCATGGAACTCACCCTGCTATGAGTTTTTAAATTTTTTATTAGCATGTATTATTTATACATTAGTTTAGTGTGACATTTCCATATATGCACACATTAATCAAATCCAACCATACTTTCCCAACTCTGTCCCTCATGTAATGTCTAGCGATCATTGTATTCTATTCTTCTCAATTCTTTTTACCTTTCACATGTGAGAAGATGCGCAGGTACTTGTCTTATTGTGTCTAGCTTATTCCAATTTGTCACAAAGTCCTCTGATTCCATTGATTTGCTGCAAATAATGAGATGTCATTCACACTTTTATGGCTGAATATTTATGGCTGAGCCATAAATGTATATAGAGAGATATATACAATATAAATGTATATGTATATCTATATATACACATTACATTTTCTTTATCAATTCATCTGTTGTGCATAGTGCTGTAGTAAACATGGATGTGAAGGTTGATACCTTTGGTAGGCTCATTTCATTAGTTTGATGTAATTCCACTTCATTTTTGCTTTTGTTTCCTGTGCTATTAGGGGTCCTATTTGGAAAATCATTGCCTGTACCAAATGCTTTGGGCTTCCTCTATGAGTGAGATCGTGCATTAAGATCTCACTTATGATAGATTGACTTTGCCTCTCTACCTTTTAATGAACAGAGTGAGACACACACACACATACACACACACAGAAAATACATCCTGTTACTACCCAAGTCAATAAGACAGTAAATTAACTTAGCCTCTTCAATCTCACAGATGTGTCCTTTTTACACATCAAATCCCAGTTTTCACTGACACAAATATGGCTCATTCCCTTTTCCCCAAAGACATAATTATTTCAGAATAACTCTACCATCAACAATGTGACTATAAAAAACAGCTACAAGTATTTTCTCCCCTCAGGGTATGACCTACTTAATATTTATACTAAAAGTGGAACGGTCCATCTCAGGCATCATCTTGATACAGAGTTATATTCAATTTATTTTATTTGCTAGTTTTAGTATTTGTGTTTAAATTTTACAACTAAATAAATTACTATAATTTAGGCTGTATATTCTAAACAGAGTGTAGTCAAAGGATTCTGGCTTCTGTGTATAGCCCATCCACTTGTAGTAAATCTTTTTTAAAGCCTTTCCTTCCTTTGTGTTTATAAATGTTTATTTTATGAGTGTCATTTCTGGAATTTATAACAGTTTATACTTATAAGAGCTAGCTTGGTCTCCTCATTTCTAGGAAAATAATTTGGAGTTAGTCTCTTGGTTTTGTACTGTAAGTGAAATTAGCTGATGCATCTTCCTGTGCCTACCCAGAGTTAATTTGACTTGGTATCCTTCTGTGGACATTGGGCATCCTCAAGTGTCTCTTCTGCACGTTACACAGGATGACCTAAAGGTCCCCAAGTGTACTTTGTACCCGTCACCATGTCATTAGCAAGGTCACTCACTTCTCAATTACTCTGATTCACTTATAAACAAATAACAGATGGTAATTATACTTTGCTTGCAAAATCTCCAACCAGTTTTGTGACCTTGCTCAAGTTTTTCAATGGTCTTGGGTTTTTCTTTCATTTCAATAAATTCTGGACTATCGTGCCTACTCCATGGGGTTATTATGAGGATTATATGAGACGACAGGCAAAGCACCTAACATACGATGTGGTACACAGCAATCTCTGAGTGAATAAATAATTAAAATGTTAACTATGACAAAACAAATCATAGATGAATTATTAATCTGTACTTTTAAAGCATTTGTTCATTTGGTAAACATGAATTAAATGAAGCCTTATCAGGAAATTCCATCCATCTGGTAAATACTTATTGAAAGACTGCTATCATTTGAAGGGATAGTGGAGTTGAGAGAAATAGAAGAGAGCAATGGAAGGGGTGACACTGAAAAGATGCATTGTGCTCATCAGTTGACATGCTCATTTGAACCCCCTTTGTACAACTACTTAAAGATAAATACACTTGTAAATACACTTATTCATTTATTCTATAAGTATTTGAGAGTTGTGCATAGGCTAGATTTGAGGACAGAGTGGGAAAACAGATGGATATAGTCCCTACCCGAAGGAACTAACAGTCTTACCAGAAGTTAGAGTGTAGGCAATTTCAGAATGTTATTTTTGTCCTGATAGCTCCATTCTTAGAATCCCTAGTCCACTTGGGCTTGACTTGCCTGGAAATAATTTGTCATTTGACTATGATACTCGATGTCCACTTCCTATTTGGCTCAAACCTCTGTGAAAGTGGTAACTGCCGGGGTAAGTTGTTCAGAATGAATCTGTACTTCCCCTTCCAAATTCCAATTTGTTTTTCTGTCAGAGTCATAAAGTGTAGTGCCCAAAATATCATTAGCTACAAGGCTAATGTCTGTAAATAAGGAAAAGTTCTGTAGGTCCAGTAAATGTTTTTCAGCCCCAATAAAACCTAGCTGGCACATTTGTTCATAGTGACTTTGTGGTCTTTTTGTTTTTGTTCTGTGATGTATGCTTTATTAGACATTATCAATATGTAGGTAAACTTTTCATCACGAATAATTTTAATATCTTAGTCATGAATAATATCAAATACATTGTGCCAATGTATGAAGGAAGCTATAAGGAAGCTCAATGAAAGCTTTGGACAATTGGAGAACATGGAAATAGAGCACAATAGAGGAAGTTAATCTGACTATATTATAATATATTATATATACTTGTGAAGTGTCATGGTGAAGCTAATATACACTAAAAAATGAAAAGAAAATCGAATGCCAGAGAATAAACAGGCTCTTTGGGGGGATCATATACTAGCAAGTGAGGGAGGGCTAATTGGGAGGGTGGATGAGGGAGAATATGGGCTAAGTATACCATGTCTAAAAACAGAACAAGAAAACTTGTTGAAATTAAAAAGGTGAGATGGAGCAGAGTAAGAGTAGGAGTTAAGTTGATGGGGCACATCGTGTGCAAATATGGAAATGTTGCAATGAAACCCCCCCTGTACGGCTAACATGTGTTAATAAAAATTAACTCTTGAAAAGTAAAAATATTTCAATGAGCCAAAAATCAAATTAACACGATCTTTCCATAAAATTATAGAAAAACAATAAGAAAGCTTCTAAATGTTCATAGTATTAAATCTGAAGCTCTGGAAAATGATGCAGCCACATATAGCCTTAATGCCTAGGTTAATGACAAAGAGAAAGGCAAGGAGCAGACACTCCAAAAAGCTTGTACACGACTTCCAGAAAAAGAGTCATTTTTTAAACTGTATTTCATTGAATGGTATATTTAAGACAGATACATAGCAGTGTTCCAATCTCAGTTATCTACAAGAACTTACAAAAATAAACATGTGAAACACTTAGGTCTTAGTACATAGTACATATAGTTAACGAATATTAAAATATAAAAAATATATAAAAGCTGTGCATTTTCTAGAAGGAAAACTGTATTGTGGCAAGGTTGAAGCTGAAAACTCAGGGTTCTGTGCCAAAATATATGAAATTTTGGATGCTACCAAATAATTTTCTAACTTTGTAGAAAAGGCAGTGTGCGCACCAAGAGCATCTTCAGAGGGTCTTTGTACTGTTGAATGATAGCTCGTGATCTCTGCCATGGATATCTATTATGACGTGGGTTAAGTTCTGCCTGTCTTACATGTTTTGAAGGATTTCCATGCTATCTAACTTTCTTTTCCTAGTATGGAAATTTGTAGAAATAGTTTTGTATCTTTAAACTGTTAGAACCAGTTCATAATAACTGGAAATGTGGCATTAACATGAAATGAGGCTATTTATATTTGCCAGAAAAGACATTAAAATATGTTGTAATAGTTGAATTAGTGAACTGGAAACAGCTGTGTTTGGAGAGATGTTTGTTAGAATCTATTTTAATGTTTTTTTCATTTATTCTTATTATTTTGTTTGTCAAAGTGGGTAGTAATGGGGAAAAGTTATAGTTATATTTGGTGGTATTATATGGTTTTCTGGTTTTTTCCCCAAAACTTGTGACAAACTAAAGAACTATGTCTGTAAATGTCCTGAAAAACCAAATTTCTTAGGAAACTGTGTTAAGACTATCCTCCCTTTTCTGAGAAAATTCCAGAATAATTTCTTATGTAATTGTCATTGGCAATAGCAATTTTCAGTTACAAACTAATTGGGATATTTAACAAAATTTATGCGAACTAACTGGTTCATAACTAAAGGGTTCTCTGAGTATTTAACTTAAAGTTTAAATATAACACTTCATAATACATATTGAGTTAGTAAAAAAAAAACCCTTATTTTGTCTACTGAGAAACATTTGTTAGGATTGAAAAATTCAGAAACTGCATTTTGTACTTTACTCAGGATTTTAATTTCTTTGATACTTAAGTTTGGCCCACTGTTTTTGAGAAACTATTGACTTGGTTATGTATCCTCAAAGGTAGTTCATATTGAGTGGAGGAATTTCCCTGAATAGCAAGCTTTCAGGAGAAAATATTTGGTAAGTTTGCTATTCAAAGGTTCTTAATATCTATTTCCTTTTATCTTTCTGTCCATATTAGAATTTGAACTCAGAGCCTTGGGCTTGCTAGGCCGATGCTCTACCATTTGAGCCACACCCCCAGCTTACTGTTCCATTTTAATATAAACTATATGGGAGATTTATATTCCACATGCAATCAATCTATAAAATTTGCCACAATCAATATCAAGTTGACAACCTTTGTCTTACACATACATATGCATAATTTTCAGTCTGCTAGCATTGCCTTTATAAAAAAAACACTAGAATTTGAACTCAGGACCTTGTGCTTGCTAGGCCCTACTACTTGAGATACAACTCCAAACTGTGCTAATGTTGGCTTCTATGCCTGACTGGCATACCTTATTCTTGACCATTTGCCCCAATTCACATGTATATACACAGAAGGAAAGCCACATACTGAGTTCTTTTTTTCTTTCCTTTCTTCCTTCCTTCTTTCTTTCTTCCTTCCTTCCTTCCTTTCTTTCTTCCTCCCTTTCTTCCTCCCTTTCTTTCTTTCTTTCTCTCTTTGCAAGTCCTGGGATTGAATTTGGGCCTGGACATTGTTCCTGAACTTCTTTTGCTCAAGGCTAGCACTCTACCACTTGAGCCATAGTACCATTTCCAGATTTTTCTGTTTATGTGGTACTGAGGAATTGAGCCCAGGGCTTCATGCATGCTAGGCAAGCACTCTACCACTAAGCCACATTCTCAGCCCCACACACTGAGATTTCTATCAGTCATAGGCTGAATCCTTCATGCTATTCTTACTTCTTGCTGTGTGCCATGTATTATGCAAAGTTCTTGGGATACTGGAATCCTAGTACCTTAGTAATAGATAGCGTTCTTGAAGCTCAGAATATATCAAGTGAACAGAAAAGGCTGGGTATGGTAGTTCATGCACGTTATCTGAGCTGCTTAGGAGACAGAGATTGGAGATCATGGTTCAAAGTGAGACTGCAAAAAATTGTTAGCAAGATCTTATCTCAAAAAACAATCCAGGTATGGTAGTTCATATATAAAATCCAAGCTACTTAGGATGTTTAAGTATGAGGATCGCAGTCAAAGCTTGTCTGGTCAAAAAGCATGAGGCTCTATCTGAAAAACAACTAAAGCAGTTTTATGGAAGAACACTAACCTAGCAAGTGCAAGGCTAGGAGTTCAAACCCTTGTAATGCTAAAACAAACGAAAGAAAAGAAGAAATGAAAGATACACTGCTAAATAAAACATTTACAAAACTCATGAAATTGCTTAAATGGAGATTCTGAGTTTAGGTCTCTTGGTGACAATAACTTGAGTGAACAAAACTGTCAGTTTCTGTACACTGACAATAAAAGCTATCCAGAAATAAACCTGAGGATAATAATTCCATTTATAATAGATTGAAAAATACTCAAATGCCTGGAAATAACAGAAAAGTAACTAGCTGGTTCAAATATACTACCAGGATTTAAAGCCTTATTTGCAGTTAATAGCAAGAATAGAACTCAAACATCCCAATGACCTGCTTCCAATTTCCATTGTATGGTATCGATTCAGAAGTTGAAACTGCGACTTTGTATATTTGTTCTTTCTAAAAAACATTTTGGGGGTAACATTACCCCAAAAGAAATGTACTCATTATCTGACTCACAAAGTGTAGCCCATCTGTACAGCACCTTTTTAATAACAATTTAGAATTTTAAACTAAATAAAGAACACTTGTATGATTAGCAGTGAAAGGTAGCACTGTCCATAATCTGCTGGGAAGTTGGGTGCTGCTCTAAGTGCCTCTTCCCCCAGCACACTGACTTGATGAGCACTGTGGCGGAAGTATCTTCAGAACACGAAAGAACACTCTTTCTTTGGGAGGAGCTCCTGTGTCTCCCACTGAAGCCTCCCACCTAGAGCTGGGAGGGAGACCTAGTCACTGACAGTTAGCTGACTTGGGGAACTGGGCTCAGACATAGGAGGGATTCTGAAAGCTAGGCATCCGAAAACTCAGAAGCATGGGCAGCACCTACTGTTCTCAACTAACCAGCTGTGTACATCTTCATGCATCTGTGACCCTTGTATGAGATGCTCCGGTCACTGAGGGCCTTGGCCCCATTTCAGGCTTCTCTCTACCTAAATCCACTCAAGGCCTTTATAGGTGCACAGGAGGTGTAAGCCTCTGCATTTCAAATCAACAGATCAGCCCTGTCCTGCACCCTAGCTCTGCTGGTCCCTGTGTTGTGATTCTTAATCATTCCACTGGTGTTAATCTTGTGCTGTTTCCTCACTCCAATTTGTCTGACCCACTTGTGAAGGCCTTTCATGGCTTTGGTGCGGTTGGGTTCTTTGCTCTGAAATCATTGATTCATGATTTGAAGTTATTCAAAGAGCATCTGGGGCTTCAGTCTGGATCATTTCCTGCCTCTTGGTTCACAGTCAATGGTCCTGCTACCATCCTTCTCTGGGATCTTTGGCGAGAGGGATGCTTTCTAAACAAAGGCAAAATGATTGTGATAGGGCTGATTAACTGCGGCTTCACCAGGACAAATGTGAGTGCTGTAAAAGGAAATGGCACCTGTTGGCACCTGTGTGCTTAAGGCATGTTTTAAATTTATTTGATTTATCTTTAAATTACTGTAATTTAACTTGAAATCATTCATATAGCCCAGTAAATAGCATTGTTTACCACAGTGTCCACTGCATTTGATACCTTAACTCTTGGGAGGTCCTGTTTGCCTCTTCTGTGCTCCCCCTCACATTCCTGTGGCGGGCCACCAAAGGAGGAGACAAGACAGCTGCAAGAGAACAATCCCACATCTCTGCTCGCCCTGTGAAGCTTGCCAACCACACAGAACAGACAAGAAGCTGGGCAAACCAGACAGTTTCATGCAGCACAAGCTCTGCTCTTCCAAGCCCATGGTCAGGCCAAAATGCCTTGATCTAGTCTTTCTTCTTTCTACATTTGCCTTCTGTGAGTTGGAGTGGGAGGGTATGATTTGATGGACATTATTAAGAATTTACAAGATGCCAAGGTATGACCTAGAGCTTAGAGATTTACGATTTTTACCATCAACGAATGCACACAGAGATGCATTTAAAATAACAGTGTACATACTGTACACTAACAGATGCGTGTAAAATACAGAACAATAGAAAGAATGAATTAATCCAGCCTGGAGGTACCACTTGAGAGAGTCACAGGTGGTCATGATCACTGAAATATTTTAAAGGTACAAATAAGAGTGTTTCAGGTAGACAAGAAAAGAAATTAAAAGACAGGAAATATATCAAACAAAGGCATGGTTCGGGAACTGTACTCATATTCTATTTCTACCATTACAAATCAGCACAAATTTAATGCCTTAAGCATGATTCTGTCATAATTCCGTATGTTAGAAATCTAACGTGGGTCTCATTATCAGAGTATAGGAAGGGTGACATTCTTCGGTTCCCGTGAAGATTCTGACCGCCTGCATCCCTCAGCCCATGACCACTTCTTCCATATTTGAAGCCAGCAACAGAGGACTAAGGCCTAACTCAGAATTTTTTAATCATTAGTATTCCTTTTCACCCTTCTATAACCCAGTCATAAAGACTCTCTGCTTCTAAGGACTCACATGACTGGATTGAGGTATACAAATCATCCGTGGTAATTTGCTCACTCTGGCCTATCTTCTTAATCATATTTTATGAGACTTCTTTGCTCTGTAAAGTATTATATACACAGGTTCCAAGGATGAGAACATGGATGGGACTGACAGAGAGGAGGGAGCCATCAATCCTACCAGCTATAAGAACTGCAGTTGGTATTATAAAGCTGAGAGTGTCAGGGGAGAAGACGGGTTGGGAGAGGAGCTGCTGGATAATAAAGACCTTTTTTTTGTTAAGTTTTTTATTGTGAAAATACTGTACAGAGGGGTTACAATTACATGAGCAAGATAATGAGTACATTTCTTATCAAGCATTGTTGCCTCCTCCTTTGTTTCCCCTTCCCGTCCCTTCCCATCCCCCCCAACCCCCACCCCATGCCCAAGTTTTAAAGTTCGTTTTTCGACATAACATCTTATACATCTCATTGTTGCAGTGGATCCACCTGTATCCCTATTTAAACAATTTGTTTTTTCCCTTCCCCTCCACAAATTGTACCAACATCAAATACAGTGAAAATAGGGGTTATATCGTGGGAGAGGGTAATAAAGACCTTTGATCATCATATTAGGAAAGGTGAGCCTAATCCTGAAGGTGAAAGAGTTTAAAGCAAGATGAGAAGCATATCTGCTAATCTTAGGTAGGACAGGCTCCAGGTGGTTGAGACCAGGAAAGTTGGCCATGGTCAAAGTCTCAGGAAGTGACAGGGATGTGTGCATGGTGTAGTATATATTTCTCATCCTATGAGAGTGTCTATAAATGAAATGCCTCATAGTGGCCAATTTCCCTCTTGGAAATGGTCACAGTATCTGGACATTGCTATTATATGGTTAAATAAGCAATGTTATGTGTTCCATGCTGTGAGACCCAGAAGGTGTTTATTGTCTGGCCAGAAGCCCATGTCTTGCATAGCCTCTACCCAAAACCATAGCTTATTCCATGACATTGATCCTGCAGACTCCTCTGCTGGAGAATCGTTAGCAGATATGGGGTGCTTTAGACTGTGAGAGTTGGTGAGAAAGTCTAAAGGAAGTGAATAATTTTTAAAGCGTATGGATATGAGGGCCAAATCCTTGTAAAGACTTTTAAAGAGGGGCCGACTTTTAAAGGAAGGGTCAGGGAAGAAAACACAAGCAAGGAAAGTCAACGATACTACTGGAGGCGGAAGTTCCAGAAGTTTTGAACTATAATAATAGCAATAAATACTACAAAATAATCAAATAACAAAAAGCCAAAGAAATGTCATTTAAACTGAATGAGTAAGAGGTTAGAGGATTTCCACTTCTACCCAGGATAGAGTAGGCAGATTTACCTCCTACCTTAAATAACTAAAACTGGATCAAATTGTGTGAAATATTGTTTTTCAGATTTGGACAATAACAGCACAGGCACAGAGACCTAAATGAGAGCAGGCCTATAATTGTCCCATCTCACTGCCTGGAAAGAATTTCCATGTTTTATTTAGCATAGAGCGGGAAACCCAAACACAGGCAAGTGGTCTTGCTGAGAACTTAAAAACACCTGAGTTTCAAGTTCATTGAGGACAAATAAAATACATAGGTAAGAAAAGGAGACAGCGGCACAGAGCTCCAGCGGTCACAGAGGGTTTCTCTGAAGTCAGGGTGTTAGTCAGTACATGGCTGCCAGAACACTGAGCATCCTCAGTCTTGACTCAAAATATTTCTAGATAAAGGATTTGTCTGGATCTCCTTAACATAGAAGAAAGCCTTGAAAAGATCAAACTGTTTCCAAGGAATTAAACTGTGTCTTCTAGAAGCCCAACCATATTTAAAAGAACACCAAAATCTCCATCTCCTGGCAGTGTAAAAATTCACAATATCATTAACTCAAAATTTACTAGGTATGCAAAAAATGAGAAGTGGGAAAACATGATTCACTGTGAGAAAAAAAATCAACCAATAGACAAAGAAATACAATCAATAAACATTAGAATAGCTCTGATAAATATCTGGTATGTTGGGAAAAGATGGAGAAAAGATTAAGCATAATGAGAAGTAGAAATGTGTAATATATATGAATTAATGCAAATATCTTGGTGAAATTAGTGTATTAGACACTAAAGATAAAAAAATTAGTGAACTCCAAAATGTAATAGTATCAATTAGCTAAGTCAGACTAGTGAAAAATAGAGATAATCACTCAGAGAAATGAAGAAGTTCTTGGTCAGTTTACCATTGAAGGTGTGCATAACAACCTGGTTTGTAAAGATACGGATCAGAGACAGTTCTTGAGAAGGAACAAAACAGAATGTGAAGGGGAGGAAAAAGGGTCATTAGAGATGGTACAGCATCCAAAGTAGACTTCATTTTGTTGACTTTTTTAAATGAGAAAGGTGAACAGATTTATAGGCGAAGGATAATGGCTGGTTAGGTCATTATTGTAAGCTAAGATACTATTGTAAATATATGTTTTGATTCATTTAGTCTTCACTGTAGTCTTATGAAGTTGAGATTCATTTTCTCTCTTTTTTTGTTTTTGTTTTTGTTTTGGCCAGTCATGGGGCCTGAATTCTGGGCCTGGGCACTGTCCCTCACCTCTTCAGCTCAAGGCTATTGCTCTACCACTAGCACCATTTCTGGCTTTATGTGGTGCTGAGGAATTGAAGCCAGGGCCTCATGCATGCAAGGCAAGCACTCTACCACTGAGCCACCTTCCCAGCCATGCATTTTCTCTCTTTAACAATTGAATAAGCTGAGACATGGATTGGTTAAATATTACTCCAAATTATGTAGTTGGGAAGTAGCAGTGAAATTCAAACCAAAGTCCAGTCATCATGGACTTATCTCCTATATGTTACCAAACCAGTCAAGAGTAGCGGTGATAAAAGAAAGAAAGGAGATCATAAAGGGGAGAAACCATAACTGATGGCAGGAAAGGAGAGCATAGGCAGAAGATTTGGCCTTCATCACTGGGAGGGAGGACTGCTGAATTCTTGAGAATAGGGGAAAGAAATGAATGGAGTGAGGCACGCTAAATGGATTGATTGCTGTGGGGGGGAGTGAATGCAGATGGCCTATTTTCTTTTCTGGTGGATGAGTTAAGTGGGTGAGAAAGGTAGAGCTTGATACGATGTCCAGCAGGAAATGTCAAAAGAACATGAAGCAGCACCAAGAGCTCCATTGCATTTGGAAATCCTCTCACATGGCTCTGCTGTTTATTTCCAGAAGTGAAAGAGAGAAAAGCAGAGAAAGAATGTAAAGGAAGGTTCCAAGGATTTATGCTTTCAAGTTCATGTTCCATTCCAAAGTATGCTAACCATTTCCTGAATGAGGCCAAACCCATAGGTAATATCAGAGAGGCCAGAAGAACAAGGTAGGCTGGCAGTGTAGATCCAGCCAGGTTTGCCACACCCACCCACACAATTGTTTCTTCCTTCCAGATAAGTTCACTTGAACAAACGCGCTCACTGAACTCTGACTTTCCTTGGAATGTCCCAGAATTTCAATATTTGAAATGTTTTCCATATTATTCCATGTTGTCCATGAATCATGAACTCTTGTTAAACTTTTAGCTCTAGTGTAAATGTTTCCTTCCAGCCACAGATACCAGCAAGGCAATTCAGTAACAGAAGTGTGTATTGTGAAATCCCATTTATGAACTTATGACATTATATCTAACCTTCTGTTGTGTGTACTCTTGGCCTATTTAAGATTGGCCTTTCTATGCCATTTTTCTTAGAGTCTGCATTTTTAAAACATGACCAACTTGGTGTTCTGCACCCTGTTGTTTCATGCCGTGTGAAAAGGCCACAGTTTTTTCATGTCTGATACTGTGTATGGGCGAAGCATTTTTATCTTGTACAACTGAGTCTAAGTTTCCAATTGTGGCTAAACCTACTTAAAATGATGACTCACACTTTCACAGAAAAGTCATTTTCAGATGAATATTAACATCCAGATTATAATTTTTTCATTTTTAGGAGAAAAACGTAGCCTTAATTTTTTGGTATTTTAAAAAGAAAAAGATTTGCTTTTAGTTAACAGAAAGTTTATCAGTGCTCTTTTTGAAGAGCTTTAATTTAACTGTTTCTAATATATATATAGAAACCGTAAGGACAAACCAAGCCTTTGCCCACTGAATTGTTTTTACAAGTCCCCGAGACACCAGTGGCCAGTGGAATAAAGGAAACAATAGACAAATAAGGAATCCTGTCCAGCCTATTTGCTGGTTCTGTGGACACAAAATGTGCCAACATCCATCCTTGGTCCACCTACCATCAAATTTAAACCTTATCGTTAAGGACGGGACTCCAAAAAAAATATAGCTGATCATCCACTGAGTTAAAGCGAGTATGATCCAGCTGTATCTGCCACTACGATCTGACCCCAGTACTTTCCAGCTCACCTCTTCCTCTGATGCTCTATTGTTTATGCAGTTATTTCATTGTGTATTTAAATAGGTTTTTATTATCATTTATATTTTTTATTGTAAAGATACTATACTGAGGGGTTACAGTTACATGTAGTTACATGAGTAAGGTAATGAGTATATTTCCTATCAAGCATTGTTACCCCCTCCTTTGTTTTTCCCCTACCATCCCTTCCCTCCCCACCTCCCCAACTCCTCTCCCCCCTAGCTATTCAGGAGGTTGAGATCTGAGGATCATGGTTCAAAGCTACCAGGGTAGCAAAGTCTATAAACTTTTATCTCCAATTCACCACTAAAGAGGCAGAAGTGGAGTCAGGGCTTGAATGATAGAGTGCTAGCCTTGTGTGATAAAGCTCAGAGACAGCACACAAAGTCAGCCATTTTTAGCCATTATCTCTGATTTTTTGGCCCCCCCCTTCTCTTGGGTTCTCCCATTACATGTAAATGGGTAGACTTTATGAAATCCCTCATTTATGAAAGGGATCTACTCTTGAATCTACATGCTTTTTTTCTGCTGATTCATCTTCAGGTTACTGTTTTTGGGGTTTTTTTTTTTTAGGTCTACCTGCTCAAAACCACTATTGAAATCATACCGTGAATTTTACAGTTACAATAATTTTCTACTTTGGAATTTCAATTATTTCCTTAAGAATTTCTCCTAATGATACTTTCTGTTGTTGAATTATCATCATATTCCCCTTTAATTCTTTTTTTTGTATTTATTTATTTATTATTTAATAGCTCACTTCTTTTTGAGGGGGAGGGGCCGTCCAGTCATGGGGCCTGAACTCTGGGCCTGGGCGCTGTCCCTCAGCTCTTCAGCTCAAGGCCAATGCTCTACCACTTGAGCCACAATGCCACTTCTGGCTTTTTTTCTTTTTGATTATGTGGTGCTGAGGAATCGAACCCAGGGCCTTATGCATGCAAGGCAAGCGCTCTACACTGAGCCACCTCCCAGCTCCCCCTTTAATTCTTTAACCTTAGTTTTCCTTCCTTCTTCAAACACATAGTGTCTTTGAAGTCTTAGTTAAATCCAATTTTATACCTCCAAAAGCATGTTCTGTCCACTCATTTGACTTTTTGCTCCCTATGTAGAGTGGGATCCCAATTTTTAAAAATCTTTGCATATAAGAATTGGATATTTTAGATAACATAGCAATTCGATCCTTTTTTCTCTTTGGGGATACTTGGGTTTTAGCTTAGGGCTGCACTAGCTAGGCAGATGCTCAGCCATGTGAGACACACCCGGGCGGCCTGTGGCTCTGGATTCGGATCCTTTTCAGGTTTGTTGTATTATATTTGTGGTGTGTGTCATTCTTGCTTCAGTATAAATTTGTTGGCAGACTTGGCTGAACTAACTTCATGAAAAACATTTTCTCCCACAGAATACAGCCTCTTTTTATTTTTAAGTTTGACATCTGGCGGTTCTCACTAGATCCGGATAGCTTACTGATCAGCCACCCACTGATTGGTCAGAAGTTGTGCTTCAGCCCACTAAGCAACAAGATTTTCAACCTTTTCCATTAGGTCTGTTTATGGGTTGGTGCCTACATCAAAGTTCAGGGAATTTATATATCTGCCCCCACTTACTCGGGCACTGATAGCTTAGAAGTTTCCTCTGGTCACTGCCTGAGACTTCATACCCTACCAGTCCACCAGTATCAAATGGGATTTTAACAAGGCTCTTTGTCTCATGCCCTGATTTTTCTGTTACACATTTGCTGGTCTGCCTCTACTGGTATCACAAAGCTATTAGCTTCCTCTTTTAGCTCTTTTGATATTTAGTACTTTTTTTTTCTTGTCAGTCAGGGCTTGGGTGCTGTCCTTGAGCTCTTTTGTTCAAGGCTCTACCACTTTGAGCTACAACTCCACTTCCAGTTTTCTGGTAGTTACTTGGAGATAAGAGTCTCATGGCCTTTCCTGCCTGGGCTGGCTTTGATCTCATCCTCCTGAGTAGCTAGGATTACAGGTGTGAGCCATCAGTACCCAGAAATATTTAGTATTTTTTTTTGTTGTCATTGGTTGTGGGGCTTGAACTCTGGGCCTGAGTGCTATCCCTCAGTTCTTCAGCTCAAGGCAAGCACTCTACCACTTGAGCCACAGCGCCATTTCTGGTTTTCTAGTAGTTTATTGGAGATAAGAGTCTCATGGACTTTCCTTGCTGGGGCTGGCTTTGAACCATGATCCTCAGATCTCAGCCTCCTAGTATTTTTTAACAGTGCTCTTGGGATAAAATCAAAGCTTGAGAATGAAGGCTACAAATCTTCAAAGCTTTGTGAGCCCCTAAATGTATCAAACAATTGTGTTTCTGAGCAAGAATGGGGGGTCTGAGGAACTCAGATCTCATTCGTCCTGCCCCAAGTCTCCACACAGAACAGGACATGAGGGAGTGGACATGGGCACTAATGAACAGCTGCAGCTGCCTACCTAGTAAATCTCTTCTGGGATGCCAGACTGAGACTGGGTAGATGAGTGCTTTGGTTTTTTTAGGGTTTTTCCACTACCATGAAGTAGACCCTCAGCAGAGCAAGGGAAGTAGACACTTCCCTGACTTCCAAGCCTGCCCAGAATACTTCTATAATATGGAATTAGGGATGATGGTACAGATCATGGTTCAAATGCCATAATCTCTCACTGAATACACACTTTTCAATCTCCTCTATGCCCATTTGTCCATTTAACAATTTAAGATAACAATTTAAATTGTTAAATTATATTAAACAGTTTAATCACACTTCTTGGAGTGAGAGGAATTCATCAAGTTCTTCACATCATTATTCTAGCAGCCCTGCTTCTTGCCATAGGTTTGTAATTTATAAGTATACTTATTTGCTTAACTTACATTTAAAAAATATAAAGTAACAAGTAGTCACTTGCTAATAATAAAACTACTGGGTATAGTTCAAGTATTTTCTATCATTTCTTCTATGCCTATTTCCTCAAACTTCCATAGGACAGTATCCAAGACAAATTTGTTTCTACTATGCCAAGCATCGTAGAAGGCAAGTGGTCTTTTCAGCAGAGAAAAACTAAATCTGTAAGTTCTTTGAGATGTGAATCCGCAATGAACTTACCTTCAACTTGTCTTTGGCTTCAGGCTGGTTTTTGAGTTACTAGGCTGGTCTCCTACTTGGCCTTCACAGTACATATATGCACATACAAACACACTTTAACATGCTTATCTCACATAACCCTTCCCAGAAACGTTTCTTCATATGTGATACTCTTACTATTTTATCCACTTTTTTCATGTTTAGGTTGATCTTCTGTGTGTAGGATGTCTTTAAAGGTCTTCTATGTTGCTGGTGTAATGGTGATAAATTGCAGTTTTTGTTTATCATGGGATGTTTTTATTTGCCCTTTGGTTATGAATCACATCATTGCTGGCTATTCTGGGTTAGCAATTGTTAACTTCAGTGCTTGAAATATATCATCATAAGCCTCCCTTGCTTTTAAGGTTTCTATTGAAAAATCTGCTGTTATTTTGGTAGATGCCCCACCAAAATAAGTGACTTGCAGCTGTAAGAATTCTTTCCTTAAAGAATTGACACCACCCCATTCGTTAGAAAATGGAAAGACTTGGAAAAAATCATATTAAGTGAAATAAGCCAGACCCAAAGAAATATAGGTCCCATGGTTTTCTTTATTTGCAATAATTAGGATATGTCTAGGATAATCTTATCAGATGAGCAGAAAAGCTCAAAAGCTATGTACATATGACCATATAAGATGATGCTAAATGAAGCTGCAGAGCTTCTGTGTCACAAAGGACATAGCTAGCAAGATCAATAGAAAGCCCACAGATTGGGAGAAGATCTTCACTAGCCATACAACAGATAAGGGCCTCATATCTAATATATACTTAGAACTCAAAAAATTAAATCCCCAACAACAAAGCCTCAAAGAAACATCTGCCTGATAAATAAGTAGGCTAAAGACTTAAAGAGAAACTCTTCTGAAGAAGAAAGAAGGATGGCCAATAGACACATGAAGAAATGCTCAACTTCTCTAGCCATAAAAGAAATGCAAATCAAAACAACATTGAGATTCCACCTCACCCCAGTTAGAATGGCTATAATCAAGAATTCTAATAACAAGGGATGCTGGAGGGAATGTGGCCAGAAGGGAATTTACTGCATTATTGGTGGGAGTGTAAACTTGTTCAACCACTTTGGAAAGCAGTATGGAGGTTCCTCAAAAAACTCCACATAGAGCTCACCTAGGACCCACCAATCCCACTTTGGGGCATTTACCCAAATGATCACAAACAAGACCATATTGCAGCATTATATACCATAGCTAAGATATGGAACCAACCCAGATGCCCCTCAGTAGATGAATGGATCAAGAAAATGTCATATATATACAGAATGGAATTCTATGCCTCCATCAGAAAGAATGACATTGCTCCATTTGTTAGGAAATGGAAAGACTTGGAAAAAATTATATTAAGTGAAGTAAGCCAGGCCCAAAGAAACATAGATCCCATGGTTTCCCTTACTTGTAATAACTAGTATATATATATATATATGTGTGTGTGTGTGTGTGTGTGTGTGTGTGTGTGTTTTCAATAACACGTAGAAAAGATCAAAAGCTATGTACATATGACCAGATAAGATGAAGTTAAGCGAAATGAACCCCAAGATAGGGGCACAAGTGGTTTTTTCTTGCGTGCTATTGTTTCTAACGTATTTATAACGTACCATGTGATTTTTGATGGCTTTGTAGTCATCCCACAGTATAACCCCTGTTTTCACTATATTTGATGTTGGTATAATTTGGGGAGGGGAAGAGAAAAAACAAAATGTTTAAATAGGGATACAGCTTGACCCATTGCAACAATGAGATGTACAAGACACTATGTTGAAAAACAAACTTTACAATTTAGATGTGGGGGGAGTGTAGTTGTAGAGGTTTGAGGGAAGGGATGGTAGGGGAAAAACAAAGGAGAAGGCACCAATGCTTGATAAGAAATGTACTCATTACCTTATTAAAGAAAAAGATGGTGCTAAGAGAAATGGATCCCAAGATATGGACACATGAGGTTTTTCTTGTTGCTGTTGTTTTTAATGTACTATGTGATTTTTTTTTCTTGATACTTTTGTAAGTTCTTCCTTCTATGGTATATCCCTGTCACTGTACTTGATTTTGGTACCTTGCATCTTGTATATACATTTATCTAATCTGGGGAGGGGAAGGGGAATAACAAAATGCTGAAACAAGGATACAGGATGACCCATTGCAACATGATTCTCACAAGACACTATGTTGTAAATGAACTTTACAACTTTGGCAGGGGTGGGGAGTGAGGGAGGTAGGGGAGGGAAGGGATAGTGGGAGAAAAACAAAGGAGGGGCTAACAATACTTGACAAGAAATGTACTCATTACCTTACTGATGTAACTGTAACCCCTCTGTACAGCATCTTTATAAGAAGATAAAATTTTCAAAAAGCATTCTTTCCTAGGGAAACAAAGAGGAGGCAACAATGCTTAATAAGAAATGTACTCATTATCTTGCTCATGTAATTGTAACTCCTCTGTACGGTATTCTCACAATAAAAAAAAAGAATTCTTTCCTTAATTCTCTGTACTTATAAAGTCAACCTAATACTAAACTAAAAACAGTCTATAATAAGGTAAAGCTTTAGAGTTTGATGTTTATTAGCTAATTATTCCTCTACTCAGAGAGCAAATAAACGTTCTTTTTCCAGATTTGACACTGTCAAATTAGGACTCTATTTTAACTAGGATTTTAAATATATACTGAAGAAAAGCTCTTAGTTATCTAACTTTTAGTTTCAAATGAAGAAAAAAATCCCTGCTTCCCAAACATTTTTAAGAATGAAGTAATATACTATATTTTCTTGGTCCATTCATCTATGGAGGGGTATCTGGTCTGATTGCATACCTTAGCTGTGCTAAATAGTGCTGCAATGAGCATTGTTATGCTGGTAAAATTACTGTATCCTAGTTTGTAATGGTTTGTATAAATGCCCAGAGTGGAATTACTGGATCATGGAGCAGTTCCATGTTTAGTTTTTTGAGGAACCCCCTTTCTGCTTTCCAGAGTTGTTGAACACGTTTACATTCCCACCAACAGTGTATTAGAGTTCCCTTTTGGTAATATCTTTGCCAGCATGTTATTGTTTGTATTCTAGAAAGAATGGTATTGCATCATTTGCAAAGAAATGAAAGAACCCAGAAAAATTATGTTAAGTGAAGTAAGTTAGGTCCAGTGAGACAAAGATTTTATGTTTTCTCTCATATGTGGGAGCTAGAATTAGTTTACAAATATATAAGTAAATACTTTGGGTGGTACTCAAGTCTAGACAAATGTACTAACTGAAACAATTCTCAGGGGAGAATTCGCACAGTGTAATTCCTTAGAAAGGCAAAATTGAAGGTCAACAAAATAAACATCAGAAAATTGGTTCGAGGCAGGCAAGGATCAAAGAGAAGGGGAGTAGATGAGTAAACAGAAGAAGGGATGAAGAATGCAGCCAAAAATTAAACGCATATCCTACAAAATTAAGAAAAGTGAGGGGTGGATGGTAGGGATGGGTGAGAATATTGAAAGGGGTAACATGCCACTTCTTTGAATGGCAACTCCTTTGTACAACTACTTAAAGACAATAAATATTTTTAATCAAATGAAGTAATAGATATGCAACTCTTGCCTATAAGAGATGTTCAATAATTACTCCTTTTCTTACCCTTATAAATAGCCATCTTAATAATTTACCCTATTCAGGTTATTTGCTAAACCTAAAAGATAACATTCTTAGGATTGGAAAGATTGAATTCTTTCAGTTTCCAGATGGGAAAGTCACAGCCTAGCAATGTGAGTAGACTTGCCCCAGAACAAAGTGTTTACAGAAGGCAGACTGGAACTAGAAATACTTTTTCTGACTCCCCAGCTTCTTTCAGTATGCCACATTGCTTTCATGTGTATCCTCTCCAAAGCTTGGCTGAAAGAATTCATAAGATCTCCATGAACCCACATTATCTCCTGCATAAGCACAAGGAGAGTGTGGCTAATATGACCTTGTGTTCTCTCTGCTAGTTATATGCTTCGGGAAAACTTCCTGGAACCAGAATGGCAGAGTTAAAAGCCAAGTACATTTTGCTGCACGAAACTGTGATAAGGTATGCTATTTACCAAATTGAAGGTATCTTTTTTTTTTTATCACATCTGTATTTCTCTCTTGTAATGAGACATTGCTTTATTTGTGTTCCCAGCAAACGTAGGCTCTAAGGCAAGGATTTGAGTTCACATCATTGGAGAAACGATTGGGGAAAGTGGGATTGGAAGAGGAGTTCAGATGGGGTGGGTTAAGCTATGGATTCAGACAGTGAACAGCTGGAGTACAGTTTGTTAGACGACTTTCTATGTAATTATGTAGAAAAACCTGAGAACTCTGCCACTGAAGGGTGACAGGACATTTGTCCATCTATTTACTTCCTTCATTGATTAAGGAGTGCTTGTAAGTTTTGCCCTGTGACAAGATGAGCAAGTATTTAGGGCCACAGATAGGTCTTGGGTCTAGGGCCACAACTGCACAGATGCTATTGTGTAGATGCTGACTGTCTACTGGAGTTACTTCGAACACAGGGGTTTGGGTGACACTGGCTTGCATGCTGCATGACATTCCTACAGGACCCCTCTCGGCCTCTCATCACTATTCAGACGATCCTAGCCTATTTCTTCAGAGACTACTGCCTTCACCTCTCACAACTTCCTCCCACCCCAGGCTACCGGCTTTGACCACAGCCAGCCAGCCTTAAGTCAGACTAGGTTTCCACAGAATCATTCAACAGCTTTTGGAGCAACTGCTATTACCCATTGGAGTTCCTAACAGCCCACTGGAGCCCTTGTGAGCCTCCAGCCTTGGCTCCACTTCCTCAGCACTAAGCCAAATCTTCTTCCTCAACCCTAATGGAGACTCCATTCTTCCAGAATTAGTCCTGGCTGCTGGATAGTTCTTAAGCCCTAGGAATTTGGGGGTTTTTGAGAGAGAGTGGAGACACCTTCTTCAACATAGTTTACATTACTTAGCTGGGAGGAAACCCCGTGTGGATTTCAGGGTACCCCTCTGAGACTTTGCTAATATAATGAACATGTCAGTGTCTCTTAGCCTGAGGATAGCTCTTCTCTAAAGCCCAGTGGAGCTTCACAGGCTGAGATGACTTGACTTCCTCCTCCACTGACCACAGTTCCCAATTCCTCAGAGACAAATAGCAACGGGGACCAAGGCTTTGGAGTTATTTCTCGCCACTTCCCAGTTATCTTGAAAACAGTTACTTCCCCTCTGCCACTCACATTTTACCTCCTCTTGATGCTTTAGTTCCCTCTCTAACTAGTACAGACACCCACCATTGTCCTATACCCCCTGCCTGGAAGGCAGGCAGTAACAAGTGGACTCCAGGGCTGCTGGGGCTTATCCAGGCAGATAGAGATAGGAGCTGCTGAACTGACTCTGATTGAGTTTTCCATAGAGATCACATTGTAACAGCTGTTAAATTCTCTTCTACTGACACTATATTGTTAATAATGACATGCGGATAAATTGCCATTCATATTCTGACTGGAACCAGAACCACTATGGAATCCTCCTCTCTGTGGGAAAATGATGGCCCAGCCCATTTCCCTAGGAAAATAAGCAGATGTGGTAGCTTCAGCTGCTTTAGGCATAATCAGATGATGGAGCATCTCTGCAAATGAACAGAAGCCCTAAGAATTCTCTGGTGGGGAAATTTGACAAGAAGTGCACATGAAAAGAGAGCCCTGGCTTGGAAGCAGGAAACAGCCAGGGCTTGCCTTGGAACAGGAGTAGTAGCTAATGTAAGGGCGTCTGAGGCGGATAAATCACATCCACCAGTAAGGCCAGAGCTGATGCTAACGCACAGCACAAGCAAGTTTTAGATTCAATTCAGAGGAATCGATTCTGTATACTTTCTGTGTTCATCCAAATCTACCTCTACTAGATGCTTAGTCCCCTGCCCTAGAGACAAAGCATTAGGATATAATGGGATTGCATGATTCTACTCTTCTATGATGTGAAAGCCCAGTTCTAGCCACACATCAAAGTTAGGATATTTTAATCTATAAATTAATTTATGTTCATAATTTTATAAGGAAATTTTTCTTTCTAGGTTCCTAGTAAAGGGTCATTTAAAAAGTTTCTGCCTTGTCTTAGTTCACTACGGGAGAAAGGTCTTCCCTCAATCATGTCAGAAATATTCCAGACTTCAAGAAAAAACACTATGGCACATGCCTTTAATCCCAGCATTAAGAGGCTGAGCCAGAAGGGATCAAGAATTTGAGGCCAGCCTGGGCTACATAGAAAGACCTTGTCTCAAACCCAAAATCCTTTCTGGAAAAGATAGGAAGAAAAAGGAAAGGAGAAGGGAGGGGAGGAAAATAAAAGAAAGGAAAAGGAGGCTGTCTGAGTGACCCTCTCCTCTTCTCCCTTCCCTACTCTCTGGCAAGACCTGGTCATTCTCCAAAGGCAAAAAGGAATAACTTATTTCCTATTGAACTGGATGCTTTCGTCCATTGTCTCCCACTGTCTCGGGGTGGAGCCTAGTGGTGTTGGTTCTCATCAAGCATTTGGCTACCTATTGTAGCAGATCTCTCCACTCAATGGTAAGATACTCAGAGCCAGGAGCTAAACCTCATGCACCTCAACACCACAGAAAGTACTTGGCCCAAAAGTGTCAGTGCAGTTAACTGGACCTGGGAATGGAGAGCAACTGTAGACATGATCCCCACCCCCAGAACCCCCACAGAAGCCACAGAAGTTCTTGAGCATGTGCAGTCTTCACCATGCAAACATCTTTTCATGTCACCCAGCACGCAGGAGTCTGAGGTTCAGCTGCTGCAGGATGCCAAGAGGTACACTAAGCAGATCCAGGATCAGCAGTTCCACCTGCAGCAAGCCGACGCTTTCCCAGAAGCCTTCTCCACCGAGGTCTCCAAAATGAGAGAACAGCTGCTCAAGTATCAGAATGAATTCAACGCAGTGAAGGAGAGAGAGTTCCATAATCAGTACAGATTAAATAGGTAAGTACTCACCTCTCTCAAGCATGCCAAAGACACATGCCAACAAAGCTCTTTCCCCATATATATATATGAGAAATTAGGAAGTAATGTTAGGTTCAAGGCGTATGAGGTAGCATCTTCCAAGAATTGCAAGCTTTGTTCTCTTGACTCCCTGGAACAAACAATTCCTACACAAAGAGGTCACCCAACTTCTGAGAAAATAAGTCAGGTGGCCGAAATCCCTGCTGGGTTTTCTGCATGTGGGAAAAGCCACTGGCTTTGGAAACTGCAGCTGAAAAATACACTGCATGAAACAAGGACTTGGCCTTCTCTTTCTTTCTCCCAGCCTCATCTTGGAATGCAGCACAGAAATAGCTAAGCTTTCTTTTTATGATCTCACTGGTGAGATCTGTGCTTTTCTCTTTAGCCTCCTGTCCTCTTCTGCTTCCCGTATCTGCATGGACATGGTGAGTGCATGCATTTTCCAAACAAGCCTGTCCAGCTGAGATCACACCTGACTCACTCTGTTCTAACACAGCAACAACAGGGACCTCATAGGCAAACTCGGTCTCCTCAGATGAATCTCTCCCCTAGGACTAAAGAGGAAGCTTACCCTCTTTGGTGAAACACATTTTCTTACCAAAATCTAGAAGATATCATCCAATTAACTAAAAGCAGAAATCTTATTTCCAGAAGGATAAATGTTATTTCCCAAACCTTTAACATCACTCCCACAGTGGAAGTTGGTAGAGGAGGTGTTTCAGCAAGTCATACTATTTAGATTGAATTGGTAAATAATTGCAATTCGAGTTTCATGCTATGCTGTGCCCTGAGCTATGCCCAAGCACTGTTACCATTTAAGGCGGTAGAACTTTGTGTAGCTATTTTTAACAGTAGGTAGATTTCTTACAGCTTTAGTTCAGTCTTGTCCAGAGACAAGCAAATGACATGAGGCTTTCAGGACTCCTGCATGCCTTGGGTTGGAGTTACCTCTTTGCAGTCTACTTTTTCAACCAAAAGGCAGATAAAGAAGGCCAGTTTAATTAAGAGAATTCTATTCATGGGGGCAGCAGAGGGGAAGTTAGAGTGTTTTTGGTCTTTTCGATCTAAGCCTGTGTCAGGCTCACCAGTGAGATCTATAAAAAGAAAGCTTAGCTATTTCTGTGCTCTGTAAGCACTCTTTCAGCTGAGAAAATAATGAAATTAAAACAATTGGTGGTTGTTCATTATTATTGAAAATAGGAATGCTTGACATTTCATGAAAGGGTAAGAGGAACATAAAGTCAGTTGATATTGAGATTGTTTAAAATTTCCAGCTATTCCTGCCAAGAAAAAAAAATAGGAAAACAGAGCTTTTGCCTTTTAGGTATAGACAGGCGAATTATTCACTGAGCTACTTAAGCTGGGGGGAGAAGGAATATGGCGACTCTCAGTGAACGGCACACTCCAAATGCACATGTACAGAAATATTTGGTGTGAATTCTTTCTGAATTTGTAACATAAGATACTTTACCTTGAACAAGCTCTCTTGTATTCCCTAAAATTAACAAGCTTATTTTCATTAAAAGATAATAATGGTGATAACAATTAGAAATACTAGGAAATAATTTTAAACTACGTATTTTATTGGCTTCACATATTCAGAATTATGTGCTACAGAAGTAAATTCATGTGAACAACCTCCCAAGAAAAAAGTGGATATTCCATCTCTAGATAAAAATAAAGAAACTAAGTCAGTGAAAGAAAACTATTCATCCAAATATACAGATGGTATCTGTCATATCAGCACAATAAACTCTCATTTTATTCATTATCTAAATAATGGAAGACCAAATAACTGGCACCCATCCACTCTCCCTTCTTTAGGAACTTCTGAATCATTGACAACAGTCAAAAACAACATTTTGTTCAAATACTCTAGAAAAAAGGGTTTTAAGTGATTTTTCTCCTGTTTTAACATAGGATAAGCTCTTTAGTAAATGCTGATGGTCAGTCTAAGTATGTAGTCAGTCAGTTATTAAATCTGTATTAGATAGTTTTAGGCCTCTTGATAAATATGCACTTCCGAAAAAAAATATAACCTACTTGAATAAGCTTAGTAAATATAATAGAGGTAGGAAGCAGGTAAGTAAATATTGTTGAGAACTTACTTTTGAAACAAAGTGGAAGTAATTCATTCCAAACCCTTTCTCTGAAAAGACTTTTCAATATTTTCTCCAACCTTTCCCTTGTTTTGACTTGGATATCTTTTGGAACTTCCTTACTTTCTAATAATCCTTAACATTTGGACAGCAAGTATGCCAAATCCAACATATCCAACCTGTCTTGGTGAGCTGGGGAAAAGGCCATGGCCAGTCATTGCGGTCATTGTGTCACCAGGTGGACCAGGAGAGAGGAGATGGTTGGGTGCACACATACAGGGCTGTCCCAACATGACCCTGACCTTGTGACTATTTACTGGCCTCTGGCTGTTTCTTGTAGCCCTTGTTGCTCACATCAGTTTTGTGGTGTTTTTTTTTTTTTTTTTCCATTCTTGGGCCATTAATAACAACAGCAAACTAGGAACCAAGAACAAACATATCTGATAAGAAAGGGTTGGAGGAATGCTTTTAGTAACACATCTAGAATTGCAGATAATGAGAACATGGCAGAGGGACATGCAGGCAAGTGCTGAGGGCCAGCTGTAAGGAAAAACTTCTAGCTTAGCCGATTTTACCTTCGAACATTATTGTTTAAATCTACCTAGCTTCCTTTATGGCAATCTACCTAGCTCCCTTTATGGCAATCAGTATCTTAATAGAACAAAAAAGTAAGTTTCTCAGACTATAATCCTCAAATAACAGGAAAAGAAGCATCTGAGATTCTCACTTGAAAGTTAGCTCCAACCACAAGTACTTTCTATCTCCGGAAAAATTTCCCTGATATTTGAATTGTGTGTTTGTAAATATGCATATGTATGTGCCAGTACTGGGGCTTGAACTCAAGGCCTATACTCTTTCTTGGCTGGCCTTCTACCAATTGAGCCACACCTCTACTTCCAGCTTTTTGGTTGTTAATTGAAGATAAATGTTTTAAGGACTTGTCTGTCTGGACCAACTCTGAACTTCGATTCATAGATCTCAGCCTCCTGCGTAGCTAGGATTGTAGACATAAACCATCTTGAACAATTTATAAGTTTTTTTGTGTGATTTCTTACTTGAATTTGGATTTGAGAACTGTTAGTCTCCAAAGTGGTTCTCAGTGCTGACTGCCCCCATGCTTAGAATCACATGGGCTCAAGAAGCACTGAGACTCCCTCAGAGACTGAGTCCAGCACCAGAAAGCTGCTACTTGTTAGAAACTTCCTTCCATTCATGCTGATTCACACCTTATAGTAAATGATACCTCTTATATCAAGCTTCCTGCATTATCTCTGCACTTCCAAATCCCTAAAACCACAACCCTCCATGATGTTATTCCAGTTAAGACTGTTTTGCTGCAGAGAGGAGTTAAATCCTGATGAGTTTTGGTTTGGTGTGTGTGTGTGTGTGTGTGTGTGTGTGTGTGTGTGTGTGCGCGCACGCGCACGTGCGTGTGTGTGTGTGTGTGTGTATTGCAGTCCTAGGGCTTGAACTCAGGGTTTGGGCATTGTTTCTGAGCTTCTTTTTGCTCAAGGCCAGGGCTCTACCACTTGAGCCACAGCTCATTTCTGGCTTTTTGGTAGTTTACTGGAGATAAAAGTCTCACAAACTTTCTTGCCCAGGCTGGCTTCAAATGTCAGTCCTTAGATCTCAGCCTCCTGAACAGCTAGGGTTACAGGCGTGAGCCACCAGTACCTGGCTTTAGTGAGTTTTGATGTTGAAGCACTCCTTATTCAGAAAAGCTAAAAACAATGTTGTATTGCATGTTATAGGTGAACAATACCAAAATATTTTGTATCTGTAGAAGAAGATAGCAAAATGACAGCCACTGAGTAATGATAGGTGTGGGGATAGGAAAGCAAAAGTAGGCTACAATTAAATCGGATTAAAATATTACTTACGCTTGTGTGAAATACCACAATGAAACCACTTTGATCAATTAACATATATCCCAAAATGAATGACAGGAATGTAAAACAGGCCTTGGGATTGTTAGTTAGAGGGAAGAGGGTAAAGGAAGGTGAATGTGATCAAAATACTTCAAACTTATGTGTGAAAGCAGTGAAGCTTGCTGAGATTGGTTTAGGAAGCAGAGATGGAATGAGGGAAGATGACAGAAGAGTTAACCCTGATCAAGGCACTCTGGGCTATATGGACATGTCAAAATAAGCTCCCTATATAACTAGTTGATCCTAATTTTAAAAATATGGGGGAAATGTCAGATTGTGAGTTTAAGAAAGTATAAGGAACACATAAAAACATTTGGTCCAGTAATTCCATGCAAAAATGAAAATGCAAAAGGAGAAAAAGAGATACAATACTAAGATGTCCGTTACAACATTATTTATGAGAGTTAAAAATTCAAAGTAAATTGTCAAAGCTCATAAAATTCACAAATTTTATAGACTATGATAAAGACAATTTACCCCATGAAAGTTAGAATGTGTTTGTGATTTTATCATTATCTTACAAAACTATGAAATTTGTGAAATTTATGTAATCACTTAATCACAATAAAATATCAATTAAAAAAATTCAAAGTAATCTGCATTCTTCAAGAAGCAGGGAAATGTTTAAACAATAATGCAGACTAGAGGTAGCTACATACTGAAATCTCTGTGGTCAGTTTGAGTTTATCCTTGACTGAAAGACCTTGGAGAGAAGCTTAACTCCTCAGTTTCATTTATGCAAGGATGATAATACCTACTTAGCAAGGTGTGAAGTTTAGATATCATGTATGTAAAGTATATAAGACACTTAGTACATAATAAATGCTTCAGTATATCTTTTCAGAACAAATCTTGAAGATAGCTATTAAATCACTAATTATGAAGTTTATATGTGACTTGGAAAAAATTAACTGCAAGGTAAACATACATACACATTTAGTATAATTATATTAAAATATACAGGGAAAATTAAAATAATCAGAGTGATAGAGGTAGGATTCTGTTTCTATAAATGAAAAAGAAATACCCATCTTAAATGAAAAAGTCTATGTTAAAAGAATTGCATAATAGAAGTGTAATTAGTCTCAAATTCCCTAGATAATGAGCCATTTTGTGTTTATTTAGAGAAAATAAAATTTTATGCTTAAAGACAAAACTAAGTTCATATCTCATGGCATAACTTCAGCATCACCATTTTTAAACTGTCTCCGGGTCTTTAAAGCCAAAATATGACAGTATACTACTACCCCCTGGTGGCAGTTTACCTAAAGCGTAGGGTAAATACATGGGAATTAAAATAGCTCCAATTTTGCAAGCTGTGAAAGCAAAGGTGTTAAGAATTGAAACCTCTGAAAAACTGAGATTCATCCTATGCCATGCACAACTATAATAAGGTCAATGTCACAATAACCTCGATCTTCATGTTACAAGTAAAAAATAAATAAAACCTGGTCTGCTCCATGTTCCTTAGCCAGTGATTCATCGTGTCTGCCAACTTTTATTTCACAGATAAATGTTTTATATTTAAATTTTGTATTAATCACATCTGGAAAATCTTAAGACTTGTTGATTCTTAATAATCATGAAATGCAGTAAAACAAGAAAAAGATGGAAAATATTTCTCAATTTTTTCAGGAAATCTAGTGGGTAAAATGGAGTCAAAGATACCATTAGTGGAAGATGATGATGATGAACAAGTAACTGTGTCCAATCCATCATTACTTATATAGAACATTCAGTCTAAGCCTTTTTCAAGCAATTTCTAAAATTTCATTTCAGCATCACATCATCTCATCCTAACCATTATAATGAAAATATAAATATTCTCATTAACAAGTGAATGAAACCACATCTTCCTATTTACTATACTTCTTAATGTTTTCAGCTTCTTTTGTTAATATCATCTTACAGTACTGATTGGATTTCTGGAAAAAAGTCTGTCTGTGCTTCCTATAAATATTAATTTCTTTTGTTAATATCATCTTGCAATGATATTAGGTGTCAGAGGGAAAAGTCTGGGTTTCCTTCCTATAAATGTCAGTTATTTCCTATTGACTGGTGGAGGAACATTGAAGTCCCCATCTGTGATTGGTGATACATCTATTTCTCCTTTCAGTTCCATCAGATTTGCCGATGTACTTTACTTTCTGTTATTAGTGCACACCTGTTACAGAATATTTTGTCCCCTTGAATAATTTACTCTCCCATTATGCCCCAATTACTTTCTTTGCTCTGAACTTTGCTCTTTCTATGATTATTGAGGAGTATCACTTACCCTAAAATATTTGGGACCAGAAGTGTTCTATATTTCAGTGTTTTTCACATTTGGGGATATTTGCATGGACCAATTGAATACCCCTAACTCAAAATTAGAAACTTTGAAGATCAAGTCAACTCTCAAAAGAATTCATATGTTAGAACATTCCCGTTTCAAGGTTTTCGGATTAGGGATGCTTAACCTGTAGTGTGACTCCAGATTTCTTTTGATTGGTGTCAACCTGGTATATCTTTACTGTAGATTTACTTTTAATTTTTATGAATTCTTATATTTAAGGTGAGTTTCTTATAGATAACCTATAGTTGAGTCTTATTTTTTAATCCCTTCTGACAACTTGTTTTTTAAATTCGCATATAATGTGACTATTGATAAAGTTGGGTTGACAATTGCCTTATTTGTCACTCTGTTGTATTTCCTTGTTCATGTTTTTGTCATCCATACTCTGCTTTCATAGTGTTAACTAAGCATTTTATATAATCCAATTTCCTCTATCACTTTTGTTTCCTTTTTACTTATTTTATTGTTGGGAATAAAGATTTAGATCTAATCCAAGACCACTTTCATATAGCCTTATAATAGCTCACATACTCATTGTCTTTTTTTTTTTGTCGGTCATGGGGCCTGAACTCTGGGCCTGGGTGCTGTCCCTCAGCTCTTCAGCTCAAGGCTAGCGCTCTACTACTTGAGCCACAGTGCCACTTCCAGCTTTTTCTGCTTATGTGGTGCTGAGGAATTGAACGCAGGGCCTCATGCATGCAAAGCAAGCGCTCTACCACTGAGCCACCTTCCCAGCCCCAATTTACTGTCTTTTCTTTTACTTATACATGAGCATACATAAATATATGCACTCATGTTTATAAGCATACATAACTGAATGCATTGTTGTATCAGTAAACCTATGCCTCTGAACTGTGAAGCTCTTACATGCTTTTCCCCACCTTCTCAAACCATCTTAGAAGGGACAGGTGGCTGGAGTGGCTTCAGAGCCTACTGGACTTGGAGTTTACTTCTCTAAGATCAATTATATTCTGATGGCTTAAGTTCTGCTTAGTCTCTCCTGGCAGGGAGGGGAGCTGTTAAGAAGAATAAAAACTTAAAATGGTTCCTTTTCTATCCCACCACTGAAACACAAGGGGATTGAAAGAATGACTCTGAGGTTTGTAGATTCGAAAATTAAGTAAATTGGAAGTGTCTTTGACCGAGAGAAGAAAAGAAGTAAGTACATTTCAGAGAAGAAGATAAAAAGTTTAATGTGATAGGTCTTTGAGATACACAACTAGAGTTGTCTCAGAGGAAACTGAAAATAAACCATTGGAACACCAAGGAAATTCTGAACTAGAGATCATAACTGAGAAGTCATCACATAATTGAATATAGGGAAACAGCATGGAGAACAGAAGTTAGCCTTCGGCTAACCTACACAACAAGAACAAATACATCCAAAAATATCTGTGAATAGGCCTGGGAAGGTGGCTCAGTGGTAGAGCGCTTACCTTGCATGCATGAGGCCCTGAGTTCGATTCCTCAGCACCACATAAGCAAGAAAAAAAGCCAGAAGTGGCAATGTGGCTCATAAGTGGTAGAGCGCTAGCCTTGAGCTGAAGAGCTGAGGGACAGCGCCCAGGCCAGAGTTCAGGCCCCATGACCGGACCCAAAAAAAAAAATAAAAATATCTGTGAATAACTTAACAAAATTTTGTTTCTGGCTCACTCCAACTGTCCAGTGAAAGTCACATAGCCTCCATCCTATATACTTTCCAAATAGACCACATGGCCAGAAAGTCTGGTGATATTCACTGCCATTTGCTCCCACTGGCAAGAATTCATCGAACAGCCTCAATCCAAAAGCAAGTGAAAGCTGTAAAATATGGACCTCCTGTATATCCAGATTGACAGAATGGTACAATAAATACCTGGCAATTCATGTACCAGGGCCGGGGGGTGGGCAAAGGCAAGATACAAGTACAGACAGGGTGTGCTTCCCTGGTCTTCTTGTGAGTTCATGTCAGAGTTTTTACTAGTTTGGGAGGAAAGCAAAATTTGAGTGAATTATCCTTAAATACATCCAGTATTTGTTTAACCTCGATGCTGGTCAAAATTTGTCCTCCACTTGAAACACTTGAGTCCTTGGATACCCACTTCCCAGCCACACCTGAGTCTCTGTTATGCTTCTTTCAACTAAGATGCTCTGTAATCATATCCATCACCATGTCAAAGTAAAAGTGAGCTCCTTCTTGGCTTGCCCCTTCTTCACAACTTCAAACAACTTTCCATGATTTTAGGAATCTGTCTGTAGAGGAATGTGATGCATTAGGTCATTGTAAGGAAAGATATATTTTCATATGTATATCCTTACCTCATTTGCATATAAGCGATGCTTACTTCAAATAATAAATGAAGGACTAAAACTAACTTCCATTGTTCTATTTATATTCCAATAAATATGCTTACTATGAGCAAACACTATTAAAGGCAATGGTGAAATAGTGGCAAACAGAACAATGTCTATGCCCTTATGAGGCAAGGTTTTCTGGAACCAAAGCATATACATAATATAATGTCATAGTGATTAATATCATAAAGTAAATCAGGGAAAACATGGTAGGATATACCTGTAATCCCAGCACTTGGGAGGCTGAGGCAGAAGAACCAGAAGTTGGAGACCAGCGTAGACTACATAGGAAGACCCAGTCTCAAAAAACTAACAAAGAGTAAATCAGGACAAGAAATGAGTAGTGAAAATGGGTGCTGTCATAGACTGGATGGTCTGATACCTCCAAGAAGGTGCTAGAGGCAGATCTATGTGGTCTATGCAAAGTTCTATGGAAACACCAAACCGATTAGAGGCACCACACAAGGAAAGCAAAAGCCCTGAGGTAGGAACAGGTTTGGCAAGAAGGCTGATCTGGCCAGAACCAAATGGGGCAGTCAGTGAAACTGGAGAGTCACAATTTGTGCAGAGTCTTGTAGTCTTGAGAAAGGAGTTAAAATTTTGAACTAGGTTAGATGGGAATTTCATGTGATGGGATCTTGTTTATGCAGCACCATAGTGGTGGTTGAGGATTGACTTTATCGGGCAACCTGGATCCTTTGGAAGGCTGTGGTAGTATCTAGGCAAGCCCAGTGCCTGCCTGGAAGGAACCTGGGTCTGGAGGGAGGTCCATGCTCCCACTCAATAACAATATGCTAAGATAACTGCTGGACTGGGTTTGTGCACCTACAGTGTTGTAGGAGTGCTAAAGGAGAGGAAGCACAGGAGTGGGGCTTGTGGGAGTCAGAAGTAGTCATAAAGAACGGACTCAGGGCACCAGACACATTAAAGATAAAATAGTGTTCCTCAAAAGACTCCACATAGAGCTCCCCTATGACCCAGCAATTCCACTTTGGGGCATTTACCCAAATGATCACAAACAAGACCATACTAAAGCTACCAGCACAACTATGTTTATTGCAGCATTATTTACCATAGCTAAGATATGGAACCAACCCAGATGCCCCTCAGTAGATGAATGGATCAAGAAAATGTGTTATATATACACAATGGAATTCTATGCCTCCATCAGAAAGAATAACATTGCCCTATTTGTTAGGAAATGGAAAGGCTTGGAAAAAATTCTATTAAGTGAAGTAAGCCAGGCCCAAAGAAACATAGGCCCCATGGTTTCCCTTATTTGCAATAACTAGTATATGTCTGAGAAAAGCAGAAAAGGTCATATCTGACCTTTTCTTATCAGATGATGTTAAGCAAAATGAACCCCAAGATATGGACACAAGTGGTTATTTCTTTCTTGCTATTGTTTCTACTGTATTTATGAGGTACCACGTGATTTTTTGTTGCTTTGTATGTCCCTCCCCCACAGTATAACCCCTGTTTTCACTGTATTTGATGTTGGTATAATTTGGGGAGGGAAAGGGGAAAAACAAATTGTTTCAATAGGGATACAGGTTAACCCATTGCAACAATGAGATGTACAAGACGCTATGTCGAAAAACGAACTTTACAATTTAGAGGGGACAAGGGGGCAGGAGTGTAGTTGTGGAGATGGGGGGGGAAGGGATGGTAGGGGAAAATCAAAGGAGAAGGCAACAATGCTTGGTAAGAAATATACTCATTACCTTGCTCATGTAACTGTAACTCCTCTGTACAGTATTTTCACAATAAAAAACCGTATTTTAAAAACCTAGAAAGTAAGTATTCTCTTGCATTTTGTCAAACTTGATTTTTTGTTGTTGTTGTTGTTGGCAGCTTAAAGGAAGAAAAGAGCCTCATACAAAAGGAATTTGAGAGGATACCTAAGCCAGGAGTAAGTATTAGATTACATAGGGTTTATTAAATACAGCTGGGTTCAAATGTATCTTTAAAAATAATTATCTTCATTATGACAGACAAAAGACCAAAAAGTCATAACTATTGGTAATACTAAAAGGAAAACCTACAGAACTTCTGAATAAAATGTAAGTGATGTCTATTACAGGCTTGGGTTAGTTGGCATCTAATATCGGCTATGCTCTGCTAGACATATCTGCTTTCCAGAAGAAAACAAGTTTCTGTAGTTGGCACTTAAAATATTACTTTCATTATAGCTATTAGTCATATAGCTCTTGAGAACATCCCAAATTGTTACAAGAACTTTTTATAAAGAAGAGGTACCAATTTTCTATCTCTAAAAAGTAAAGCATCTTAAAACTTAATGGCTTAAAACAATCATTTCTTCCATGGTTCTCAATGTTTCTGGTCTGAGCTGGTTGAGTTGGAGCTGTGTGGTCCAGATTGGCTTCACTTGCCTGTCAGCTATGTAGCAGTCAGGCCGGTCAGAGGTCACACATCAGTAAGATTGGAAGGGCTTCTAGCTTCAAGAAAGGGAAAATTTTGACCTGCCGGAACTTTTTCAAGCCTCTATTTAAATCACTTTTATAGCATTCATTAGTCAAAACAATGCACATGGCTAAAAGTGTCTAGGGAAGATTAGCCTTCCCTTTAATGGGAAGAATAGCAAAGACATTGTATACGGGCCTGCATACCTTGGGGAACAAGAGAAACTTACAGTTATTTTTTGTGTTCTGTTCTAGGGAATAGAGCCTTATACTTTGTATTGTTCCTCCTTTCTGAATGGTTAAGTTTCAAAATTACATTGCTTATGGTTTAACTTAAGGCCAGCTTTCAAAACTTGTTTAACATTTAGTAAAATACCATTGATTCTATAGAAGTACTTCTAACCTCCAGTTATAACTCTCTTTACAGGATAGAAAAAAGTGTTTTGAACTTTATTCCAGATTGTAGGTATGCTACTAACTTTTGCAGAAATGTGACCAAAATACCAGAAGGAACAACTTTTACAAGGAAAGATATATCTTTTTAATCATGGTTTCCAAGGATTAAGTCTATGTTCACTTGGCTCCATTGATTCTGAGATGAAGATGAGGCAAAACATCGTGGCAGCGGGAACATGTATAGGAGGAGGCTGTTCCTCTCATGGAGGACAGGAAGCAGGAGTGAAGATGGGATTAGGAGCTAGTGTAACCTTAAAAGTCATGCTCTTAATAAGCTCCTTCCTACAGCTAGGTCTTAAGTTTGCAGAACCTCTCCAAACAGCACTAGCAGCTGGCATCCAAGTGTTGGACATTTCCTATTCAAGCATAACTGTAGTTAATTAATTTTACTCTTTTCTAGCAACAGTGGAAGGAGAGAGCTGGGCAAAAAGCCCAGAACAGGTTCACTGGATCCATCTACTTTGTATCATGTAACCTTTCTGAATATAAGATTTTTCTCCCATAAGTCAATATTATCCATTAATAAGATATGAAAACATGATCTCCTGTAAGTCTGAGCTAGAGGGTATTTAGAGACAATTGTAGAAGCCAAAAAATAATATTGGTGTGAAAAATTGAAGCATGAAGGGATGGACAGTTGGTCATCCCAGATATGAATCTCCTTATTGTTAGTGCCATGAGTAACTCAGGTTAACCAAAAGCCAGATATTCAAAGATTATTTGCAACTGATTATTTCAAGTCACAAAGTTATAAAAAAAAGAATATTTTATTAACATTTTTGGTATAACTTGAAAATAACTTAAAATATGAAGCACAGTTTGGTTTTTTTTCCTTTGTTTGTTTGTTTACTTGTCAGTCGTAGGTATTGAACTGTGGGCCTGGGAGCTGTCCCTGAACTCTTCAGCTCAATGCCAGCACTCTACCACTTGAGCCCCAGGGCCACTTCTGGTTTTCTAGTGGTTTAATGGAGATAAGAGTCTCACAGACTTTCCTGCCCTCCTGCCTGGGCTGGCTTTGAACCATGATCCTCAGATCTCAGCCTCCTTAGTAGCTAGGATTACAGGCATGAGCCACGAGTGACTCATTGAAGAACTAGTTTTAAAATGACTTAAAATCTGATGTAAAAAAATTTTAGTTCAATATTCTCTTATGAACATATCAGAAATAAATTACATCTAACTTTGTGAAAAAATCATTCATGAGCCTCAAAATAAATATAATCAAAATGGCAAGTGAATGATGTTTGGTTCAGTTTTTCAGTAGATAAATGTTTTTTTTCATCTTATATCACCTGGCTATTTTTATGACTTTTCAAGGAAATGGAAAAGAAGATGAGAATTCTGAGAGAAGCTACTGAAGAATTGCGTAAGGAAGTAATGCAGAAGAAATTAGAAATTAAAAACTTACGGGAGGATTTGCTATCTAAGCAAAAGCAATTAGTAAAGGAGCAGAAAGAGCTCAAAGAATTGTTAGACTATCAGCTTGTTTTAAAGGTATGTTATCAAACTGTTTACAAATATTTAACATTATGCATGAATGGAAATAAAAATAGATAGACTTGACAGGGATAGGTATATTGCCACACCAACAGAAATGCTATGAATTGGGATGGATTCTATTGAAGTCACCTAAATTCTGGGAATTCACAAAAAACTTCAGTGTGTTTGATGGTATTGTTGTAATTCGAAACCCTGATCCTGGGGAATAGGCTTCTCCACACCCTCCTTCTCCAAAGTATGTTTCAGTATTAGAAGTGAGTTTCAGAAACACAAGTGCTTCCTTGAAATGCATCCAAATACCCTAACTGCTTGTGAATATTTGTATTGTTTTGTCCTTCTCTGTTTGATTCTTTCACTGTACTTCCTTTTACCATAAAAGGGATAAGGAGACTATATTTATGCTCTAGGAGATAATGAATTAAAATTCATTTTATATTGAAAAATATATAACTCTCAAAACAAATAAGTTAGAATTGTTTTATGATATGACATCTGGGTCTCATTGGCTTAAAGGATAATTATGATATATTCTGGTATTTTTTTCTTAAATCTTGGAGCAGTTGGTCAACATGTGCCCAGCTGCTATTTGGAACATGGGAACCAAGATGGGTTCACCAGGAATCCCAGTGAAGCTTACGCTTCAAGTCCCTCATTTCCATGACTCTCTTCCAAGCATCCATACGTAATAATCCATAGTAATCCGACACATAGTTCTGTTTTTAACTCTTTTTCTTTAGAGAAACTCCAAAATCACACGTTTCAGATTCACAGAACTTGGATCTGTCTCAACATTGAGCAAGATTCCACAGAGAAACAACTTACCCTATCATAATGCTGCATTGAGTTCAGCCTGTGTGCTGGCTCCAGTCTAGTAAAATCCTCAGGAAGGAAAGGACTTTGCCAAAATCCTTGCCATGGGGATTAAGCAGAGCCTTCCATGAATCCACAGAGCATGGTGGAAAGTAATGTTAGACAGACTTGCTAGACAAACTTGTTAGACCTTAACCTTGCCATTGACTAACTATGGGACTGTGGAGAAAATGATTTAATTTCTCCTAGAATGAGCCTTAGGCAGAGTTTCTTGGAGTCAGAGCCTAAGACACCCAATAATTGAGGCAGAGCTCTTTGGAGAATCCTACCCAGAACTAAAGGCAGGAAAGGCGAGATTGGGGAGAAGGTGGACCACAATATGATACACATGTTAAGAAAACTCTAATCTCATCTAGACACCAAAGACATTCCTAGATCTTGAATTGTTCTATAGAAGCTGTCTTCCAGAGCCAGTGGGGATAGAGGTTACATTACAGTCATTGGTCACGCCTGCTCCATGCAGGCCTGCTCCCTTAGGAAGGTGCTCTTCAAAGCCCATGTCAATCCAATGGAGAGAAGAGTAGCTTCCTCTCCTCTTGAGCTTTGGGTAGTAAGCAGGCCCCAGCAGCATGTGTGGGAAGTGACATCTTGAAAGGAATCTTTGTGGAGCAACAATTGTAGTTGGCACACTGAACTACTTCCTTCTTCCAGTAGTAACTATCTTACAGCATCTGTGTGATTATTAACTGATATAATAATTGGAGTAAGTCATTTAATGTACACTGGGCAGCTAGTATGAATTCTACATATTGTAAGTCCTTTTTCCTGTTTACTTTGCCTGACTTCATTGATTCTGGTCCAAGATTACCTAACTTAACATGATTGTTTTTCTTTGCTAGGATGAAGTGATCCACTGTCAAGCCATCCCTGTGCAAATTGTGAAAGAAATAGAAAAGATATCACGCAGAAAATTGTATGATTTCATATTTTATGTTGAATTTCACACAGTCCCATCTCCCTTAAGTAATGTGTATACACATTATAATTTTAGAAATATTTGCTTTGAGCCCTAAGTTATATACAGTAAGTTCTTTAAAAGAAAATAGCATAGCAAATTATAACTATGTATAGCACTTACATCTTGATTATGAGTCGATATTCTATTTCCAATTTATAAATCACATTTTTATGGAGTATTCCAATTGACTTTAACAACCTAAACTAATTAGAATTGCAAGGTCTAGAATTATGTTAGCCAGCAAGCAGCCCAAATGATAGTAGCTTCTCACTATGTATAACACCCTCAGATATTCAGATTTGGAACTGGGGGGGGGTCATTGAAGAAATTCTATGGGTTTTAAGAGAAGAATGAAGGGAGGAAGCGAGGGAGGGAGGGAGGGCAAAATAGGAAACAGAGGAAAGGAGAGAGGTGAGAAAGTGAGAAAAAGAGAAAGAAAGGAAAAAGAAAGCAAGAAAAAGAGAAAAAGGAAGGGAGGACACACACACACACACACACACACACACACACACACACACACACGTCCATGTATACATAATGTAGAGAAATATGATTGTTCCCGTGACTGATCTTAAAAGAAGGGATAAGTATATAGCAATGGCTCTGCCAGCCACACTCAGTTGATAAATTCAGATCCGCTCCAGGAAGGTAGCAGAGGTAGCAGAGTAAGGGTAGAATCACAGAAGACAGTAGTAGTAAGGATGTAGGTAGAAATAGGCTGGGCAAATCCTCACCCAGAGGGGAACTCAGGGAAGATACACTCTAAATTTCTGAGAACATTGAATTTATTACCAGCTCTTACCAGCTCTTATGCCTGATACTATATGAAGACAACATGAGCTAAAAATATGACATGTGTGTGTGCGTGTGTGTGTTTGTCCCCTTCACAGAGAAATGGAAAAGAAAAAGGTTGCCTTGGAACAAGAAGTCAAAGAGCTAAATGATTCCCTAAAGAAAATTGAAAACAAAGCTAGTTCTGTAGTGGAAGAGAAGGAGGAGGTAATAAAGGAAGTTGAAGGCAAACGAGCCTTACTTGAATTTAAAGAGCGAGAATTTAGCCAATTGATCAAGCAAGCCGAATTAACCAGGGAGAATGAAGCAGCTTCGCTATCTGAAAGGTTGTATTTATGTGTTCCATCATCTAAATTTTTCTTCAGTGCACTTTTGCGTATTTAAAACTATCTCAGGGCTGAGGGATAGGACTCACCTGATATAGGCTTACCTAGCAAGTGCTAAACACTGAGTTCAATCTCAAGTACTGTCAAAAACCAAGTTTGGAAGGTTTTATGTTGATTCAACAAACATTTTTATAGAATTTTAAATAAAGCATATTAAAATACTTTTTCCATTTCTTTAATCGTAATTTTCCTCAATTCTCCAGTTTCAAAATCTAAAGACAATATCTACTGTATGCTGTAAGTTTCTGAAATGTTCCTCTAAAACTAAATCACTGGAATGGTTACAAATTAATCATTCCATTAAAAACTACAATGAGCCATGGGAATGATCATAAATGAATGGTATTTCTGAGACCATCCCAACTTTTTCTTAGTAAGAGCAATTTCATGATGTGATTTTCTGGAAGTGCTTTTCTTCCTCCTTTTTTTTCAGTGCTAGTGACTGAACTCCAGATTAAATATGCTGAGCACATACCTGTCACTGAGCTGCATCTCCAATCCTTTACTTCTTATTTTCAAGGACAATTTCAGGGAAATTGGGGGCTTTTGTGTCTGTCAGTCTGTTACTATATTTGGAAGTTTGGTAAGAAGCGGTACTAAATGATACTTGTTTTGGGTATTACAGTGTATACTTCTACCAAGAAAATCATTCTATAGGTACATACTAAGCATCCTGTCTTGTTAAGTTTTGAAAACCATGAAGAACAGTTGATGACAAATTGCTTTCCTTTTTTTTCTTTACCTGGTCAGAGGACTTTTGGATATCAATTTACGGAACAGTCTCATTGACAAGCAGAATTACCATGATGAACTTTCTCGAAAGCAAAGAGAGAAAGAACGAGATTTTCGAAATTTGAAAAAAATGGAACTACTCTTGAAAGTATCTTCAGATGCACTCACTCAAACTCAAGCCCTGCATCAAAGGCTTGTACTGGAGGTAGGTGCTAGAAACCAACATTTGATTCTTTTTTTTTTTTGTCAGTGGTGGGGCTTGAACTCTGGGCCTGGCCTCTGTTCCTCAACTCTTCAGCTCAAGGCCAGCACTCTACCACTTGAGCCACAGCACCACTTCCAGTTTTCTGGTGGTTAATTGGAGATAAGTCTCTCGACTTTCCTGCCTGGGCTGGCTTTGAACCGTGATTCTCAGATCTCAGCCTCCTGAGTAGCTAAGATTATAGGTGCGAGCCACAGGTGCCTGGCCTAACATTTGATTTTTAAACCCATTGCTATCTTTGGGGGGAGGGGACATTTTTAGGGAGTTGTTTTTGCCACAAACACAAAATTTAAATGGGTAAAGATTGAAAGACAATTGTCAAATGTTTGATGCATTTGAAAACTACTATATCATGTTTATAGTCTTACCATGTTTTTTGTGTTCCTTTTTTAGCCAAGGACTAGAAAAAAAAATTTGATCAGACATCAACTTGGCTAGGGAACTAATGGGGTCAGGCAATTGTTAGAAAAGCTAGAGGAGGCTCAGAGGTACTAGTGAGTGAGGAGAGTGAATATGATCAAAATCCCTAATGAACATACAAGAAAATAGAACAATGAAGTTTGTTTTGGGGAAAGGAGGAAGGGGAGAGACACACAGAAGGGAGTTAGTCTGATCAACTACATTGTGTGAATATATGGATAATCAAAGTGAAATACCCTTGTACAATTAACTGATGCTAATAAGAAGTGGAGAATAAGAGAAACAGAGAGAGAAGAGAGAGGGAGGGAGAGAGAGAGGGAGAGAGAGACAGAGAGGGAGAGAGATATCCAGCATGGTACCATGGCACACCTAATGAAACAATGTAATATCAATTGCCAGTTGGCCAGCAGCTCCAAGTAGCCAGGAGCTATTTGGAATCCAAGGTCAAGCTCCCCAGAGTATCAGATGGACTCCAGCCAGAGGATGCTTACCATAGCCGTTAACTTTTTGCTGCTTCTGTTCCCAGTTGAGAGGTTTGGACCTCTTGCCCCAGAGGCTTCTCTCTCTCAGTCAGCACTCTCTGCTCTGAAGGATCAAGTACTATACTACTGCAAAGACAGAAGGTCCTCAGCAAGACTGAATCCCTGTGCTGGAGCTTGGGTTAGTGTATCTTTTGATGAAAATGAGGTGCAACAGTGAAAGCAGCAGCTTTATATAGGGAATCTTACCCACTGTTTTAGGATGACCTGAGAAATTTGAACAGAACTTCCAGCTATGGTAGATACATTCAATCCCCAACTGGGCCCAGCTCTCTCCTTCCAGGAACACAGAGAGCTTAGAGTTCCTTGTTCCCTTAGGGGCTGAGTAGGGCCACATAACTAATTCTGGACCAAGGGATTGTGGACAGAGAGACATCACTTTCAGGCTGAAGCATCCTATTACCACAAGTGTGAGACCCTCTAGCCCTTTCCTCCTTTCCCGCGGTATGTATGATGGAATGGAGGGAGGGGCTGGAAGATGGGAACACCTGCGGTAGGCTTGGAGAGTCATCTTGATTGGCCACAGGCATGGAAAGAAATAGCATTGTGATTTGAGGCTATGATATTTAGGGATTATTTCTGGAGTGTAACAGAAATATCAACCCTTCGGCAGTGTGAAAAAATGGTTATGAGTGTTACTAGTGTTAAGATTTAGTTGCAGTCAGGTGGCACTTGTCTTTTTCTTTTAAAACTTTCTATCTTAAAAAGGCAAAATGTGTTTTTACTTTTTTGCTAACTATACATATCTTTGCTTCTTAATCTTGTATACTTTCATAACTTTATTGCAGTCTCAATAGATGAGTTGATTCTTTTCACTCTAATCTCTTAACTATAGAATGGGTTTTTTTTTTGCCTTAAAAGTTACTTTTTTCAAATAGTAATACAGTCAGCATTACATTTCCTCCCAATGAAGGCATTGATTAATTGTCTTCTAGCTTCTTGAATCACTAAGAAAATTTGTTGTTATTCTGATTATTGATCCTTTATTTGAAAGCTTTCCTTTGCCATCCTGGAAGCTTGTAGGCTCCTTCCTTTACTTCCAGAGTTTTTAAGCCTGAAAATGATATGCCCATGTGTTAGTCTTCTATTTGTATTCATTATGGTAGGCATTCAACAGGTTCTTTGTTCGTTGAATCATGCCATTTAATTCTAACACTTTGTCTTGAACTCTGACTTTTTTCCACCCTATTTTCTCTGTTCTCTTTTTCTTGGAGTTCTATGATGTAGACGGTAGATCATCTACATTTAATCTTAACCAAAAGGTTGAAAAGTGATAGATGTAAGCCTTCTCAAAATCATTTTTACCTTTTATTTCATAGGAAGATTTTTCTCAACTTTTCCATCCAAACCTTCTACCCTTTGATCCTGCCATCGTATTTTATATTACCATCAGCTCTTTTTGTTCTCTGAATGTTTCTTTTTTAATAGTAGTTTTATTTGTATTTTATATCTTCTAGCAATAGTTTCTTCTTCCTACATGAACTTTATTTTCTTAAAGTTACATTTCTTGGCTTATATTGATCTTGGTTTTGTTCTGATGTGTTTCTTCTTGTTTCTTATGAGAAACTTTCTCCCAATATGCTATAATTGTTGATTATCTGCTCATGTTAAAACATGGGACTCTATAAAACTAACTGGGATTGTTCTAGTTGTTGCTATAGGTTTAATGTGGCTAGACACAAAATATATAAGAACTGGCCCTTGACTAAAGAGGAGTTTGCACTGGAACTTGCAAGTTGTTCAGATTGCAACAAATAAACACTATTTATTTAATGATGCACAAAACAGCATCTATAAAATATTAAACCAAAAGACATTTAAATGTATCAAATCTTCTTTCTTTGGTTTCAAGAAAAATCCCCATAATTGCGCTAGGATAGTTATAGGGAGACACTTAACTTCCCCTTTGATCTTAGGACTTATAATAAGCTGCCACTGCCCACAGCTGGCAGTACTTGAATAGAGGAGCAGGCCACGCCAATCACTCCCACTGGACATTTCATACTTGTATGCAATCCAGAAAGGGAAGAGATAAAGGGTAAGCATGCAAGGCGTCAGCTGTCCCTTAGAATCATTTTCCCCAAGATAGTTATTTAGTTTTCCTACTGCCTTGCACTGTGCAGGAGATTCTCCCAGAAATTTAAGAGATGAGTAAATGTCTGCAATATTTTAGAAAATATCAACACAGTAAACTTCAGACTGAGGTTTGTGGCTATAATTGAGGTGTTCAGAGCAGCTCGGTTTCTTACGGAGTTACAAATGATTATTCTGTATCTGGAAAACCAGACCCCAAAACTAATGGTAGAATCCCTGGAGTTGCCTTAGCAGTAGAAATGTGGAGCAGAAGATGATTTTTTTTTCTGTTTGCTGATTGTGGGGCCTGAACTCTGGGCCTTGGCACTGTCCCTCAGCTCTTCAGCTCAAGGCTAGCGCTTTACCACTTGAGCCATAGTGCCACTTCCGGCTTTTTCTGGTTATGTGGTGCTGAGGAATCGAACCCAGGGCCTCATGCATTCAAGGCAAGCACTCTACCACTAAGCTACCTTCCCAGCCCTCATTTTTTATCTTATATATTTCAATGTTTTGGTTACAATAAACACATTTTCTTTTTTATGTTTTTTATTGTGAAAATACTGTACAGAGGGGTTATAGTTACACGAGCAAGGTAATGAGTACATTTCTTATCAAACATTGTTGCCTCCTCCTTTGTTTTTCCCCTACCATCCCTTCCCTCCCACCTCCACAACTATACTCCCCCCTACCCCCACCTAAATTGTAAAGTTCATAGTTCAACAGTGTCTTGTACAACTCATTGTTGCAATGGGTCTACCTTTATCCCTATTTAAACATTTTGTTTTTTACCTTCCCCTCCCCAAATTATACCGACATCAACTACAGTGAAAACAGGGGTTATACCATGGGGGAGGGACATATAAAGCAACAAAAAACCACATGGTACCTCATAAATACGTTAGAAATAATAACAAGAAAGGAAAATTCACTTGTGTCCCTATTTTAGGGTTCATTTCGCTTAACATCATCTTATCTGGTTATATGTACATACCTTTTGACCTTTTCTGCTTGTCCTAGATATATACTAGTTATTGCAAATAAGAGAAACCATAGGACCTATGTTTTTTGGACCTGGCTTACTTCACTTAATATAATTTTTTCCAAGTCTTTCCATTTCCTAACAAACAGGGCAATGTCATTCTTTCTAATGGAGGCATAAAATTCCATTGTGTATATATAACACATTTTCTTGATTCATTCATCTACTGAGGGGCATCTGGGTTGGTTCCATATCTTAGCTATGGTAAACAATGCTGCAATAAACATAGTTGTGCTGGTAGCCTTAGTATGGCCTTCTTTGTGATTGTTTGGGTAAATGCCCAAAAGTAGGATTGCTAGGTCATAGGAGAGTACATTTCTTAAAATTTTTCTG